>NC_138351.1:88611121-88927540 GCF_046562875.1 Panthera onca | reverse complement strand
GGGTGGGTTCAGTCGGTTAAGCGTCCGACTTCGGCTCAGGTCACCGTCTCCTGGTTCGTGGGTTCGAGCCCCGCGTCGGGCTCTGTGCTGACGGCTCGGGGCCTGGAGCCCGCTTCGGATTCTGCGTCTCCCTCTCTCTCTCTCCGCCCCTCCCCTGCTTGTGCTCTGTCTCTGTCTCTCAAAAAAATAAACATTAAAAAAAAACAAATCTTACTTTCCAGCTCAGCTATTTCCACAAGGTCTGCATTCTGCGTCATCATTTATAAATAGTTATTTTACCCTAAAAAATAAAGTCATAAAATATATCAATTTCTATATGAGTTAAATAACTCCCCCTCCCCCCACAAACTGTCAAAACTGCAGGAAGATGTACTTTGTCTCGTGCGGAACGTCTCCATTTGTTAGCATTTTCCGCGAACCCACCCGCACTAAACACCTGGCAGGCATTAAACACAAGCAGTGCCCGAACGCCGCCGCCCGACAAGGACTTCGTACCCCCCTTCTACAGATCAGGAGACTGAGGCACAAACAGGCGAAGCCACCTGCCCAAGGACCAAAGTCAGTCTGCAGGGAGGCTGGGACCAGAAGCAGGGTCCGCGTGACTCCCCGAACTTGCCGGAGAAGTACAGCTTTGCAATCATCCCACGAATGCCTTCGGGGGGTCCCCTTCTTCACTTCCCGCCTGACTCCTGAACTGCCTCATCTGGTGCTCCTCAAAAGAGGCCCCGAGTCCCCGGCTTCTCTGACTCCCCACCCGGGCTGGGAAGCAAAGGTCCTCGAAATCTGCTGATCTATTAACAGCTCGCTTTGGCTGAGTGATCCAGACCAAGGCCCGCTCGCAGCCACCAACCCCAGCTCCCCTGCGTTCCAGCCGGGCGACCTCAGACACGTCAGTTAACCTCTCTGAGCGTCGGTTTCCTCGTCAGGAGACCCGGGATCTCTGAATCTCCCACGGGAGTCGGTCCTGAAGGAGGTGAACCACACGCCTTCTCCTGCTTCCTTCGAGGCCTCGGGGGAAGGTCGGTGGACAGGGTCTTCTCAGGACTCCCCCGTGGAGGACCAAACCAAGTGCTTAGGGACTCAGTTCGGCCCAACTCCACTAACCTCTTCCAAGCACTTGCCGAGACCGGAGGCTGTGGGAGGCACCGGGGTGCTTGGTCGGCAGGAGGGGTCTTTTTCTGCACTGTATCCTTCTCTTTTTTGTTGTTTTTAATGTTTATGTATTTATTTTGAGGCAGGGAGGGGCAGAGAGAGGGAGACAGAGAATCCCAAGCAGGCTCCGTGGAGCCCGACGTGGGGCTCGAACCCACGAACTGCGAGACCGTGACCTGAGCCGACACTAAGAGTCGGACGCTGAACCGGCCGAGCCACCCCCGGGCGCCCCTGAGCGGAATCATTAGCCCCTCTGTGACCTTGGGAAACGGAATTCACCTCTCTGGGCCTCAGTGTCCTCGTCTGTAAAACGGGGGCGATGGTGGCAACGATAACCTTCCTAACAGGGTAGTTAGAACAAATGGGATTTGTTTTTTCCCCCCCTTCACGCATTCGATAACGAATTGCCGAGCAGCGTATGGGCCAGGCCCTGAGCTGGAACACGGCACTGGCCCCAGACACAGGTCCTTGTCCCACGAGTCTCCGATGTAACAGGAGAGACGGACCTAAAGCACACGACAGCACAGCCATCTAATGATCTGTGTAAACGGAGCCCAACCCAGCTGGGGGGGGGGGGGGGGAGGGGGGCGGGCTGAGAGACCCAGGGAAGGTGACAGCCCCCCCCCCACCCCCATCCCCCCCCCTCACATACCAGGTCGCTGAAGGCAGCACTGGCAGGGATACTGAGACTAAGCAGGGGCTGTACCGGGAATGGGAACCAGGCACCCTGGGGTCAGCAGCGCTGCGAGCTCTGGCTCTGGCCCTTTAAGAACCCAGGGCTGGGGTGCCTGGGTGGCTCAGTTAGGCAGTTAAGGTTGAGGGTCTGACTCTCGATTTCGGCTCAGGTCATGATCTCACGCTCATGGGATCGAGCCCCAGCGTGGAGCCTGCTTCAGACACTTACCCTCTGCCCCTTCCCAGCTTGCACTCAAAAAATAACAATAAAAAGAAAAAAACTAGGGGGCTCAGTCGGTTGAGCGTCAGGCTTCGGCTCCGGTCGTGATCTCGCGGTCTGTGAGTTCGAGCCCCGCGTCGGGCTCTGTGCCGACGGCTCGGAGCCCGGAGCCTGCTTCGGATTCTGTGTCTCCCTCTCTCTCTGCCCCTCCCCTGCTCATGCTCTGTCTCTGCCTCAAAAATAAATAAAATATTAAAAAAAAAAAAAAAAAAAAACGAATAAAATAAAAGAACCGAGGGCAGAGGTTGACCCTGACGGGCCCTCCTCACAGAAGTGACCCACCCCGGTCCTTCTCCTGGTCCCAGGCAGGAGGAGGACCCCAGCACTGGGACTCCAAGCAGTCATGGGGCACAGAGAAGCATAGCCACACGTCTGTCGGCCTGGCCAGAACCCACCGGAGGCCAGAGGGGCGCCCACCTCCCCAGGCGTGCCTGGGGCCTCGCGTGGCTCACCTCGGTCCCCAGACCGGCCCCCAGCAGCGCTCCCCCGAGGTGGGGTCGGCCCCCTCCACAGGGCTAACCAGGCAGGCCTCTGCCCTCCCACATGCCTCCCCTCCACTCTGGCCCCTACACCTTCCCTAGCCCCTCAGAGCTGCCATACCCAGATGCCTCCAGACCTGGAACACGCCGCTCCTTCTGCCCGAAACACTCTCGACACCCCCCCCCCCATAAATCAATCCCCCCAAGACCTCTTTGTGCCTTCTCCACTTCTCCCTCAGGTAGGGCCACCAAATTCAGCATATAAAAATATAGCATGCCTGATTAAAATTAGATTTCAGGTGAACAACGAGCAACTGTTTAGGATGGCTGGCAACCCTATCCCCAGGGTTCAACTGAAACATCACCTCTTCCAGGAAGCCCTCCCAGATGCCCCTCCCCACCCCACCCCAGACCTGGTAGCCTCCCATAGCATTGCAGAACGTCCTGTCTTGACGCTTATCCGAGCCTCGCGTTTCTCCGGCCGGCTCCGAATGCTGGAAGACCAGAAATCCATCCGTCCATCCCACTGCCCTGCGTCCTGGCGCCCCCAGGACCTGGCATCAGACAGCGGATCCGCAGAGGTGTTCTGCCTCTGAAGCGAAGGGTGGCAAGGTGGCCCGGCGATACCCTTGGCCAAACTCGCCCCGCACGGGCACCCAGGCCCTCCAGCTGCTCCCTCCCAGCTGGCTGGGCCTCCTTCTCCTGAGATGCGCCCAGAGCACTTCTCACGACCGCCCCCGGCTCCACAGAGCCAGGGCCAAGGAAACACAAATCCAGGTAAGGGCGGCTCATAGGCCCCTCTTCTGTATTTTTGACGGCTGCTGTTAGTTTTAATTAAGATCGTGTTGCGCTCCGGCCCAGCAAGGGCGTCCTCATGTCTGGAAATAACTGCCTCCCCATGGGGCCGTGGGGGCTACTGAGCCACGGACGGGAGGGAGGCAGGACCCTGGGGGCCGCGGGGGCAGAGGCCCAGGCAGCACGGGCTTTGAGCTCTGTCGAGCCTCGTCTGCCCAGCACACACACCATGTATTTTTGAACAGAAGGGAAGCATTCGCTTTTTCCCCCACAGCGCCAAAAATAGCCCCATCTCCTGCCTTTGAACAGGAATCTCTCGGTTCCTAACAAAGAGACAGGAGCGGGGTGGGGGGGGGGGGGGTTGCTGAAAGGAGCGGCCCTGTGGGCCGGCTGGACCCCTTCCTCGTCTCCCGGCCCCGGAAGGAGAGGGGGGCCAGGTCCCCGCCAGGCCTGCCTTCTCAGGGCCCCCACCCCCCAGACAGGGTCAGCCCCCCAGCCCCAGCCCAGGAGGTCGGAGGGGGCCACACAGGAACGGAGGGTGAAGACCCGATGGGGGGGACAAGCAGCTCCGTTCACTTGTTAGCTTGTGCGTTTTCCTGTTTGTTCATTTCTTCCAACAGTTACGCGCCGGGCTCCTTTCTTTCCGGGAGCCGGGGGGGGGGGGGGGGGGGCGGACAGCGGTGACCCCCGTGACCAGACGAGTCCGTGCTCACGGTGCTCATCGCTGAGTGAGAAGGGGCGGAGCAGAAGGTGTCCCCGCCACCCGATCCGGGGAGGCCACTGGCCGGTCTCTGGGCACCTGCCGTAAAGGGGCCGCTGGGTGCTGGCACAAGCAGAGGGTGAACCAAAGGGGAGGGGAGGGTGAAAAGCGCCTCGGAGCGACCCCTCGCCTGGGGCACGGACCCTCATTCAACCTGGCAGCGAGCCTACAAGAGGCATCTCCCATCCCCTGAGTACGCCGGGGCTCAGAGGAAGGGGTACGGGAACTTGGGACCGGCCAGGCCCCTTTGCCAGTATTTTCACACTCGTTCGGGCCACAATCCTGGGAAGTGGGACCGTCATCATCTGCCCATTTCACAGGTGAAGTAAGGAGGCTCGAGGGAACGAGCTTGGCCGAGGGTCCCAGAGCTCACGAGAGGAGCCGGGGTTCGCCCGCAGGCCCGGCAGGACCCTGCCCGGGAGCGCCTGACGCCCCACTGCGCACAAGCCATCTCAGCTGCCGTCGTCCTCCCCCACCACCCCCCTACCCCCACCCCTCCCACCCCTGCTCCGCAGAAGAGAAAGCGGAGTCAGGAGTCGGGGCTGGGAGGTGGAGAAGGAGGGATGGGAAGTGAACCCGGCTCTGGGGGCCGCCAGATCCAGGGCCCTTTCTGGTTCCCGCAGAAGCTTCATCGTTTAAAAAAAAAAAAAAGAAAAGAGGCCACCTTCTGTCCCCAAAAGGCCAGAGCAGTAGGGAAGCCGGGGGAGGGTGGAGAGAGAGAAAGAGAGAGAGAGAGAGAGAGAGAGAGAGAGAGAGAGGGCGCACTCTGAGCCCACTTCCTAGCTGAAAACCCAAGCCTGAAATAAAAAAAGCAGAGTGCTATTTCTGCTTTGGGTTAAACATTCCTCAAAGCCACATTCCTCCCGCCCTCCTCCTTCTCCCCTGCCAGGGAATCCAGAGCACGGTGGCCCGGTGGCCTGGACGCCCCGCCAGCTTCCCGGTGCCACCGCATGAGACCAGGAGTGCCACAGCCAGTAGCTGCCCTGCACCCCTTTCTGGGCACCCCCAACCTGGGGAGTACTGCCCCCTAGGTGGCCCCACCAGGATACCCTTGGGCTAAGAAAAGGTGACATCCAGGGGCATCCGGGTGGCTCAGTGGGTCAAGCGTCCGACTTCGGCTCAGGTCACGATCTCGCGGTCCATGGGTTTCGAGCCCCGCGTCGGGCTCTGTGCTGACGGCTCGGAGCCTGGAGCCCGCTTCGGATGCTGTGTCTCCCTCTCTCTCTTTGCCCCTCCCCCGGATGCACTCTGTCTCTCAAAAATGGAATAAACATTTAAAAAATTAAAAGAAAAGGTGACATCCCATCACACAGACAGCAGGACGCTGGAGAAATGGAGACCCTGAGGGGGTAGCCAAAAGCCACAGCAAGTCTGGCTGGAACCAGGACCCCAGACCCCGACTCCCTTGGAGGTTCCCCGGGCCTCGTCTGATTGTGGGTCAGGAGCACAGTCAGGTCCCACCCTGGCCGGGGGACGACCGAAACAAAGCAACACACGGACACTCTGGGAAGCCCAAAGCCTTACTTACGCGGAGGTGTTCACAGGCTGCCCTGTGCATGGCTCCAGGCTGGGCACTGCACAAAAACAAATCCACTGCACGTTGTCCCAACGTTCAAGGAGCTTACCAGACCTCTGGCCTCTGAGGTCCCCCTCTGTTGCTATGTCCCCGAGCCTCACACTGCACCTGTGGTCTCCTCCTTCGCCCAACAGACCTTTCTCGAGGTACCCAGGCCGCACCAGGCACTGGCAGGTCAGGACAGCTGGGGGCGCTCCAGGGGTACCACTGGTCTCCACGGCCGGCCGTATCCTTGGGCGGCCTCTTGCTTCCCGGCCCCAGCCCGCAGGCTCCCCGGGAGCAGGGATGGGGCCAGCACCGCACCAGGGGACACGCCGCTCCTGAGCTCACGGGCCGGGAGGACTCCGTGAGGCGAGCACAGCGCTGGGCACCTAGCGAGCACCAGAGCCTCCGCGGGGATGGGCAGAGGCCGAGAGAGAGGCCCGACTCCCAGGGGCAGCCAAGGCCGAGGCTGCCCCAGATCCCTTGCAGGAGGCGAAACATCTGGAACCAGCAGGGCCGTGCGTGAGGCTACGGAACCAGAAGGATCCCACCCGCTGTCCGAGCTCACATCCGGCCCGGGAAGCTGGGACGCCCGGCCAGCATCTGATGTCCAACAGCTGCTTGAATGCCTCCGGTGCTGGGGGGGTGTTCACCACCCTCCTCAGCAGCTCCAAGGTCGTAAGGCTCACAGAGACCGTGGGAGGCAGGCACGTGGTGGGGGGCATTGTTTTGTCAGACGAAGAGCCGAGCCTGAGCCCCAGTTTGGCCACTGGCCGGCGGGGAGGCCCTGGGCATGTCTCTGAATCTGCCCGGGCCTCTCTATTTCTTCACCTGTAAAGTGGGCACAACAGTCCCTCCTCCCCGGGTCGCGGTGACACCACAGCGGGGATAAATCTGTACTCGGGATTCAGGGCACCGCATGCTCCCTTGGTAAACGGGGGATGTCACCTTTGTTATTCTTCTCACGTCCCTCCCCCACCCCCACCCCCCCACTGCCCCAGGACAGACGGGCCCCCACAGACCACGGTGGGGAGGGCAGAAGGAGGCCGAGAAGGGACAGCCAGGTCGCCAGGTCCCAGGGCCGGCAACTGCGCAATCAGCTTGTGACTCAGGCTCCCAGGCTGCCCCCCCCACCCCCGCCTGCGCCAGTGCACATCCACATCTACGACCTGCACGGAGCTGCCCTCACGCACACCAGCATGCACACGCGCGTGCCCAGACGAGCCGGCCCGCCCACTCCTGACACGCGCCGCGACCCCGTCACTCACACCCAGAGCACGCCCACGGGCACCGGGGCTGGCGCATGTGATCCCAGCCCCCGCCCCGCCGCACACCCACGCCAGGCGCCCACGCTTGCTCACGGTCGCCCGCACACGCGGCCACGGCAGCTTCGCGGCACCCCCGCCCACGAGGGCCCGCACTTGGCCCGGGATCAAGGGCCACCTGCCTCACTCGGCGGACGGGCGGCCTGGGGCCAACCCTGATCCCCTGTGAGCCTCGGTTTCTCATCTGTAAGCGAGGACCCCCTCCTCCCCGCCCCAGGGACTCCTGGGAGGAGCTGGTGATGGGCACATGGGAGCCCTGAGCCCCCCCCCCCCCCACACTCACACGAACCTACTGCAGAGACGGCCACTGATCCTCGTGCGTTGTTGATTACGGGTCCTCCCCCCTCGCTGATGAGCCACCAAATTCACGCCTCCGCTATCCCTAACCTCACCCACAGCGGACCCAACCCGCAGATGGGAAAACCAAGGCACGAGAAACTAAGAACTGTGCCTGTGGCCGCGACAGCACGTTCTCCCAGGCAGACACCAGAGGCAGACACGGGGCGCGCTCCGTCCCCGGGGCCCCGGTGTAGCCGCCCCACAACAGTCTCGCCAGCTGGCAATGTGAACATTGCACAGAAGGGGAAACTGAGTCCCAGGGGGGCGCTGGTGACTCCACAGTCACTGTCCAGGCTGCGAGGGTTCTGGGACTGGAGCCCAGGCAGGTGTCTCTCCGGCCCTCCAAGGCCACGTCCATGCAAGGGATCCAAAGGCCAGCGTCTCCGAGCAGGCCTTCCCTCCCCGACTCAGAATGATCCTGCCACCAGCCAGCGAGGCCAAATCCAGAGGCCCTCCTATTGGCCACTCCCTCCCAATTTAGCAGAGGGCTTGTGACCGCCCAGGCGAGGGGCCGAGGACCGCGGTCCCCTGACACCAACAGCTATGTGGCCTCTTTCCTGTGACGGTATTTACTGAGCACTTACTACATGCCGCTCCCTGTGTCCTCCCGCTGGGAAGAACCCTGCGGCCCATCCCCGTGTCACACACCAGACGCACACCCAGAACTCAGAGGGGTCAGGGGCTGGACGGCCACGGCCACAAGACAGCAAGCTGGCCCACAAGCCCTCAACACACTGCTGTCCTGCCCTCAGCCGGGAATCTGACCCCGATTTCAAGCTACCTGGAAACTTGGCACATTAATTTATGAGGTTCTGTGCCCTGGTAAATAGACCACACCCAGGACGTGCGAAGCATTTCATCTCACGATGCCAGTAAAAAGGATGCTCTTTTTAATGGATGCCGGTTTTCTCCTTACCCGAGAGTAAGAGATATTTAGGACAAGACGAACCATCTCAGAAAAAAGCAAGACCTCACCAGAGGCGCCCCCAACGAGAGCCAGCCGTCCTGGGTTTCTGCCTGGTATTTGCCACATAACCTTGGGAAAGACACCTCGCCTCTCTGAGACTAGGGTTTTCCATTTGTAAAAAAGGGCACTGGACTACATGACCCCAAAGTGCCCTCTAGCTCAGAGATTCCAGAATTCTATCGAACAGTAATCAAGGGCGCCTCGGGGGCTCCGTGGGTTAAGCGCCCGACTTGGGCTCGGGTCACGATCTTACGGTTTGTGAGTTCGAGCCCCGCGTCGGGCTCTGCGCGGTCAGCACGGAGCCTGCTTCGGATCCTCTGTCCCCCTCTTTCTCTCTGCCCCTCCCCTAATCAAGGGAATGAACACTGAAACAGCGAGCCACTCTTTTCTTCCCCCACAAAATCAGCAATAATCCAGAAAAGCAGCAAGACTCAGTGCTGGCAAGAATGCAAGCCAACAGGCACCCTCTCGTCCATGTTCCCTGCAAATGTAAATGGGAACATACTTTCCGGAGAGTGATTTAACAATTTTTCCATCAGAAGCCTTTTAAGATGTCCCCAGGCTTTAATGCCACAGCTTCATTCTGGGGCATTAACTTCAGGAAGAGTTGGTGCAAAATTTATTGCGAAGCTGTTCTTACAAAGATTTAGTACAAGAATGTTCATCACAGCACTGTTGATATTGGCAAAAGGAGGGAAGGAAGGGAAGAAGGGGGGAGGAAGGAAGGAAGGAAGGAAGGAAGGAAGGAAGGAAGGAAGGGAGGAAGGAAGGGAGGGAAGAAAGAGGAAGGAAGGAAGGAAGGAAGGAAGGAAGGAAGGAAGGGAGGGAGGGAGGGAGGAAGGAAGAAGGAAGGAAGGAAGGGAGGGAGGAAGGAAGGAAGCAACCTAACTGTCCCATGGCCGGGGATCAAATGAAATGTTGCATTCACACGGTACACCACTAAAAAATAATGTTTTCAGGGGGGCACCTGGGTGGCTCAGTCGGTGAAGCGTCTGACTTCAGCTCAGGTCACGATCTCACAGTTCATGAGTTCGAGCCCCGTGTCGGGCTCTGTGCTGACAGCTCGGAGCCTGGAGCCTGCTTCGGATTCTGTGCCTCCCTCTCTCTCTGCCCCTCCCCCGGCTGCACTCCGTTTCTCTCTCTCTCACAAATGAATAAACGTTAAGAAAATTAAAGAAAAAAAAAAGAAAGTGCCAGAACAGGTGTGAGGAGGCGGCCTGGGCTCTGGGACCCCCGGCAAGTCCCGTCCTTCCCTGGCTTCTTCTGCTTCTCTCTGCACAACAAGGGGGCAGGCTGCAGACCCCCCACTCGGCGTGTCCTGTTCTAGAAGACAGAGGACATGTATCCCAGGACCAAGTGCCACCAGAAGTTTCAAGGGTCCCCTCAGAAGCAGGTACCGGGCTAAACCCTTCACATGGCCGTGAGTCCAACTCTGGGGCCTCTGTGATGCCCGTCTTCCCCGGGAGGAAAGGAAAACTCTGGGAGAAAGCTTGCAGGAGACAGGAGCTAGAACACCCACACATCTGGTCCCAGAGGCCTTCCACCCCCACCCCCCACCCCCGCCCCGAGACCCTGCCGCTGAACAACCCCCTTTCCCTTTCTGGCCCACGCTCTGGACCTCAAAGCACCCTCCCGTTTGGACCCACGGAGTCACGTGAGCAGGTACTACAGACGAGCCAGCTGGGCCTCAGAGAGGGTCAGTGACTTGCCCAAGGTCACAGAGCCCGACTGAGGCCCCAGCTCCATTCTCCAGGATGCTGAGTTCTTTCCTAACAGCGGACTTGGCGTTTCTTGCCCAGATGCCCACCTTGGCGTAAAGACCCCGATCTCAATTGTGGCTGCCGCTGTGTCTCACCCTCGGGACAGAGAGGGAGCCAGGCTCCTCGGTCTTCCCCTCTTGTACCCAGGACGCACAGGGATCACAGAAGCCGCCTTCCTCCCTCTGGGCCCTCCCTCTCCTGGGTGGCTTATTCCTAGCCTGGCCGTGGGGCCCTTCACACCCCAAGCCCCTTATTTGTCCCAAACTGGGTACCAGATACCGCCCCCGCCCCCGGCGATGTCTTGCCCCCTCTGGCTGAGCGGCACTGAGTGGGGGGAGTGATCATCAGAGAATATTCCTCATCTTACGCGAAGGGACGCTTCCCAAAGCCAGAGGGTCACGGTGACACCCAGCATCACCCCAGGCTCCTGACCGTGAACGAGGGTCCCCTTCTCTGCCCCAGGTGGCAGAGGCTTTAGCCGCCGGCTCCCCGGACCTCCCATTTGGAGGCCCCTCCCCTCCACAAGCTGCCGCGTGTCGGGCACCATTCTGGGCATCAGGAAAAAGGCTGCAGAGACTCAAGGTTGGCAAGCAAGGTCAAGGCAGAGCCTGGGCTGACCGAGAGCGACAAGGAGCAGGTGACCTCCTCTGGGCCCTGGGCAGAGGGTCCCAGGGGAGGGCCTCCCCTGGGGAGGATAAGGGAGGCAGGGTGGAGGGGTCTGCCTCTTGGGGCTGCCTGGCTGGGGCCCAGAAGCCTTTAAACCAATGCATCTCAGGCCACAACCAACGCCTCGAGCCCCGTAAGCCTGGTGTTTGGGGCCATCTGGCTGGTTTCCATCCGAAGGCAAGAACCACATCTCTCCCCACATTTCAGCGTCGGCGCCTGGCACGGAGCGAGCGCTCAGGGGACGGCAGGTCCGGGCAGACCGAGAATTAACAAGCGGGGGTGTGGGGAGACCACTGCAGGTAAAACAGGAAGCTGCTGAAATTCGGGAGAACCAAAGATCCCCCCCCTTCCTCTCCATGCCTCCTGTGTGTTAGACACCAAGTCCAGGGCCGAGGGAGGATTCCTCTGGGGAGAGACGAACCTTGCCCGCGAGATACCTTTAAGCCCAATTCAAGATGAAGTTGAATTGTGTAGTCAAAACCTCAGTAATGACGGCCCCCGTGCCTCCTTGACAACCGCTGTCGTGCATTCAGGAGGACCCTTTATGCCACAGGCCGCGAATCAGGCTCTAAGGGAATTGTCCTGTTGCCGACTTACATCCCCTGGGGAGCCAGGAGCCATGACATACCCATTTGGCAGATGAGGCAAGCGAGGTGCGGTTCGGAGAGGGGCCGGCCTGTGCCACAGCCTGGGCACGCAGGGATCAGCCCCACCGACGAGCCGGAAGAAAGCGGGCCAGACCTCAAAGAAACCGGGCTGCCGGCTGACTGCTGCTCTGGGCAGGGGGGCCCCCACCAGTGTCGAAGCCCCTCCTGCTGCTTCTGGATACGCGCCGTGCCAGGAAGGGTGAGGACTGGGTTATGGAGCAGGATGATTTACAAAATCTTATCTGCAGAGGCGGAAAAAGCCTCTGCAGTGTTCAGCCTGAAAGACGGAGGGTTTTTAGCTAGGCTGAATCCAGATGTGTTCGTAGACTTTCTCTGACTTCCTCACACACACACACACACACACACACACACACACACACACACACCACCAGGACAGTCCTTCCCAAGGGAGCAGGAGAATGACCACCAAGGGCGACAGCCAGCAATGACTCAGGTGCGAACATCTGGGCTCCCCTCCGGGCGCTGTGGCCAGCTGCGGTATCCCGAGGTGGCCTAGGACACCGGGCGATGCTTACGCATGCCAGGACCCCCAGAACCAGTACCGGGCTCCAACTGGGGCTCCTGGGAACCCAGATCCGCATGACAAACATCCGTCAGGATGCAAGGCCCTGGACCCGGCCCAGACCTTAAGCGCGAGAACTCGGAGCGAAGCTACCGGGCGCTTGGTATTTAACGGGCTCTCCAGGAGACTCTGACATTTGACGGCCCTTGCTAAGTGCTCCTCTCTTGACCTCACACATAGAACCCTCCCTCCTCCCCGCCCCCCCCCCCCCCCCCCCGGAACAAAGAGCAGATGACTCCAGTCCCCATCAGAAGGAAGTCCATCTAGGGCCCTAGAACAAGCCGGAGGCTTTCTCTGCTCTTCCTGCTGGGAGGCCTTTCATCAGCAAATATCTGTGGACCTACTAAGTGCCAGCACACCCAAGCATCGGGGAGCGAGACGGACAGGAGGCAAATGAACCCACCGCCACCTCCCCCAGCCCACGCCTAATAAGGGCTCTACCGAGGAAAGGACTCCTCCGCTCGCTCTCTCCGATCAAAACTGTTCCACGTCTCCAAAGGCCTTTAAAAATAGCCCAGGCCAGCCCAGCAGCAGCAGACCCCTTCCTAACAAAGCCTTGTTGACTCAACTTCTCCCAAAGTTGACGGATGTCCCCAGGGAGGGTGGGGGGGGGGTGGACAAAATGACCGCCCCACGCCCCTTCCCATCCACAATCCACCATCACTGCCGGATGGCGGCCACCGGGCAGGGACACACAGAAGAAGACCCGCTCCGGACTTCTGGGCCTGAGCTGTGAGGTCTTTTAAGGGGCAGAACTTTGGAGGCAGACTGGACTTTGAAAGTCCTGCCGCCACCCGCGGTCCCGGGTGGATCCCGGGCACGTGACTTCACCCCGGGGAGCCTTAGTTTCCTTATCGGTAAATGAGGTTGGTAACAGTGCCCACCGTGTGTAGGGCGGTTGACGATCCTATGAGCTGGTGACGCAAAGAGGCTGGCATGTCACATGCTCCATAGCGGGCAACCTGGCTTCATTCAGCTCGCAGGTGGCTCTCAGGCTCCACCACGACGGGGACGCCCCGGTGCAACCCAAGCCCACCACTCCTGGCAAAGCCTGTGGTGCCCTCTGCCTCCCCGGGCACAGGAACCTGGGAAGCCCCACCTGCCGCCTGCCTGCGGACAGCTGCGGCCCACACCTGCACAGAGCCTGAGGGAAGGCCCAGCGAATGTCACAAAACAGTAGCCAAACTGGAAAGCACCCCCCCCAGACACACACACCCCAGGAAAGAGGGTAAGAGCAGTAAGGGACTGAGTCTCGGTCCCCAGAGCCTCCACGCTTCAAGGAGAAGCTACTGGGATGTGAGCTCTTTGCTGGAGAATTCCACCGGAGAAGGACCAGTGCCTCTCAGCGGACTAGCACCCACTCAGGAGAGCCCCCTTTGTTCCCAGCACACGGGGGCGAGGGGCATGGAACCATGGGCTTGGCCCTGAACCGTGGGCTTGGCCAGACCTGCAAACGTGCCCAGAAGACCGATGGAGGGGGGAGGGGGGCAGAGGTTGTGCAATGCACCACCAGAAGATGCCTCCCCGGCCTCCATCAACGCAGGAGGCTGGCAGTCAGTCTGCTGCCTCCCGGAAGAGTGCAGAGGGGCTAGACCCTCGCTGCTGCCCAGGTGCCCGCTCCGAATTGCAACCCATACCCAGGGCCAGGGTCCCCTTCCGAGTCAGACACCCAGGCAGAAGCCCTTCCAGACCATGTAATGGTTCTTCTCCCCGTCCCCAAAATGAAAGAGCAAGCGGTCAGGACCCAGCACCATTAACCCCTGGCAAGCTGGGGTGTCCCTCCCCCCCCCCCGGTGGGGGGAGGGGGAAGGCTGCAGAGAAGGGACAGGTCTGTCATGGAGACACCGAAGATCCGAGGGTACAGGACACTTGTGAAGTTGGGCCAAGTGGAGAGACACGGAGACAGCTCTAGAGAAGTCCGAAATCGGCAGACAGGGGGGTCCCAGGGATGCCCCGAATGCTTACCTGTGGAGATCGCCCAGATCACCCACCCTCCCCCGCTGTATAAACCCATTTTCCGGTGTGGCAGACAAGGGATAAAAAGGGGGGGGGGGGAGGTGGGATCAGGGCCAGGGGAGAATTCACCCCGTAAAGCCTGCAGCCCACAGGGCACCCAGGACCCCGCGCCGCCGCCTGGAGCTCTCTAACAAGCCTCGCCCCCCCCCCCACCCCAACACACACGATCCGGGCCAGGGAGGGGGCGACAGGCCAACCTCGCAGCAGCAGCGGCGGCGGCGGCGGCGGCAACGGCAGCGGCATCGTGATGCATGAATCACCCACCCCGCTGCGCCCGTGCCAGTCCGAGCCACCGCGCAACCGGGAGCCCCCTCCCCGACCACCGCCCCTCGCCCGGGCACACCCCGGCTCTTCGGGACAGCTCTGCAGACAGGGGGGCGGCGGGTGGGCTGGAGCCGGCCCTCCCGGCCCGGGGGTGGCCCCGCGCGCGCGGCCAGGCGGCACCGGTCCCGGGCGCGGGGGGGGGGGGGGGGGGGGGGGGGGGCGGAGGGGGGGGAGGGGTGCCCTAGAACAATAGGCCCAGGTGTGGGGCCGGGGGGCGCGGCCGGGGGCTGCGGAGGGGCGCGCGCCGAGGCCGGGCGGGGAGTGGCCGGGAGGGGGGAGGGCCGCGGGGGTCCGGGGAGAGGTCGGGGGGGAGGGGGCCGCGCGCGGGGGGAGGGGCGCCAGCGGGCGGAGGCGGAGCGCGGGGCGGGGGTCCGAGCGCGCGCACTCACAGTAGGTCTTCCTGGTCAGCTCCTCCACAACTTCGGGCTTCAACTTGCTGTTGGATTTCCCCATCCTCGGCGGCCGCGGCCCCCCGCCCCCCGGCCGGACCCCGTCGGGGCGCCCGGCGGGAGCGGCTCGGCCGGCGCGGGCCGGGGCGGGCGGCGGGCGGCGGGCGGGGCGCGCGGAGGGCCGGGGCCGGGGCCGCGCCTTTGTCTGCGCCGGGCCCGCGTGGGCCCGGGCGCGGGGGCTCCGGCGCGCGGCGCGGCGCGGCTGGCGGCGCCTCGGCCCCCACCCCCCCCCGGGGTGCGGCGCGGGGCCGGGGGGCGCGGGGCGGGCCGCTCGCAGGCCCGGGCCGTCCGGCCGCCGCCCTCTCCGGGCGCCGCGGCGCGGAGCTGCGCTGGGCTGGGCGCCGACGCGGGCCGCGGGGTGGCCGCGGTCGTCCCTGGTTACTGGGCTCCGCGGCACATGCTCGCTGCTGCGCTCCCTCTCGCCGCCGCCCCTGCGCTCCCCGCCTCCCGCCTCCCGCTCGCACCGGCGCGCCAGGGGTGGACCCGGAGCCGCCACTCAGCGCCCGGCGCCACCTCCCGCCCCGCACCCGCCCGGCCGGGCCTGCGCCCGCGGAACGGCGGCCCCGCGGCCACGGAGGCGGCCGGCGGCCGGGGCGCCCCCCACCCCCCACCCCCACCCCCACCCACACCCACACCCACCCCGGCCTCGCCGGGCCCGCGGCGGGAGGGGGACGGTCACCCCGCCCCCCTCCCGCGCTCCGGCCCCCCCCACCCCCACCCCCGCGGCGCGGCCGGGGTGGGGGGTGGGGGAGGGCCCGGAAGATCTGACGCGAATGAGGCCGAGTCTCTCTGCGCGGCGAAACTCATTCATTCGACGCGGATTTGTCGGGCGCTGGGGACGCGCCGTGGAACGGGACGGGCGCGGTCCCAGCCCTCGCGGGGGGGGGGGGGGGCGGGGCGGGGGGGGCCACTGCGGGATGTCACATGTATGATGGGGGATACCTGCCGCGGCCCGGGGGAAGGTGACCTCCGAGGCCAGGGGAGGGAGGGGTGGGTGGTTGGGACCGCGTTCCAGGCCCCGAAAACCTGGAGGAGGGGAGGCCTGAACCCCAGGGAGCGCTCCTCTCGGAGCACAGGGCCCCAGGCGCAGGCGGGGTACGAGCTGATGCCCGAGACCAGGACCAGGGCCCGTGGGGTCAGGCCTGACCCCTCCTCAAAGAGCTGGGCCTCTGGGCTTTAAGCAGAGGGGGGGCAGGGTCAGATCTTCTCCAGCCTCCGCGCAGAGGGGTGGCCCCCCTGTGGAGGGGCGCTCCGGGTGGGAGCTGAGGCTGAGGCCAGTGGCCAGGGCTCCACCTGGACGGACAGAGGCAAGAGAAGAGAGTCCACAAGGCCGTCCCTGGCCACACCAGCTACAATATCAACATGTTGGGACCTTTCCTGTCCCTTAACCAGCTTTATCCTTTTACGCCCTAGCAACCATCACAGACTGTCTGTGTCACTGGGTGGTTGTATTTCTGTCGCGTGTGTCCCCTCCCCTGTAGCGCCAGGCCCCTCGGGGGCAGCGTTCTTGTTTCATCTGTGTAGTTGCGGCTCCAACGACAAGGCACCTGACTCTGCAGTGGTCACTCAGCAAACCTCTGTGATGAGAAGGTGCCGGGGGCCTGGGGGTGGACGGCGCGGGAGGAAGAGGCAAGGAGGAGGTGACGGCTGAGGTGGGGCTTAGAGAGCCCGGGGGAGGTGGGAGGGGAGTCCGACTCCGGATCTGTGGACGTTTAACCGGATTCCTTGGCTGCTGCTCAGGGCACCGATTCCCGGCAGGCCTGGGCAGAGGCAGGACCCACGGGAGGGCGCCGCATGGCCAGCCAGGGTGGCGGTGGCCGGTCCGGTGAGGCAGGTGAGGACATGGGGTCGACTAGTTAAGACTCAGGTTATGTTTTGAGAGGAGAGACGGTAGGATCGCCTGATGGACTGGGTGGGGGACAAGGAGAAAGGGAGTCAAGGTCAATGCCAAGGATTTGAACCCGAGCCACTGTTAGGACAGGTTGTCCGTTTCTCGGGTGGGGAGTGGACAGGTGTGGAGGCGGCCAGAGCAGGAGTCCGGCTCTGGCCGTGTGAAGCATGGATGCGCGTTGGATGAGATGCTGAGGAAGCAGGTGATGCCGGCACCTGGGGTTCAGGGTCACGGAGGCTGTGGCGATAAGCTGGGGAGTCGTCCTGGGACAGATGGAATCAAGAGCTGTGTGGCAGGATAAGGTCGCTAAGGAGGGAGCATGAGGACTGAGCCCTCAGAAACAGGGATGGGTCCCTGGGTGGGGAAGGGGGTCAAGGGCGGCTCCCTGAGGGTTATAAACCCGTGCGTATAGTATAATCGAATTAACTACGTACCCCTGTGAAAAGCAGTCTGAAGGCTACACCCCCTGGGTGTTGTCTCAGTTGTTACCAGCACAGGTGGGAATGCAGATCACTTTGTTTTCTGTTCTCTTCTGTATTTTTCCTTGTATTTTAAAAAATTGGGGGCGCCTGGGGGGCTCAGTCGGTTGAGCGGCCGACTGTTGATCTCGGCTCAGGTCATGATCCCGGGGTTGATCGAGTACCCCCGATGGGCTCCGCGCTGAGCGTTGGGGGCCTGCTTAGGGTTCTCTCTCTCCCCCTCCCTCTGCCCCGCTCCCCTGCTCACGTTCTTTAAAAATAAAGTATATAAACGGGGCGCCTGGGTGGCTCCGCCGGTTAGGCGTCTGACTTCAGCTCAGGTCATGATCTCACAGTCTGTGAGTTCGAGCCCCGCGTCGGGCTCTGTGCTGACAGCTCAGAGCCTGGAGCCTGCTTGGGATTGTGTGTCTCCCTCTCCCTCTCTCTCTCTACCCCTCCCCTGCTCATGCTCTGTCTCTCCCTGTCTCAAAAATAAATAAAAACATTAAAAAAAATTTTTTTAATACAATAAAAATAAAGTATATAAAATAAAAAATTGGATGTAACTCACATAACATATGATTCACTATTCTAAAGCGCACAGTTGTGTGGTCTCAGCATATTTGCTGGGTTGTGCGACCATCGCCACTACTAAATTCAGAAACTCCTCTGTATTTTAGACAGATTGTTTTCTGCAATTAAACACACTGCTTTTGAATAAGACAAACATTTGGTCAAGTCATTTTGCTCACGTGCAGGTGGCCCAGGGAAGGTGCCTTCCCGAGTCACCTGCCAGAGTCTATCGATGACCCAGATGCCCAGACGCCATCCAGACAGGGGCGGGACTGAACGAGATGGGGGCGTGGCCTGAGAATCCACATCTTAACCCAGCCTCTAGATCTCCCCCTGCCTTTCAGCAGAGAATCCCTGGTCTTGTTTTATAAGCTGGCCTGGGAGTGTGACCCCAGAAGCTTGCTCAGTAGTTCTTCCAGAAAGCCCTCGGGGAACAAAAATGACGTACATGGGGTAGGCAGGGGCTGGATCAGATATTCCCTATGTCACTGCATCTTGGGCGACGGTGACCTTCCCGGCTCCGGCCCAGTCTCTTCCGAGCCTTAGCCTGCGTATCTGATGTGCCACAGGGCGTGTCCACTTGAGTGTCCCCCAAATCCACCAGGCCAGAAACATAACTTATCGCCCCACCCCCAGAAAAGGATCTTCTCTCCTGGGGCAAATGGCTTCTCCTATACTCTGGCTCTAGCCAGAAATGTACAACATCTTAGACCCCCTGCCCTCCCAGGGACCCCACTCTCTAGAACCGTCCAATGCACCTCGGCCATTGGATGTCACTCCCTAAATAGACCTCAAGGCTGAACACTTTATTCCATCCCCCACCCCCAGCCAGGCTAATCCAGCCACTGCCCTCTCTGAGCCGCCTTCTCTCCTGACTCGCCGCTCATCGACTTTGCTCCGCCAGGGCTGTTGTCCCCTCCCGTGCTGTAGCGACCGCCTAGACGTGCAGTGTCCAACACAGAGACCCCTCCCGTGCAAATGCCACTGAGCACGTGAAAGGTCGCCAGATCCCAAGGAGATTTGAAGGTGCGTACAAAATAAAAAGAATGAAAAATATCTCATTCCTATTTTTCAAAAGGTAATTGCATATCGAACTGGTAATACTTTGGATATAAAGTTTCACTATCTTAATTTTTTTTTTAATGCTTTATTTATTTCTGAGAGAGAGAGAGAGAGAGAGAGAGAGATAGAGAGAGAGCAGGTGCGGGGGAGGACCAGGGGACAGAAGATCCAAAGTAGAGCGGACTCCACGCTGACAGCAGTAAGCCGGATGCGGGGCTCGAACTCACGAACCACGAGATCATGACCTGAGCCACAGTTGGACGCTCAGCCAACTGAGCCACCCGGGAGCCCCTCGGTATCTTAACTTTTAAGTGCCTACTAGAAACTTAAAAGTTGCACGTGATGAGCAGTGCTCCTTGATGTCCCTTCAGGTCTCCACGTAAACATCACCTCCGTGGAGACTCCTTGGCTCCCCCGGGTGAACTCAAGCCCCCCTGGTCCTTGGGGTTGCGGATTCTGTGTGTGTGTGCGTGTGTGTGTGTGTGTGTGTGTGTGTGTGTGTCTGCCCCTCCCGTGCTCGCATTGTGTCTCTGTCTCTGTCTTAAAAATAAATAAACATTAAAAAAAAAAAAAAAACTTTCTAAGCCACCAAGAAAAAGATGAGCCCTCATTAGAAAGTTGGGGAAAGAACCCGGTTAGACAACACGAGAGCAAATGCAAGTGGCCAGTCCACAGGAAAGCTGTCCCTTACAAGCCATCAAAGAAGCACAATACAAATCGGCCAAGACAAACAAACAAACAAAAAGTTAATAATCATACCCAGTGTTGGCAAAGGAGCCAGAAGATGGGCATCCAGACATCGCCAAGCAGGGTGCAAGTTGGTACGTCCCGTTAAAGAACAGTTTGACAATAAATATCCATATTCTCTGACTCAGCACTTCCATTTCTAGGAAATTATCCTCAGCCACCAATTAGAGATCCGTACAAATGTCAAGCCTCAAAGATGTGACTGCAGCAGCGTTTATAATAACGACAGTAAAAAAACGGAAGTCATCTGCATATCCCAAAGGAGGCATTCACCTACCAAACCGTGGAATTCTACACCATATTATAGCATGGCTGGAAAGCTATTCACATGGTGTAGATCTGTTTACAGCACAAACACACACACACACACACACACACACACACAGATTTCAAAAACTTACAGGATGATCCCAACTATGTGAGGGGAAAAAAAAACGTATGTACGTCATTGAGTATTTTAATTAAGTAGTTTTTAACATATTTTTCTCCAGTAAAAAAGAATTGTTAAATGTATGTAATTCAGTGCCTCCTAAAACACCAGTCTGTGCGGTATATGCGTCCCACGGGAAGAGGAGGGTTCCCCTGCTTGTGGGGAATCGCCATGCTATAAACCCCCTCCCTCCAGAAGTCAGGGTGTAGGTTAGTACCATAAAGGCTCTGAGAAGTCCTGCAGGGAAGGAATCTATTCTATTGAAGTATTTTCTAAACTTATTTGGCCAGCACTCCTTTTTGTCCCCCCCCCCTTAACTCCCATTAGCATTTGAAAAATTGGTGTCCTGTGGAATAAATAACCACGAGGAACCCACTGCTTTATGGGTCCGACCCCCCTGGGAGACATGATGGGGAGAGCATGCCCTCAAGGTAAGTGGGGCAACACTGAGCCTCGACGAGGGTTAGACGGATGGAGGTAAAGCAGTCAACCTTCAGAAGGTGTGTTCACAGGGTGGGCGTGGCTGGAGAGAGTGGCGTGAACCCCCGTGCTGTGGGTCACGGTCACGGGAGGAAGGGTCAGCCTGGGCCGCGAGCCTCCCCATGTTCCCTCGGGAGAATTCTCTGGTCTGACCCGCCCATCTTGCCTGCCGGGGAGCTGCTGCATCGTTAGTCCTAAGTAAATACCCACTCAGGGGAAATGGCAGTCGGAGAGGACCAGGGGACTCTGGGCTCAGAGAGGAAGGACCATCCACCCGTGTCAGAGGGCCCTCTGGCCAGCCTCGTGTTTTAGGGGCCTGGGGAAGGGGCCAATCACTTCCTCTCCGTTGAGGGAAGCAGTTGGCACAGCCCCGAAGCCACTTACTGGTGATGTGGCCTGAGGCGAGTTGCTTAAACTCCTTAAGCCTTAGTTTCCACACCTGGAAAATGGGCGTGACAAAGATACCACCTCCCCCACAAAGCCATTATCAGAATCAAGCGTGGGGGAGGCCGAGGTGGCTCAGTCTGTTAGGCGTCCGACTTCAGCTCGGGTCATGATCGTGTGCCTCGTGGGTTCGAGCCCCGCGTCTGGCTCCTTGCTGGCGGTGCAGAGCCTGCTTGGGATTCTCTCTCCCTCTCTCTCTCTCTCTCTCTCTCTCTCTCTCTGCCCCTCCTCTGCTGGCACGTTCAGGCGTGCCCGCTCTCCCTCTCAAAACAAAACAAAAATTTTAAAAGTTCTGACAAAAGAATCAAGTCAGGTGATGTGTGTAAAATACTTCGTACTACTCAGTAAAGATCGGCTGTTGTTACTGATGACTAATATTTTATTTTAATAATATCCACACTGGGGCGCCTGGGTGGCTCAGTCGGTTAAGCAGCTGACTTCGGCTCAGGTCATGATCTCACGGTCCGTGAGTTCGAGCCCCGCGTTGGGCTCTGTGCTGACAGCTCGGAGCCTGGAGCCTGCTTCAGATTCTGTGTCTCCCTCTCTCTGACCCTCCCCCGTTCATGCTCTGTCTCTCTCTGTCTCAAAAATAAATAAACGTTAAAAAAAATTAAAAAAAAAAAAATAATATCCACACTGTGATAGACAAAGGGGGAAAAGCAATGCTTTAATGGAGCCATCTGTGGGAAGCACGGAAACCAGCAGCCCGCGTGCTGGTCCTGCCTGCGGGACCCGGGCTCAGGCACGTGGCCTTTCTGGGCCTCGGTGTCCTCATGTGTGAGCGGGGACCGCGGTGCCCCGGGTCGGAGCCACTTTCTCTGGTGGCAGGAGGCGTGGAACAGCTGAGCGGGCACATTCGGGAACGAGAAACAGGTGCCGAGCCCATCTGGCCCGGGGGTAAAGGCCTCCCCCCCTCGGTTCTCTCGGATGCCCCGGAAGAGAGAGGAGGTCTCTTCACTCCGGGAGTTCGCGGCCATCCTGCCGAAGGACAACCCCTAACAGGCAGACTGTTCCGGTCCTCACAGTCTCTCTGCCCCGTGAGCCCGGGGGCACGTACCCTCTCTGAACTTCACCTTCCCTACTGCGGCCTTCGGCGAGGCTCTCAAAGTGAGGCTCTTCCTACAAGTGGACGGCTGGCCGCCCGTCGCCTGCTGTCTCAGCGTGGGCCAATTCATCAGAAGGACAGGAGACAAGCCAGGGCACCCGAGGGTCAGGGCACCCGTGGGAGGGAACAGAGCCCAAAGCAGCTGATGGCAGCAGAAGGGGCACACAGAAGCGTCAGGGGACTGAGGGGCAGGTCCCCCCGATCTCCAGGATGTGGGACCCGCTGGCAAAAACGAGGAAAAACAGTGTCTTCAGGCAGCCATCAGCTCGGGTCCCTGCCTCCCCTTCTGCGGCCCTGTCTGTGCTCGAAGTGCAGTCCTGAGAGAGACTGTCTGGGCTGTGCCGGGGTCTCGGGACCACACCGGACGTGGGGTGGGAAATTCCCCCCAGGAACCGGGTGCTTTTTCCAGAAGGATGGGGAGGGACGGTTGGGGCGTTGGGGTGGGATCCGATAAAACACCCGGGCACTTTCTCTGTCTGCAGGCAGCCTCCCCGGCGCCTCCTGCCCCAGCCTGGGTCTCATGTTCTCTCCAGCACCTGCCCACCAGACCGACTGGTGAGTCACAGTGCCCGGTTCTGGGACAGAGGGTCTGATTGGCCCACGCGAGTCAGGTGTTCGCCCGGGTCCGACGAGCCCTGGCCAACGAGGGGCAGGTCACATGCTCAGGGCTTCCGAGGTCTGCGCTCAGGAAAGGGGAGCTGGGTTGACCCGCCAAATATCACCAACCACACAATTCGGGAAGCCTCAACGTGCCCCCCTTCCAGATGGCAGAGAGGAGATGCCACCTCCCGTGGCTTCTGCCAGATGCAGGGTGAAGCCTCCGGGAAGCAGCGGGCTCCCCCAGGGTCAAGCTCAGAGATGATCAGAGCGGGGAGGGGAGGCAGGAGCGGAGGAGCAGCTCTTCTGGAGGCCCAAGGCCAGCAGCCCATCACCACCCTCAGTGCCAGGGAGCTGCCCGCCACTTGGCCTGTCCCCAGGGCATCAGCGAGATGCCTGTTGGTTTCTGAGCCGGGCCCAGCCCCTCCTCATCCCAGGGGGTGCCGGGGCCAGGGAACAGGATATGGGCTCCCCTGGGCAGATCCAAGGGGTGGCTCCTCGAAGAGCCCCCGATGTAGGGGGCTGGTCCCCCATACGTCAGTTACCCCTGAGCCAACGCAGGGGCCCCAGGAAGGCTGGACCACACGCACCCTGTTGGGCCCAACCCAGACGGGAAGCTCAGACAACAGCGATAAATGGGTCGGGGGTGACCCCCCAGCCCCTCACCTCCTCATTGGCCATGACATGAAGTCCATCCACCCCCTTGAGGTCAGCCACACACAGAATCCCATAATGCCCAGGTCCACTAACTTCTGGTGCAGACCTAGACAGCTGTTGTCACCCGCTGGACCTCAGTTTCCCTGTCTGTACAGTGCGGGGCTCTGAGGTTCCTTCCAGCTGGGCCACTGGGTGCTGTAACGGTTCTGGGTCGGGGTCCAGTCTCGAAGGGTCAGAACCGACCGGGATGGAAGCAGGACACCTTCCTTCCCTTGCAGTCCCTCAGCTTCTCTTGCTTTCAGACTTGAACTTGGTAAAGAGCAGGTCCCCGGGGAACCGCCACAGCCACCACTCACCGGCACCCTCGCAGGGTGCCTGGCGGCGGGCCGAGGGCTTCTCGTGCCATCGGCCCCGGAGCTCTCGCAGGATCCTGTGAATTAAGCAGTGAGGCCCAGAGAGGTTGAGCGGCCGAGCCTGGGCCACACAGCTGCTGACCGGCCCTAGGGATTCAAGTCAGGCTTGTCTGACCCGCAGCCTGGGAGCTCACTCTGTAGCACAGAGACATCCTGGAATCTGGCTACGGAGAGACGTGGGGGTCCGCACGATCCGGGGCTACCAAGGACTTACTGCTGTGTAGATGAGTGAGCCCTGGGGGAGCTGGGGGTGGGGACTGCTCTTCGCCTCCCGAAGTTTTGCAGATGGGGCCCGACAGCCCAGCAAACAGGACTTTAAAGTGGATCTTTAAAGCCCTCGTTCTCGGTGGCCTCGGGGCGTCAGGAACATCCTGACATGCTGACGGTGGGCACCCCATCGCCCCCACCCCACCCCCGGCCCAGGGAAGTCCGTGCCAAGCACAGGATTCCCGCCCTCTAACGACCCGCCCGCTGCGGGGGCTCAGACTGGGCCTTCCCGTGGGTCCCGGGAATGTTGTCGATGAGGACGTAGGAAAAGCTCCACCGGTAGGTGGGAGGCACAGGGCTGAGTTTGGGGGTGGAGTTCCCGAAACGTCTTTCCTGGACTCACAGCCCCCATCTCCCTGGGGCTTCCTGCCCCAGCCACTTTTGCTCCCGGCTCCCCTGGAAGGAAGCCCACCGACGCCGAGCAGCCCGCCCGGGTGCCCTTCGGTGACCCTCACGGGCCGGGGAAGAGACGCAAGACGACACGCGCGGAGTGAGGGGCAGGTGCAACTTGGGCTCCTTCCCCGTGAACTCATGGCCTGGGGGAGGCCAAGCCCCGCCCCACCCTGCCCCTTCCGGGTTGTCTCCGCCTGGTCTCTGAGGCTGCGGGTGGGGAAGCCCTATAATAACTCGGCCCTTTACTGCCCGAGTGGCCCCCGATTCGCCTGCTCTGCGGCAAGGTCACGGTCCCCAGCCAGCCCCTCCGGGGGAGTAAACACAGCCTTGTTAATAACTCTGAATGAGCCTGGTGCAGGAACCTCTGGATGATCCGCGTTAAGAGTAGTTCCTAGGGGCCTGGAGAGGCTCATTACGTAGAGGTCAAGCCCGGCTGGGAGTCAGCGAGGCCACCCACTGACGGGTTTGATGAGGCCGCGACAGTGAAAAGGCAGGAGCCACAGCCAGGGGCCCCACGGGTAAGGAGCCGGGCAAAGGAGCCTGCGTGTGAATTCCAGATGGGGTAAATGAGCTTTGTCTCAAAAGCAATGACATCAGCTGTTCCCAGACTGGGCCCTGGAAGGCTCGTGGCTTCCGGACTGGTGAGTGGAAAGGACTCAGCCCAGGGGACAGCACGCCTGGGCTCCAGGTCCGAGCACTTGCTGTGTGGCCGTGGGCCGATCATCTGCCCCCTGGGGCCTCGCCTTGGATGGGGAGGAGCAGCGAGGGAGGATGAGCTAATTCGGCGGCAGGGCCCATTCGGGCCCTCTCATGCTCCGTGCGGGTCGGGGGTGAGGGCCCCCCTCTGACGGGCTGATGACATCCACCCCCGGCCACCTGCCTTCCGGGTATTGATGATGAATGAATGTCATTAGCAGATTCTCAGGAAAGACACCGTACAAATGATCCATTCCTCTCCATGACAGCCTTTCCACCTCCTTTGCTAATTACCTCCTTCTCTTCTTTCAGAATTCTGCCCTAGCATTTCCGGGCAGTCTTCTGGGACTTTCCAGGGCAACCTGTGCCTTGTGAGTCTCTTCTGTCCAGCACTTTGTAGTAACAGAAAACCTACCTAAACGAATGCAAAAGAGAACTTTATTGACTCGTGTCACTCAGTTGACTCGTGTAACTCAGGAGTCCAGCAGTCTCCGCTTTCAGGCAAGGCTCGATCCAGGCTTCAGCTATGACGGGAACTGGGTTTCCTTTCTCCATGTCTGGCTCTGCTTCCTCAGCACAGGGGCCATTCTAAGGACATCCTGGTAAAAGTGACCCGTTTCCTCCTCACCCTGCCAACCACGACCCTAAGATGATGCCTCATGGTCTCAGATGGCTGGAAGGAGGTCATGGGTCTAGTCTCCAATCAAGGTAGTGGGGCAGGGGGACAAGGGATATATACTGATCCGTTTAAACTAATCAGGGCTCAAGTCTAAAGCCAGGAATGTGGGGTCAGTCCCCCCCAACCCAGAATCCTGAGAAAGGAGGAGTCCAGTCTGGGATAAAGAAGTGGGGATAGGAGCCAGAGAGGCAGCCAAGAGATGTCCCCCCACATCTCTCCTTGGTGCTATAGTTCCCAGGGTGCCCGTCACGGTGCCGTCTGACCCGGCCCGTTCCCTGTTAAAGCTTCCTAGTGCCTTCCTACTGCCCTTGGGGTAAGTCCAAACTCCAGCAGAGAGCAGCCTACTGTGGTCAAGCCACGCCTGCTTTTCTAGCCTCGCCTCTCGGCTCCCTACTTCCCATCATGGTTCCAGCTCTACTGGATTTGTCCAAATAGGCCAGGCTCTCTCTCATCACGGGCCTTAGCACATGCTGTTCCCCCTGCCTGAACACCTGTCCACCACCACGGGCTTCATGGAGCTAATTCATTCTATACAGGATGGTACTTCCTCCCTGAAGCTCTGCTTGACCTAGCCGGGGTTGGGGACCCAGGCTCTGTGTCGCCAGACACCTCTCAGCTTGGATCATTGTTGTTTTTTTTTTTTTTTTTAATATTTATTTTCAGAGAGAGAGAGAGAGAGCATGAGCAGAGGTAGGGGCAGAGAGAGGGGCAGAGAGAATCCCAAGGAGCCCGAGACTTGGTGCTCGATCCCTCAAACGGTGAGATCGTGACCTAAGCCAAAATCAAGAGTTGGATGCTTGGGGCACCTGAGTGGCTCAGTTGGTTAAGCGTCCGACTTCAGCTTAGGTCACGATCTCTCAGTTCATGAGTTCGAGCCCCACGTTGGGCTCTGTGCTAACAGCTCAGAGCCTTGAGCTTGCTTCTGATTCTATGTCTCCCTGTCTCCCTGCCCCTGCCCAGCTCGTGCCCTCTCTCTCAAAAATAAACGTTAAAAAAAAAAAAAAGAGAGAGTTGGATGCTTAACCAACTGAGCCATCCAGGCAGGAGCCCCCACTGTATTTTTTTTTTAAGTTTATTTATTTATTTAGAGAGAGAGAATGAAAGTGTCCAGGAGGGACAGAGAGAGAGAGAGAGAGAGAGAGAGAATCCCAAGCAGGCTCCGCACTGTCAGTGCTGAGCCTGACGCAGGGCTTGAACCCAGGAACCATGAATCATGACCTGAGCAGAAATCAAGAGTCGGATGCTCAACCAACTGAGCCACCCAGGTGCCCCCCATTGTATTTTTTAATAGCTTTTGTGAGATATAAATCACATACAATTCATCCATGTAAAGTGTACATTTAATGGTTTTTAATAAATTCATAGAGTTGCACAAGTGTCACAATTTTAGGGCATCTTCATCACTTTCCAAAAGAAACCTTGTACTCTTTAGCAGTTACCCCTCACAACCCCCTCTCCCTGGCAACCACTAACCTATTTTCTGTCTCAGGGGCACCTGGGTGCCTCAGTCGGTTAAGCATCTGACTCTTGGTTTCAGCCCAGGTCATCTCATCGTTCATGGGTTCGAGCACCACATCGGGCTCTGTGTTGACAGCACAGAATCTACTTGGGCTTCTCACTTTCCCTCTTTCTCTATGCCCCTCCCGTTTATGCTCTCTCTCTCTCTCAAAAATAACTAAACTAGGGGTGCCTGGGTGGCTCAGTTGGTTAAGCATCCAACTTCAGCTTCGTGATCTCACAGTCTGTGAGTTTGAGCCCTGCATCGGGCTCTGTGCTGATGGCTCAGAGCCTGGAGCCCGCTTCGGAGTCTGTGTCTCCCTCTCTCTCTGCCCCTCCCTGCCCCGCCCCTCTCTCAAAAACAAAACATTAAAAAATAAATAAACTAAAAAACAACACCCTCCCCCGTATTTTCTATCTCTACAGACTTAGAGATATATAATGTATTATATAAATGGAATCATACAGGAGGTAGCCTTTTGCGTCTGGCTTGTTTCTGCTTCGTATAATGCTATCAGGGCTCATCCAAGTTGTAGCAGATGTCACGTCTTCGTTCCTTTTTATGGATGAATGATATAATCCTTTGGGTAGACCGCTTCTTTTTATCCACTCATCAGTGATGGACATTTGGGTGATTTCTACTTTCTGGCTGCTAGGAATCATCCTGCTATGGACAACTATGTAGAAGTTTCTGGGTGGACATCTGTTTTCATTTCTCTTGACTGTGTACCCAGGAGTGGAATAGTCACACGGTGACTATGCTTAATCTTTTGAGGAACTGTCAGATTTTTCCAGAGCATCATGTTATGTCCCCATCAGCCATGGATGAGAGCTCCAACTTCTCCACATCCTCCTCAGTACCTGTTCTTATGTTTTTTTTTGGTTTTTTTTTTTAATAGCCACACCAGTGGGTGTGAGTCAGTGTCTCACTAATTTTGACTTACATTTCCCTGGTGAGTAATGATGTGGAGCATCTTTTCTTGTGCTTGCCGGCCGCCAATTCAGATGCCGAGACCATCTGGTGGGGAAAGGACGGTTCTTCCAACCAGCAGTGCTGGGAAAAGTGGATCTCCACATGCAAAAGAGTGAAGTTGGGCCTTTGTCTCACACTACATGCAAAAATTAACTGAAAATGAATCAAAGACCTAACCCAGGAGCCGAAACTATAAAACCCTTAGAAGAAAACGTAGAGGAAAAGCTTCCTGACGGATGTGGCGGTGATTTCTTGTATATGATGTCAAAAGCGCAGGCAATTTAAGAAAAAACAAATAGATTAGGCTTCATCAAAATTTAAAACTTTTGTGCATCAGGGGCGCCTGGGTGGCGCAGTCGGTTAAGCGTCCGACTTCAGCCAGGTCACGATCTCGCGGTCTGTGAGTTCGAGCCCCGCGTCAGGCTCTGGGCTGATGGCTCGGAGCCTGGAGCCTGTTTCCGATTCTGTGTCTCCCTCTCTCTCTGCCCCTCCCCCGTTCATGCTCTGTCTCTCTCTGTCCCAAAAATAAATAAAAAACGTTGAAAAAAAATTAAAAAAAAAAAAAAACCAAACTTTTGTGCATCAAAGAAACTATCGAAAATGAATGGCAACCCACAGAGTGGGAGAAAATATTTGCAAATTCTCTATCTGATAAGGGATTAATAACCAGAATATATAAAGAACTCTTACAACTCAACAGTAATAAAAAATCCAGTTCAAGGGTGCCCGGGCGACTCAGTCGGTTAAGTGTCCAACTCTTGATCTTAGCTCAGGTCTTGATCTCAGGGTCGTGAGTTCAAGCCTTGTGTTGGGCTTCATGGTGGGCGCGAAGCCTACTTAAAATTTTTTTTTAATTAATTAAAAAATGGGCAAAGGCGCGATATCATGCTGAGTGAAACATGCCAGTCACAACGTGACAGACACTGTAGAGTTCTATTTATAGGAGGTACCCCTAGTTGTCAAGTTCATACAGCCAAAACCTGGAATGGTGGTTTCCAGGGTTTGGAGGGGTGGGGGGTGGCGGGGCAAAAATGGAGAGTTGTTGATCAATGGGTGTAGAGTATCAGTTTTTCAAGATGAAAAGTTCTAGAGATTGGTTGTACAACAATGCAAATGTACTGAACACTACTGAATTCCACAGTAAAAAATAGTTAAGATAGTAAATTTTATGTTATGGGTATTTTGCCATAATTAAAGTCAAACTGAACTAAAATAAAAATGGGCCAAGAATTTGAATATTCATGTGTCTGAAGAAGATATACAGATGGCCAATAAGCATGCAAAAAGATATGCAACCTCAAGGGGCACCAATCGGTTGAGCACCCGCCTTCAGCTCAGGTCATGATCTCACAGTTCATGGGTTCGAGCCCCGTGTCGGGCTCTGACAGCTCAGAGCCTGGAGCCTGCTTCGGAGCCTGTGTCTCCCTCTCTCTCTGCCCCTCCCCTGCTCATGCTCTGGCTCTCTCTCTCAAAAATAAACATTAAAAAAAGAGAGAGAGAGAGAGAGAGAGAGAATGTGGTACTGACATAAGTAGAGATGTATAGTATTCAATGTAATAGAATTGAATAGAATTCTATTCAATGTACTAGAATTGAAGTCCAAAAAAGACCCACACGTTCATGGTCAATTCATATTTGGCAAGGATGCCAAAACAATTCAGTGGGGAAAGAATCATCTTTTTATTCAACCAACGGTGCAGGGATAACTGGACATCCACATGCAGAAAGTAAGTATGTAGCCCTACCTCACACCATATACTAAAATTACCTCAAAATGGATCATACACGTAAAACTATAAAACTCTAAGAAGGAAGTGACTAAGCTTTCACTACCTTGTATTTAGGCAAGGTTTTTTAGATATGACACTGAAGCATAAGCAATAAAAGAAGAAAATAGATAAACTGGACTTGATCAAAATTAAAGCTTATGTGCTTCAAGGACATATCAACAAAGTGCAAGGACAACCCGATTATTTGGAAATCACGTATGTGATAAGGGTCACATTTCTAGAATACGTAAAGATATGTTACAACTCAATAAAAGGATAACCCATTTTAAAAATGGGCAACAGGGGGGAACCTGGGTGGCACCGTTGGTTGAGTGTCTGACTTTGGCTCAGGTCATGATCCCACCGTTTGTGAGTGTGAGCCCTGCATCCGTCTCTCTGCTGTCGGCACACTTGAGATCCAATTTGGATCCTCTGTCTCCCTCTCTCTCTGCTCCTCCTCTACCCCCGCTGTCCCTTTCAAAAATAAACCTTTTTTTTTTTTAATGGGCAAAAGATCTGAAAAGGCATTTCACTTAGCGTCATATTCAGGGTTCATCCATGTTGCAACATGTACGAGAATCTCATTCCTTTTGAAGGCTGAGTAATATCCCATTGGACGTATAGACCACATTGTTTATTCATCCATCCACCGATGGACACTTGGATCGCTTCCCCTTTTTGGTGTGAATTACGCTGTTGTGAACATGAGGGTACAAATATCTATCCGAGTCTCTGCTTTCAGTTCTTTTGGGTATATATACCCAGAAGTGGAATTGCTGGATAATATGGTAGTTTTGTGTTTAATTTTTTGAGGAACCGCCATAACCATTTTCCATAGCGGGTGCACCATTTTATAATCCCCCCAGGAGTGAGTGCACAAGGGTTGCAATTTCTCCAAATGGCTGTGATTTGGTATCATTGTGGTTTTGATTTGCATATCCCTAATGACCAGTGAGGTTGAACATCTTTTTTTTTTTTTTCATTTTTTAATGTTTATTTTTGAGAGAGAGAGCGAGCGAGCGGAGGAGGGGCAGAGAGAGAGGGAGACACAGAATTTAAAGCAGCTCCAGGCTCTGAGCTGTCAGCACAGAGCCTGACGCGAGGCTTGAACTCACGAGCCGCGAGATCATGACCCGAGCCGAAGTCATATGCTCCACTGACTGAGCCACCCAGGTGCCCCAACAATATTGTCTTCTGATCCACGAATATAGACGGCTTTGTATGTATTTGGATCTCCTTGAATTTCATTCAATGTTTCAGTTTTCAGAGTTTAAGTTTTGCACTTCTGTTAAGTGTATTCCTAAGTATTTTACTCTCTCCAATGCTACTATAAAAGGAACTGGTTTTTTATACGACTCTTTTCCTTTCCCTCCCTCCCTCCCTCCCTCCTTTTCTTTCTTTGAGGGGAGAGAGCATGTGAGCAGGGGAGAGGCAGGGAGAGAGAGAATCTCAAGCAGGCTCCACACTGTGAGTGTGGAGCCCAACATGGGGCTCAAACCCATGAACTGTGTGATCATGACCTGAGCTGAAACCGAGAGTCAGATGCTCAACCGGCTGGGCCACCCAGGCGCCCATGTCAATGGAACAGTTTTTTTTTTATTTTTTTTTTTAACGTTTATTTATTTTTGAGACAGAGAGAGACACAGCATGAATGGGGAAGGGCCAGAGAGAGAGGGAGACACAGAATCTGAAACAGGCTCTAGGCTCTGAGCTGTCAGCCCAGAGCCCGACGTGGGGCTCGAACTCATGGACCGTGAGATCATGACCTGGCTGAAGTCGGACGCTCAACCGACTGAGCCACCCAGGCGTCCCAATGGAATGGTTTTAATTTCACTTTGGGGTTGTTCGCTACAAGTGCATAGAAATGTGGTTAACTTTTTTATATTGATCTTGTATCCTCCTCGCTGGCTTGTGTCTCTCTGCTGAACCAGTAGGCGGGCACTTTTTAAAAGGTCGCTGGGCTGCGGCATGGCACAGGGCTGGCAGCCAAGTGGGGCCAGACTGGAGGCCAGGCCTCCAGCTGGAAGGCAGCGGCCGGTGGTGTAATCCGGGGGCGGGTGAGGGGGCCCTGCGGGGGCAGTGGGGAGACAAGTGGATGCAGGAATGGGTTGGGGGATAGGGAAGGGCCAAGGGTCAGGCCCGGGTTTTGGGCCTGGACTGAGGAAGAGGTGTGGCAATTTCATTTGGAACGTGTGGCCGTGAGGTGCCTTTAAAACAGCCCGGGAGACAGCAGGACAAGCCACCAGGGGCCCAGAGCAGCTCCAGGCTGGAGACAACCTCCTGGGCGCCGGAGAGCGGGAGCGCAGAGGAGATGGCCAGGGGGAGCTCGGGGACAGGCTGAGGACCCCAGAGTGCTGTGGGCGCCCAGCTGGAGGGAGAAGGGAACCGGCAGGAGGGCGAACCTGGCAGGTGCACAGGGAGCCGAGGGTGCAGCTCAAGGAGGGAGGAGTCCTACCTTTCACCGGCTGCTCAAGTCGATGCAGAGAGTAGCGGAGCCCCAAGGGGTTGTAGGTGACTTAGGCCAGTGGAAACGGGCCTGCGGGGAGTTGGGAGAACTGGAAGGTGAGGCACGCCTGAGCGGTTCGGCCTTCGAGCTGGAGACGCGTTTTGGGTGGAGAGACTTCAGCCTGAGCTGTGCTGCAGACTGGAAGGGGCCTGTCCCAACGGACAGGGAGGAAGTGGGAGGGGGGGGGGGGGCTCCCGGCGCGGCCCACGCTTCTCCCCGTGGGTGTCCTGCAAACAGCGGTGTGGGGAGAACGACCCTCAGCCCCGAGGGTCGTTCACGCTGCTCTCGGTGCACAGCCTGGGAGCCTCGGGCTCCGTCCCTGCACATCCGTTCTAGTGAGCGGATTCCTCGTTCCGTGAAGGTCAGCGTCCCCCCGTATAAGGCACGGTCCTGAGCAGGTCACCCCAGCCCCCTGAACTCAGCTTCCTGGCAGGTGGGGGCGGGCGGGTGGGTGCGAGCGGGTGCCCCCGGGGGCTCTGCGAATTCTCAGGAGTGCCCCAGTGCGCGCGCGTGATGCCAGGAGAAGCAGGTCTGCAGGAGGGAAGTCCGCACTTTCCTTACACCTGTTACCTGCCTCATCGTTCCGCGGCTGGAGGGCACGTGCGGCTATCCATCCGAGGGCCCGACCGAGTCCCCGGGAAGAACAGGTCACCCACCGGCAGCTGCAGCGGGGAGGCGGCCCACCTGGGCCCTGGGAGGGCTTCGCCAGGGTCCCGGGCCCGGGAGGCAGCGAGGAGGCTCTTGACTTAGCCTGCTCCGCGGCTCATCAGAACAGGGCGCGGGCACAGGCCTTCCTGAGCCGAGCCCAGGTCCCGAGCTGCAGGCTCTGCGGCTTCCGGCCTAGACGGCTGCTTTTCCAACCGGGAAAGCCCCAGCCTGGCTGCCGGGGAGGAGGAAGCCGATGTTGACCAGCTGACGGCTGTCAGTCCCTGCCGGTACCCCTCCGTGCTCACCGCCGCGGCCCCACCGGCAGGCCCGGGCCCGGGGCGCTCTGGCTGCTGACTGCACCTGCAGCCGGGGCTGTGTGCGAGAGCTGCTCCTACCCGTGGCGGAGGCAGGTCTCCAGGAGGGAGCTGGCTGGCTTGCCGTGGTGGTTCTCGACGTGTGATCTGGGACCGGCGGAGGCAGCCTCACCTGGGAGCTTGCCAGCAGTTACTTCTCAGGTCCCACGGGAGACTCTGCCCCCCGCCCTCCTCCCCACCCCGGGACTCTGATGCTTGCTCAAGCATGAGAAGCCTGGATTGGGTGGTCCCTAAGGTCCTTGCCACGCCTCCCCCCGGCTGCCCCTTCCCGGGTGGCCCCGGCATCGCTCATCCTTGAGAGTCTTGCCCGATTCCTGGGATCCCCATTAGAGGCCCCATCCTACTGCTCATCCCGCTGTTGGTGAGCCAAGCCCCCCAGGGGATCAGGAACGAGAGCGGGGAGGGAAGCGTGGCCGCTAACTGGAAAACCGAGGCCAATGACACTGATTCTAAGGCCCCTGTCTCTGCCTCCGCCGAGGTGAATGAGGACCACTCTCACGTTCCTGTAAACAGAAACCAACAGAGCCATTACTGGGCCGAGCCCTCGACGTGATCCTCACCACCCCAACGAGGCCGGAGCCAGGAGGCGTGGGGAGGGGGCACAGCCTTCTCTGGCCCCAATTCTTGTGGCTTTAAAGCCAGGGCGCTGGATGGATAAATCACAACGCAGCGTGCCACGTGGAGAAGCCGGACACGAAGGACAGACGGACGCACCCCATTCACACGAAGCTCCAGGACAGGCAAAGCCGTGGTGTGGCAGTGGCCAAGACGAGGCGCTTCCGGCCGAGAAGGGGCACAAGGGAACGTTCCATCCCGATTACGGTGGAGGCCAGAGAAGTGTATACACACCTGTCAAAATCCCTCCAACCATACGCTTGAAGGGTGAATTTTACTCTAAGTCACGCCTCAACGTAGAACATTTGTGGTTAACTAAGGGCACGACTTCTACAAAAACACTTTGAGTCTAAACTCTTGGATTTCTGGGATCCTGCCGTGGGACAACTTGTGCGGGGAAGGGCGAACCGGAGGCCGTCGCGGTGAGGGATCTGCCCCCAGGCTGCGCGGTCCCCTCCCCTCCAGTGGCAGCAGCCGCAGGGCCCGATTTGGAAGGCGCTCACGGGCCCCGTGGAGGCAGGGGCGTCCCGGAAACTACAAGGGATTTCTAGCCTGTTCCGAAACCGAGCCCCTGGGGTTGCAGTCACACGTCTGCGTCTCACCACAGCCGCGGGGTCTGCTGAGGCGCATGGAACTTCTCTTGGTAGGAGTCACTGTTGGCGGTGCGAGCAGGTGGGAGGCAGTTAACTAATTTAATGAACAAGAATCCCAAAAAATGATGATGAGAGGGAGGGGGAGGAAGAGAGACAGCAGCCAGGAGTCAGCGACTCCCTCCAGGATTACAAACGTACCTTTCCGTCAGAGAATCTTTATTGTACTATGTTTGCATCACAGCAAGAGAATCCGTCCCAGACGTCACCCTGATTGGAAGCCCCACCCGTTACGTGTTTACATAAATACTTTTCCGTGATCAGCCGTGTTAAAAAAAAAAAAAAAAAAAAAATACTGCAAACTCCTGCATCCCAATCTAACCTGAAAAGCAAATGATATTTACAGACATTTTGTCCCCCAAATGAAACTTACTTCTGGACTGGATGTGTCTGACTTCTTTGGGGGTCACGTGACCAGGCAAATCCAAATGACGGTGGGCAAAAGCTGCTTAGGGCGTCAAGAACCGCCCCCACGTGGACGAGATTTGGGGATCCTTTTGTATTAAGTGTCTTAAATGCTAAGAAGGTTGACTCTCTGCCCCGCCCCCCCGCCCGTCTGACTTGGCTGTCCACCGCAAAACCTCAAGGCTTGCCTCGAAATCCGCTTACTGTTTTGGAAGTGAGTTAGCTTTTCTGTCTCGCTTTGACCCTTGCTGACTTTGTCCAGCACTCCTCCTTCCCAGGTGGCCTGCCTGCAGACTTCCTGCCCCCAGAATTCCAACAGTCCCTGGTGCAGCCCGACCAGATCCCTGCTCCCAGAACGCCTGGTCCCTCTCTGCCAGCCTGCTTCCCTCACACGGTGCCTCAGGGGATGTAATGTCCCATACCCTAGCAGAGAACCACCGAGAAGCATTTTGCAAGCACAAACCCTACAGCGGGGCACAGCTGCAACGCCAGGCTATAAGAGAAGGGCCCTGCGGACCCTGGAGTGGTCAGTACGCCAATCAGGAACCACACTCCAGGCGTGCCAAGTATTAGCGTCAACTCAGGCGGGTCTCTTTTAAAGACCTCCAGCCCAAGACACCCTGGAGAAACCTGGAGTAAAGAGCGATCTTTTGGAACATACGGTATGGTCCAGATGAATACCTTCCCGACAGACCAAGAAGGAGCAAGTCAAAGCCTAACGTCTTTCGTGTGGAAGCTACTCGTTTACGGAATCCTGAACAGGAGGAACAGGCAGGAGGCCAGGGGCGCCGTGCACTCAGCACACCCTCAGTCTGTGAGAAGGCCGGGGCGGGTCAGGGGGAAGCAAAGCGGGGAGCATGGAGTGTGGGAATGGGCCGAGGAGGGGGCTGGGGTCTGCCTCCCGTGAAATTCGGCGCCTTGTCAGCATGAGCCATAGCTGGTTCCGCTGTTCCACGGGCGCTACGGAGCAGGACCAACCACGTCATCGGACCGCCGAACGTGCTAAGGACCTTCCTCGGAGAAGATGCCACGGGATGTGGGAGACGGCCGGAACGCCACTCGCGGTTCAAACAGGCATCTTTCACACTCTTCTTGGTCCGTAAGGACTGGCTCCTGGTAACAGACTCTTCAGCATTAAAGAAGCATACATTTGAGTGCAGGGGTCCAGAGCATAAAACACGGCATAGTACCCACGCTCTGGACAAAACTCTCCTTAGCTCAGGAAGTACATCCTTCACACAGCTACTGGGAGCAAATGCTGCAATTGCACCAAAGCCTTCGGCCCGTATTCCCAGACGGAGCCTCCGTGGAATTGACAGCCGTGGGCTGAGGGGGGAGGAGGGGGAGTGGGGGGAGGAGGGGGAGTGGGAGGCGGAGGGGGAGGGGGAGGGGGAGGAAGGCGGGCAGCTGTGGAACAGGACAGAGCAGACATCCCGACGAGATGGTAAGGCAGGCGCAGAAATCTCGCCTCGACAGGCACCCGGAGCAGACTTACGACGAGACTGCGCTGCTGGGGCTGGCTGGCCGGCTGTGTCCGGGTGAAAGCAAACCAAACCTGGATAGTTTACTCCAAAGTGGTCTCTTGGAAGAAAACGGAACGGACTCAGGCTATGACCTGAGAAACCATTTTTTACACTAGAGGAAGCACCTCCTAAGGGGAGAATGGGCCTCCGATTCACCCGAGTTGCATTCGGCAGGTTCAAGTGCGCTGCTACTGAAATTTTAAAGCAGCGAGGAACCGACAAGGAGGCTGGTGGAGTCCCCGGCCACCGTTAAGAGCCAGGACTAAGAGATCGATGACTGTTCTTATCGTCGAAGTAGTAGCTTTCTAGCAAAACGCACACATCTCATTGGAGGAAAACAGACCCCCTTCCTTCCTGAACTTTCGCAGCCGGCCGCACTTCCCGTCCACAGCAGAGCTCTCAAAGGAAGCACGGGTAGCACGCGTGGGCAGAAACGGGCAGCGGGAGCACAAAACAAAGCTATAAATACTGCCGATCACTCCACGACGTGCACCCAGTCCCTCCGGCCCGATCCCTGGAATACCGAAGGGCTTAACCGCTGCAGCCCCGCGTCCCAGGGAGCCCGCGCAGCCGAGAATACCGGGCTGCTGGAGGGGCCGGCGCACCTGCCTGGCTTGGAACCCATCGGTCGGTGCCCTTCCCTCGGGGGCAGAGCTGAACGCCGGCCACAGCTACTACGTGACGGACAAAGACAGGATATTTTTACAGAACAGGATGGAGAGCACAAATGACTTGTAAAAATGCGGGAGAACCAGTTTTCCCGATCTTGGGCGGGGGTTCTGATTCTTCTTGATCCCTGGCCTCGCTTCACACCTGCCAGTTACAACATGGGCTGCGGGCAGACGACCCACTTGTCAGCCTTTGTTCCTAAATCACTGCCTTATCTCGCCTGCACCTTCCGGTTCCGGAGGGGTCAGGTGGTCACGTGCGGCCACTCAGCTGCGGTGTGCACGAGCCGAGAGGCACACGTGTCGCACAGAGAAGCCCAACGCGCTGGCTCACGCCCCGCCGTGGTGGCTGAGGCTCGGGCTCTGCCAGAGGCAGGCGGGCGCCACGGCCGGCTCCGGGACGGCCATCAGGCCGGCGGTGCCCACGGCCGCTCTCCTCCTCCCTCGCTCCCTCACTGCTTCGCTTCCACGGGGACCCTTCCAGGGGGAAGCTTTCATTGCACTTTTGGGTCCTGCCAAGAAGTCTACGACGGCCTGCTCCAGAACACCTGCTCGCAGGACAAACAGCGGACGCGTCCCTCAGAGGGAAGCGCCTACGGGGGTTTGGGCCACAGCACAAGACACATTTCAGAAGCACTGGAACCGTGTTTATGCCACGAAAGCAAAGTCTTAATGTTCCCGTCCTCCCTGCAACTTGCTTCTTCTGTCCTGTAGCCCCAACCTGACTACAGAGACAGAAAGAAAAGGAGGCAGGGAGGGAGGGAGGGAGGGAGGGAGGGAGGGAGGGAGGGAGGGAGGAAGGAAGCAAAAGAGAAAAGGTCCCTTAAGTAAATACTTCGGGCAGATTTCTTCACTCCTGAAGGTGGGGAGACACATGGCCCCTTCCCTATAATCTGTGGCAGGGTCAGCAGTGGCAGCGGCCCGGGAAGGAGCCTCCTTGCACCACAGGCCTGGCCACAACAGAACTTCGAGCAGGAAGAGCCTCACAGACCACAGAGGGGACTACAGTGAGCACGTGAAAACTCTCCTGCCCCTTCATCCGGGAGAGAAAGCGGCCCAGGAGATGGAAAACAACCGCTTTCTGAGGACTCTGCTCAGGTGCCCAAGCCTGGGGTCCTGAGTGCCACCAAGTCCTGCGGCTTCTGACGGACTCCCCCAAGCCAGGGGTGAGAAAACCACCCCGGCAGACGGCCGCTGTCCACCCCCGAGAGGCCCAGGCAGGCAAGGGGTCCCGGTACCCCGGGAGCATTCCCGACGAGGCCGCGTTTCAGCCTCCTGCCCCAGGCCCGTGCGACCAAAACCACGTTGGGAAATCATTGCCAAGCCCTCCTTCCCTGCGTCACAGCGGACGTTCCGAGCCTGTCCCGTTATCCAAATGACTTCGCTACCAGCTGCACCACCGGTCCCCCCGGGGAAGCGGCTACCCGTGTCCATCTCTAGGCTCTGGGAGTTGGGAGGGGCCCTCTGCGGGGTCTGAGGAAGAACTCGCCGTCGCCATCGCCAGTCCCTGAGGGTAAAGCTCTGCTCAACCACACCTGCTCTCTTCGCATGCACGCTCCGGGGATACAGGCACGAGTCTGTTCCGTTCCTGTTGGAAAGCCTACCCGGTTTACAGCAAAAGCTTTTTAACGATGACGACTTAGTTGTACTTAAGTACTTGCTTAAACACTACGTTTTCTGCCCTCAGCTGCTCCTTAAGGAAGATTCCTCCCCATTTCTCCCCGGGTTCTGATGACACGAGACAGACGCGAACACAAGCACAGAGGGAAGCGAGGTGGCCCTGCTCTGGGCGGTCAGAGGAGCCAGCTGTTTGAGGAAACCCTACTGGATGATGCTTCTTGAGCTGAAAAATACATTTCTGCCCACCCGTCAGACAACACTAAATACCCTTCAATCAAGAAAAGCACTTCCCACCACGGTCCCAGAGCCGTGACTCTAACAGTGACACTCAGCCCTCAGACGACAGAGCCCCTTTGGGAAGACGACCACCGGGCCTCTAGAGCTGCTGGTTCCTGGTCACTTTCAGAATCTGGGATCAAGGTCTGGGGCGACACTCAGGGCCAGGAATCCTGGGGCAGGCTCCACATAACTAAATTGGGCTTGGGCTTTGCTTTCTAAAATAACCTAACTTCATTCCTTTTTGTCCCCCAAAGATGCGACGATACGTTCTCTTTCCCTTCTCTGTCCCTGTATCCTCAGCCCGTGCTCAGCTCCTGCGACCCTGCTCCCGAGCCGTGACCAGCTCCGGCCTCGCACCGCCGCCCCCCTGCCCCCTCCCCCAAGGTCTCTGCCGTGACACACCTGGGGCGTGACTACCTATTTCCGGAGAGTTCCCGGTGAAAAAAAGAAAGAAATATAAATTAAAAACAGAGTCTTCCTTTTATCCTCCTCCTGGCTACACTGCCCCCCCCCCCCCCCAACCATTCCCACCTGAAGGAGATTTCTAGCTGCCTATAACCAGCCACAGGTCCAGTTTCCATAGAAGAGAGTAAAAAATTAGGTTTCCGTGGCGCTTTGTTCCCGGCCACGTGCTCTGTGGTGTCACCGTCGGGAGGTGCCGACCGCCCCGGGTCACCACTAGGACTATTAATAAATTAAAGGTTCTCTTCGACAGTCCCCGCCGCCAGGCTCCTCCATCACGCGGTGCCTTCCCAGTCGCCTGGGGTCTCCACCGAGCCATTGGTCACCTTCTTGACTTTCTTCATATTCTCCATCACCCCTGACGTCGTCACTCTGAATGAGGAGAACAAAAAAAATTGGGAAAATCTCAGTCTTGGAGCAAAAGGCCATCGTCACCACAGCACAGCCGGGTGGTTTACGTGTGTCGGCTCTAGAAACAGACCGGCCTGGGTTTGGGTCCTGACCCCGCTCCGGGCTGGCTGTGTGACCTCTGCCAAGTCATCGGACCTCCCTGTTCTCAAGTATAAGAAATGACTCACGCTTCTCAGAACCGTCATCAGAGAAAGACGAGATTGTCCAAAGCACCCAATCAATGCACACCAGCTGTTATTACTACGGTCAGTGACGGCCTCTCTCCTTCTCTCTCCCTGTCGCGGCCTCCACGAGTTTTTATGTTGCAGATCTACACGGATGACGAGAGCAACGTCTGTATCAGAACTTTGCGAACACAGAGCTCATCAGGTGTCGTCACTCGTAACAACCGGCCACGCGGATCCTTTCTGAGTCATGAGACACAACCACGGGTGCAGAGGAACCTTCTGGCCCAAAGGTTCTTTGGCCGTCAGAGATGGGGAACCGGCGGCTGCCTACAAACCTGGGGGGCCAGGCTGCGCGGCTCTCAACAAGCACGTGGCTCTGCTTCCACGCTGTGACCCCAGGACAGGGGCCTCACCTCTGCCGCTGCCTAGAGGCGAGCAGGCGCCACGGAGCCCTGTGCCGAATGCATAGGTCAGACACGCAAGAACATTCAGCTTCGGGAGCGTGACGAGCCAAGCACAGCGGCCCTTTCCAGGGAGTGGGTCACGGCATCTCTCGAGAGGGTGGGGTCAACGACAGGAAAACCCCCCCCCGCCTCACAGTCTGTGAGCTGGACAGGTTCTGATGCTCTCTGGACCCAGGAAGGGACCGGGCGGCTTCGGAGCAGGAGACATCACGCAGAGACACGGCTCCACGGGGCAGGCACAGCTCAGAGGGGTCACGGGGCAGTGAAACCACTCGAAGTCCGTCAGACCGATACATGGCATGACACGTTTGTCCAAACCCACGGGATGCACACCACCAGGAGAGAACCCTGAGGTAAGTGACAGACTCTGGGTGACGACGACACGTCAGGCTGAAGTTCATCGACTATCACAAACGTACCTACCGCTCTAGAGGGGGATGCTGGTAACCCAGGAGGCTACGTGTGGGGGGCAAGGAGCACATAGGAAACCTCTGGAAGCTAAAGAAACTAGGGGAACTCTAGAAAACAACGAGGCACCTATGTGCCCAGACCAACGAGAATTTCCCAGTGAGTAAAATAAATTCAGGCAACTCAGTCTGTCCAAGGACTCTCGTCCCCACCCACCTCCACCAGCCAGCAAATCCTCTCACCTACAAATGGTAACTCGGTGGCCCTACACGTGGCATGTCTAGAGTCGGTCCAGCTGGAGCTAAAGGCAAATAAATGATTTTACGGGGGAAGGGAAAATTTCCACCCTTTTCCACCCTTCATTCCTGCCACCATGTTGCTGCTGTGACCGAGCCTCAAAGCCATCCAGTCGTCTCCAGAGTTGGGACTTTTCTCAGACAAGAGTCCTTCAGACTCACGGGTTGGCTGTACTTCTGGCAAAGTCAGGACAAGGCGGGCCGCCAAGACGCAGACCTCGGGGGAACCGGGGGGTTCCCGCGGAGGCGGTCAGTGAGTGTACGTGCGGCCCCCGGACAAAGGAAACCGGCTCACTTGGCCACGTGACCCAGCGTCACTTCCCGTCGGCCAGGGAGGCAGGGCACGGCTCTCCCCGGCGACAGGCGCGCGCACGCACGGCTGCTCCTCAAGGGACCGGCTGTCTCTGGTTGGGACGGACGGGGGGAGTGGCTGCAGGCCCAGGGGAACCAGAGGCTTTCCACACCCAGCACGGCCTTTCCAAACGCCGGAGGTCTGACGAGAAACGCAGCCTCGTGTCTCCCAGAGCTGCTCGAGGTGACAGCAGCCGCGTGGGGCTACGGCCCTGGCTGCAGAGAGAGCGCAGCCCGTTCGCGGGACCCGAGTGGGGCTCGGGCTGCGGCCTGGGACACACACCTGCCCCCTGTCTTTCCCTCATCAGATGCAGCTTTCTGGCTGGTGAACCAGCCGAGAAAACCCTTGCTCTGTCGTGCGGGCCGGAGGAAGGCGGGGCCGCTGGGGTAAGCGGGGGCGGGGGGAGGAGACACGACATCTGGTCCCCGAGAAGTGGCCACTCACTCCAGGTGGGCTGAGAAGAGGTAGGTGCTGAGGTCAACCGCCATATTCTGCCGGTGGTGACCGGGTGGCCGGCTGTGCCGCTGAGGCCCTCAAGGGATGCAGGGGGCGCAAGCCTGGGTGATGGGGGGCAGACGGCCAGAGGCACGTGGCCGGGGCCGGGGACTGGGGAGTGGTCAGTGGGGAGACGGCCGAGGCGACCCTGGGCTCGGGTGCGCCCACCCGCCGAGAAGAGGGCAAAGGCCCCAAGGCCGGAGGAATCGGGGTGTGCGCCAACACAGGGGGAACGAGAGCAGGTAGCGGGGAGGCGGGCGGAAGCAGGTCAAGACAGCGGATGGCAGTGACGCCGGCGGGCCTCCGTGTCCTGTCGCACAGCAAACCGCTGGGAAGCAAGAAGGACATCTGGTGCCCAGGTGCGGCAGGCGAGACTGGCCGGCCCCCGCCGACTGGGGCTCAGACGCTGCGGCAGGAGAAAGGAGGCGCCCGAAAGCCCCGCACGCAGGGACGGGAGGTGAGCCTCCGGCCACCTCGGGGCTCCGCGGGCACCTCCCTGCGGGTCCCACTTTGAGCGCAAATGCCGAAGGGGGGACGACGGCAGAAAAGCCACCAGGTGACCGGCCCCCGGAGCAGCACCCGCAGCACAGCCGGCAGAGCTCGGCGACGCGGTGCACGGCGAGGAGAGGCCCCTCCGAGCTCAGGTCAGGCAACGGGCCGCAGTGACTTCCAGCCCCAACAGCAGCTCTGGGAAGGCAGGCTCAGCCTCCGGGGCTGCCGCGCGGCCGTAACCTTTCACTTCCCAAACGGGGACAGTGAGGTCGGGAGAGGGCGGGCTCTGTCCTTCTCACCTCTGCTCGCTCTTTCTCTGCCTCACTAGCTCCTCATCGCCCTTGCTCTGGGCTCCGGGCGCACCCCCCTGTGGCGGTGCGGTCTGCGCCCCGGCACACCGTTCCCGAGGGACACCGGGAGCTCCCTGGGGGCAGGGCTCCAAACCGCCTGCGGGGCTGACGGAGCCACCCGGAGCTGTCGTGGCCTCCGGTGCCTGCTCGGGGAAGCACTTCCTCGAGCCCAAGTGGCCACTCCTGACTCGGGGAGGCCACCGGCCTCAAGGCCCGAGTGACGGTGGCAGGTGTGGAGCCCAGCTGATGTGCTCCCTGCGGGATCGGGAGAGGCGTGGAGGACAGAGAGGAAAGTGGGGCAGGGATGTGCCTGAGAGAAGGAGCAGGGGAGTGTAACAGAGCTGGAGACAGCAGATGGTCCCACGGCCGCCTCCCACTTCCCTTCTACATCTCCTTTCCTAGCAGAACCCTATCTGCGTTCGCAACGGAACAGGCCTACTGGACACAAGCAAGATAAAAGAGGGAGCCCCGGGCACCGGCTGCCCCTTCTGCTGCACCAGACCGCGATCCTGGGCCTAAGTGGCCCCCGGACACATCCGTTTCTGGAACCCAACTATAAAGTACAACCCAACTGAAAACTCTTTTCTGGACTCGAAACGTGGGGAGGACTGGTCGAGAAACAATTCTACTAGTCTCGAATTCCCATTTCCACTTTTGTTACATACCCACTTGAGTGGGAAAAGGTTGGCCGCAACCCTGAGGCCAGCATTCTGCAACGGGAACCCCAGAGAGGCAGCTTCCCGGCCCTGGAACCCACACCAAATGTTTCTTCCGTTCTGACTTCTCAAGACAGCAGAAAATAATTCAGATCTTCAAGGACATGCAAAGCACAGGGGGCTTGGCTGTGGCCAAGTCTGAACGCCGAAAACCGCACGCACGCCATTCTTCCTAACCTGAGTTTTTTAGGATAAATTCTCTTATCAAAATGGGCAAGGCTCTGGTTAGCCCAGTGAGAGGTGTGCACAGAAGTAAAAGGACAAAAAGACAGAAAGTCGGCTACTTCTCACTGCACCCTCACTCTGCAGGCTCAGCGGGAGAAGCCGGACGAGGCCTGAGCCGGAGGAAGGGTGGGAGCACTCGACCCCGGGAGGAGCACGGCCTGTCCTGGGCTCAACCGTCAAGACTCACCTCCCAGATGTACCGCACTTCAGAGAAAGGAAGCGAAAACAGGAAGAAAAGAAACTACCCGGAATCGCAAGTCAATAAGGTCGGTGAGTGGCCCAGGGCAGAGTTCGTGTGCCACCAGGGGGGAAGACTCGTCAGGAGGATTGGTTTCGGGTGTGTGAGGCCTAGGGAGTAGTCCCTCCCACCAAGAGGAAGCGATATCTGTTCTGTGGTGAGGATCAGAGCAAGCTCCTTTCTTGAGGAAACACCCTCCGAGGGGGATGGCAGAGAGCTCCCGACCTTCTAGAAAACACAGTGGCTCTGCTCGCCTCTGGCTTCGGTTGTTTCTGGAAGACTCAAGAGGTGCCGTTCAGAACAGCAGCTCCAAGCAGAAGAGGGAGCGGGCAGCCTGGGGCGCGGTGGTGTCCCCGAGAAGCTGCCATCGGCCCTCACACCCAGCTGCGGGTGAGTGCGGACGGCAGGCTGTCACGGCAGCGTCCCTCCACCTCGGGCCCGTTCCGCTCTGTCACATCGTGTTAAGCCCACGGGGCTTTCTCTCCGGCAGAACTTTCTCTCAGCCAAAGGGAAGCCCCAGGACAATTTCTCTGCTGACTTAAAGGCACTTGGCCTCACTCGGCTCCCCGACTTCCTTTCCAGGGGCACCACCCTCAACGAAACCTCCCTCTGTGGTCTGACTCTCTGGCTGGTACATACTTGGCTTTTCAGCCACCGAAGAGCAGCCCCCTTCACGACGACAGGACGGCTCACGCTTGACCGGCCACAGAAGACGGCGCCATCAGAGTGGTCCTCCCTCAGAATGCCAGCGGCAGCTGAGGCAACCAATGGACAACCCTCGACATCCCGACTTTCCCAAAGCCGCCAGGATAAAGGCCACACCCTCTCCAGGCTCCACCTGACTCGTGCCCCCTGTCCCCACTACCCTGCCCCGACTTGAACACACACAGACCCCTCTGCCAAAACGGTCACCACCGCCATCACGTGTTGCCACAGAGGAACAAAACCTAAAACAAAATTAAAAAAACGTCCGCCATGTGGGGCGCCTGGGTGGCTGAATCGGTTAAGCAGCCGACTTCGGCTCAGGTCACGATCTCGCGGTCCGTGAGTTGGAGCCCCGCGTCGGGCTCTGTGCTGACAGCTCAGAGCCTGGAGCCTGTTTCAGATTCTGTGTCTCCCTCTCTCTCTGCCCCTCCCCCGTTCATGCTCTGTCTCTCTCTGTCTCAAAAATAAATAAAACATTAAAAAAAAAAAAAATTAAAAAAACGTCCACCATGTGGGGCACCTGGGTGGCTCGGTCGGTTAAACGTCCGACTTAGGCTCAGGTCACGGTCTCGCGGTTCGTGGGTTCGGGCCCCGCGTCGGGCTCTGTGCTGACGGCTCGGAGCCCGGAGCCCGCTTCCGATTCCGTGTCTCCCTCTCACTTTGTCCCTCCCTTGCTTGCATGTGTGGTTTCTCTCTCTCTCTTTCAAAATTTTTTTTGCCGCGAATCAAAAATACCTTCACGGTGCATGCTCGCTTCCGATGCAATGGCTGACGGAAAGGATACGGGGGGCATCAAATGACCCAGCCATCCAGCTTCTAGCCGTGGCCCCCAGGGAAGCCCTGCCGTGAGGGGAACGGAAGAATCCACTACGGCCTGCTGGTCACGCAGCCGCTCACGGGACTTTCATCTGGGCCCCTTCGGCCAAGTTATTTGCTCAGATTCTGCTCTTCCTAGAACGTCCGACAGTCCTGCCGTTCACCCCTCTGCTATCTGTAAAAAGGTATTTCTTCTTCCACAGAGAGCTGTTGTCTGGGGCCCGTCTGGGATCTGCCTTCCGGTCACTGTTCCCGCAGGGGGGGCTGAGCACACACAGCGGTCCTACGCTGCCTGACGGCCCAGCAGGGCCCAGCATGGGCAGAGGCTCAGCCTTTGAACCGGGACAAGTCGAAAGGCCACCTGTCTGGCTGGAGGGAGCACCCCTGAAACTCGGCCTCAGGCTAATCATCAAACACCTCAAGGGACCTGGCCCGTCACAGCTCGTCGGGCAACAAGCAAGGAGTGGGAGAGCCCGGGGCTTAGGCGTCCACGTCCTTCTGCTAAATACAGAGGCACCGTCTCTGGGGCCACACGACGCACGGAGAAGCTGCCCCGGGTCACACGGCACTGCTCTGCGCTACGTCGGGTCCCCGGGCAAAGGAGGAGGCGCGAGAAAGGAGATGTCTTACACTGATTCCATTTCCAGGTCGTCCTCCTGAGAGAGCTGCAGGTAGGGGTTGTCTGAGGCCGGACGGAATTTACATCCCGTTAGGACAAAGAACACCAGCGTGGCCGTTTCGTCCAGGAGCTGCAAATCAAAACCCACCCCCACAAAGGGATCAGCACGCTGCTCTTCGGAAGGCCGTGGAACTAGAAACGAACCAGCCCAGCCCCCCCCACGACCCCCGGCTCGCCGGCCGCTCAAACGCCAGGGCAGGGTCTCCCCGGAAGGTGTGCCGCGCCCCAGCTAGGAGCACGCTGCCCCGAGAGGACGCGTACGACGCCCTGCTTCAACCTGTCGTCACAGGTATCTTTTCAGAGCCCCTCACATCCCTGCGCTTCCTACAGCGCCCTTTGGCACCGAGTGGCTCTAGGAAGTCTCCACGTCACCGAGTCGTGCACCCACCTGGTACAGCCACTTCCACTGGAACGGAACGGCCAGTTTGAGGAGAAACGCAATGATCCTGGTGAAGTATATGTAACATACGATCTAGGAGGAGAAAAAAGAAATAAGCAATCAAATCAACACAGAAATCACAGCACTTCCAGCAACTGGCTTTCGCCAAGGAACCACAGAGGAGAAACAGAATTACCCGAGCACAACCGTTTGAGGCTAATTAATAAACGTGGCAGAGGGGCGCCTGGGTGGCTCAGTCGCTTAAGCGTCCGACTCTTGATTTCGGCTCGGGTCACGATCTCACGGCTCGTGAGACTGAGTCCGGTATCGGGCTCTGCCCCGGCAGCAGAAAGCCTGCTCGGGATCCTCTGTCTCCCCCTCTCTGGGCCCCTCCTCCGCTCACTCGCTCTCACAATAAATCAATGAACATTAAAAAAAAAAAAAACCAAAACCAAAAAACACGTGGGCAGAGACAGGCTTCTCATCGCCAGGTGCCCACCCAACGCTGGGGGGACAAAACATTTGGTGTGGCCGCTCTGAACTCCCCAGTCACCCTTCCCTCGCCTTTTCTACACACACACCCCATTGATCTCCATCCCCGAAGGTTTTTTTTTTATTCCCAGGCTCTGAGGAATGTTTCTGAGGAGTAATGGCAACGCTGCTTTAGCCTCCTGAGCAGACGCTGTGAGCGCCTGAGGCCCACGCGGAGAGGAAGTACCAACGACACTAAGTAACACTAAGTACTCTAGTGATGGAGAGCGAGGCAAGGATTCGCCGAGATGGCCACTGGGACCTCGCCCGGGGTGGCTGCGCTTGCAGGGAAGGAAAGGTCCAACCACAGGTGGAAGACGACTCAGAAACTTTCTTTTCCGAGTCAGGAAGCGAACACCGGGCGAGCTTACGCCTCGTATATTCCAAGAAATTGTTATCCTAAGAAGTTACAGCAACTCCCGCCTGTGGCGTCCGCTCACAGGGACTTCTCACGTCCAGATTTTAGGCGTGATCTCGTTTTTGCAAACGGATAAAACGAGCAAGCCAAAGGACGGCCGTGTATGGAATATGCCTGAAGAGCAGCTAGAGAAATGACCACCAAACTGGGACCAGTCATGACCTACGGGGAGGGGAGGGGAGGGAGAGAAGGTCAGGGTCAGAAAGGGCTTTTGCTCTGTCTCTATAGTCCCTGCATTGTAGGAAAACATCAAGCATGTGTTACTTCTCTGAGTATTTAAAGCCAAATTTAAAACTAACATTTTTTTTTAAATTTTTTTTTTTTAATGTTTATTTATTATTGAGAGACAGAGAGACACAGAGCGTGAGCAGGGGAGGGTTAGAGAGAGGGGGGAGACAGAATCCGAAGTAGGCTCCGGGCTCTGAGCCGTCAGCACAGAGCCCGATGCGGGGCTCGAACTCACAAACTGCGAGATCATGACCTGAGCCGAAGTCAGTCGCCCAACCGACTGAGCCACCCAGGCGCCCCGAAAACTAACATTTAAAAAGAAGTGACTCAGCTGTTCAATTTCTCTTCTCAAAAGACACAGTTCGGTCGGATAAAATGAAACCCACACGGCTCCAGGTAGCACTTCTTGGGCTTTTGCCAATTCTTGGGAAGTCTGTTTGCTCTACTCCTTGTCCTGGGCTTATTTACAGATCTAGGATTTTTTTTTTTTTAATTTTTTTTTTTTATTTTTTTTTTACTCACCAAGACGTAATAGTGTCTGAAAAGTTTCAGCTTTGCTAAGTTAATAGCAGCTAGGGAGAAGAAAGAACAAAATGAGAGGCACGTTAACTTCTTTTCTCATCTTTCAAAGCAAGTGACATTTAAGTGCCTTCTGTCAAGAGGCCAAATCCAATGCAGGTGAGTGCTGCCGGGGGCACATCTACATTTCTGCAGCCGCAACAGCCTGGGAGGCTCTCCCCCCGGTCCCCAGGGAGGATCAGGGAGTTGTGGGAGCAGCAGGCTGGGGTCCCCAGCTCCGGCAGTCTGCTGGTGTACATCTCCCCAGTCTGGGTTCAGCAGCTCTGAACTCGCCAAGCTGGGGGTGTGCGGACACCACGGAAATCAGCAGGCACTACAGATCGGCCCCTACCCCCCAAAGCCGTTGCTAAACATTTCGGCTCTGCCACCGTGGTCGACACGGCTGCACTCCCCACTAGGGACCAGGGCCTGTCTCGGGTGGGTCCCCGCACCTCCCACTAGCTGAGGGTATAAATTCCATGAACCCACGGGCGCATCTTGCAAATTTCACTTGTAACAAGCCCTTTAAATACAACCCTGCTGGCCGTGTCCTACCTTTGGATCGCTCAAGGTCAGGGAGCCAGGACAGCTAACTTCCTGCCACCGCCCACGGCCATGAAATATTGATGACCGCAGAGGGCAGCCTGGCTCCCTCCCTGATTAGCAAGCCTTTCATTCATCATAGACCTTCCTGCAGGAGGCAAATTAATTTGGCTTAATAGCATTCAATTACTGGTTCCGTTTAACAATGGCACCGTGGGTGGAGGAGGCTCCCCTTCCCCTCCCCCCTCCTCTGGCTCATGATTAGTGGGGGGCAGTCAAGCTTAGGGTTCCAACAGAAATCCCTGGAATGCTAACCTTCAACACGATTACCAACGAACAGTATCTGTGAGAACCTCCTGGGAGGAACCGAATGCCTCCCTCACGGGAGCATCAGAAAATCTTTACAGAAAATCTAACCCCACGTTAGATTTGAGCGGCCATGACATCCACGTCTCGAGCTGGAACGGACTCACGTACGCACGCAACCTTTAAAGAAGCTACATTAAAGCAGGCTGATCAGCAAAAGCTTTCTTATCTAGCAACCTATCTGGCAGTCTTGTTTTTAAAATCAAATCTTACCCACTCTGCCATTCACTCTGTCTCTGGGCCAGGCCAAGTCGGGGCGGCTGTGGCCTTTGTCCCCAGGGCGGCTGCTGTCCCTCAGGGAAAGAGAGGCCCCGAGCCTCTCGCAGCACAGAGGAGCTCCACACTCGATGCGAGGCGCGTCGAGGGCAGCGAGTGTGATGCGAGCCTGTGACGCAAGCAGGTGCCCCTGCCCGGCTAGAGGCTGGCAGAGTTTCGCTGAGGACCAAGCGTTAGGACTGAGAAGTGTCAGAAGGCTAAACCACCACGAATTTAAAGCCTCGCACGTCTGTGTGAACGAGGATTGCTTCTGTATTTCTTTTTCACGTGGGCAAGGGGATGGCCGCCCTCCCAAACCAGCCAACTAGTTCTGGAATATGAATGCTCGATTCTCCTTGGGAATCACTGAGAAAGGACAGTATTAACAAGGAGACCACTTAAGTAAGAACGCTTGCAAAGTGTCTTGCGAATTTCCTTGGCTGAAAGAAATCCTACAAATGAAACTCCTGCCTTCACTTCGGCAAGAACCGTCAGCCAGATGGACAGAAGCATCAAGATTTGAGTCCTAGATTCCAAGGGGCCACGACAGGCCATGGCTGTGGAGGCCCCGCCCAAGGAAGGGCTCCCAACTTAGACCAGGGGCACGAGGGCGAGAGAGAGGGTTCCCACAGGAGCTGGTGTCGCAGCAGAGGTCTGAGCGGGGCTTGGGAGGGAGCAAGAGCGGAGAAGCCAGCGGGCAGAGTGCTCGGGAAGAACAGATACGACGGCTCAGGGGGGAGAGCACCAAGCGGGGAGGAGGAAGCAGGCCGCACTGTGGAGAGGCTGGGGGCCGGGGGCCGGGCCGTGGGGAGAGCCGAAAAGAGACACCACCGGCTCTCCTCCCTGGCGGTGGCGAGGGCCTCGGGGAGCCCCTGAAGGGTCTGGAGCAGCGGCTGCCTTGGTCACATCCACATTCGAGAACAACTTCTCTGGAGAAAGGATGTTAAGAACCAAGAAAGAGAGCCCAACTGAGGCCCAAACCCTCGAGTTGGTGGAGGTCTCCCTGAGAGGGGGGAGGCAGATCCCGCCTGGGAGGGACAAGGGAAGTCTGATGACCCCTCCCTCCCAGCAGGGTGAAGAGTCTGGGGTCGGGTGAGAGGCAGCACAGGGGGAAGGACGCTGCAGGGCGAGGACCCTCGTGTGAGAAGGGTGCGGAAGACGCCGCTCTAATGTCCCCCCTGCCGCCTAAGACACCCTGGGCCGAGGCAGGCCACAAGGTGCTTCAGAGATGAGCCCGTGCCCAGGCACTGTCCCACAGCAGGACACTCGCTAGGACGGACAAACAGACCTGGGGACAAGCGGCGATAGGGAATGCAGCCACAGAAAGCGAAGCTCGAGGCTGTCTGCAAAACCCACGGTCACGACGGACACCACTGCCAGTCACACGGGAGACATTTGGTGACAAGTCTGCCGGCCCCCCCCCCCGTGCGTGCTCTAGTCACAGCCGAGGCGGCGAAGGCAGGGAGACAGAAGCGAGGGCAGTGCAGCTCTGAACGTCTGGGTTCAAATCCCAACTGTGCTGCGTCCTGGCTGTGTGACCTCAGAGGAGCCTCCTAGCCTCTCTGGGCCTCCATTTCTTTTTGCCCCCCTTTTTTTTTTCCTTTTGGCGCAAAAAGGTGGCTTTATCACAGCACGGGGGCAGGACCCGTGGGCTGAAAAGAGCTGCCAGGCCTCAGTTTCCTCGTCTGTAAAACGGGGATAACCACACCTACTCCTAGGGTTGTCGGCAGAACTGACGAGGCAGCCGTCGGAAAGCAAAGAGCAGCCGGTAAGCACTCAATGTCTGAGGTCCCAGGATTAGGATGACGGAGTATCCACCCGATACCAAGCGGGCCATTGGCGGGGTTGCGGCGGCTGCCAGGAGCCCGGGCCCCGGTGGGTACAAGTGGACCGAGTGGGGAGGGGCCGGCCCCGGACGGCGAAACCTCACCAGCAATTGCGCAACGAGCAGAGAGGCACAGGTCACAGCCCCGACTCCCAAGTCGCCTCCTGCCCTGCTCCAAACGAGCTGTCCCCTGGAGCGGAGCAGGCTGCTGAGCCTACCGCTCAGCGGCCGCAGCAGGCCGGGCTCCCCGGGAGTTGGGGCTCCTCAAGCCCGGGCTGGCCATTTCCGGCCCCACCGCGACAAACGGCAGAGACGGTCAGAGAGCGAGCCCGGCGGGAGGAAAAAAGCCTCGGACGGGAGTCCAGGGCCCTGCGTTCCGGCCCCTGCACCTCCGTGGCCCGTCCCTCCGTTCCCGGGCCCCGGTCTGCTCACGGGCAGGAGGAGGTCTTCGTGGCAGGGGTTCTCGCCGGGGCGAGCATCGGAATCACCCTGAGGGCTTCTCCCGGTGCCCAGGCCCGGCCGCCCCTATTACGGAACAGGGCTTGGCCGGAAGGACTCCGAAGGACCTCCCGGGGACGGAGGACCAGGGACCCGATGCTGGCAACTACTTTCTACCGATGAGACTGGAACAGGTGCCAGGAGACAGGAAGCACCCAGCTGTCTGAAACGCTCACCAAGGCAGCCACCTCTGTGACCAGGAACGAGAGCAAATGTGCCCGGCTCGAGGAGGTGCGGTCCCTTCCCTAGACTCTTACCTCGCCTCTGTACACCCAAGAGGAACTAAGAGGCCGGCAAGGAGACAGACGGTCCCCTTCCTTCCCAGGGGACTCCCCTGGGGGGTCGTGGAACCGTAACACTGGTCGTCACCATCGACCGAGAGGGAATCACAGACACACCAGGCACCTCTCACGCTTCGCCGGGTGCAAACCTCACGACGGCCTCCACGAAGGAAGAGCTGCCGTTACCACTGCCTCACAGAGGAAAAGCCTCGGGGCCTGGAGAAGTCCAGCAAATTACCGAGGTCACCCAGCTCGTAGGTGAAGAGGCCAGGACTCCCAACCCAGTCTACTTTTCTCGAGGGACCGTGCTCTCCGTGCCCACGCTCTGCACCGAGAGAAAGGCAATTCACAGCTTTGGGATCCCCTGGCAGCCCACGGCTCAAAATGCTCGGCAATGCTCAGGAAACGCAGCAGTCCATCTCGAGAACTTAATGCCAGAGGATTTATGAGACACACAGACGCAAAGGCCCATGACAGTCTCTTAAAGGGTGAAAAATTTCCCAAACGACCCTTCCCTGGGTATAAGGAGAGCCGTGAGGCTTAAAACCATCCCCGCCTGCCCCACGCCCTTTTCTCCTGCTTCCTCCCTGGCGTGCTTCGGTGGGGGGGGGGGGGGGATTCTGAGTCGAACATAAAAATTAAAGAAATAAGGATGATGGCGAAGGCTGGGTGGTGTCGGCGTCGCTCTGACTCACCCTCGAGCTCAGCATTTCCACAGTCTGCCTCAGCTCCGAGCCCAAGTCCCTCTGCAGGGGAGGGCACAGCAGCGGCCCCCATCTTCGTGGTCGCTCCCAGGCCCGAAAGCCAGGCTGCACGTTGAGCCGGGCCCACACTGGTCTGAAAGCATCCATCTGGGGGAGAGAGCGGCTCCCCAGGCGCCCCGTGGCCTGCCCTAAGAGGAGATCCCACGAATCCGTCTCAGACGGTATCGGGAGCAAGTATGGGGACGGCCGTGATAAGACAAGAACGCTGCAGACAAGGACACCCTGATTTTCAAACTGTTGAGGGTCACGTGAGAAGTGGTACAGGACATGCTTCCAATATGCATTTAAAACCGTGATCCAGGAGTGGGCAAAGCTCACCAGACTGCACGGTTAAGGGCTCTGCGTCCTACTGGAAGCAAACGTTATCGTACGGCAACAGCAAAAAGAAAGAAGCAGAAACAGCCCAACGGACTGGCCGACCACCACGGCGCTCTAGGGGAAGGCTAACAACTCTAAGATTTCTGCTGTCCCATCTGCTGAGCCTCTGCTTTTGCCCGTGGGCTCTAGAACCACATCAGAGGCCCTGTGGGGGCGGGGGGTGGGGTGCTGAAGACCCGCACTGATCTGACTCCCCTCCCGTCTCTCGGCCAGCCTGCAGCCTGCGCGATACCGGGAGCCTCACTAGTCTGACGTCACGGCTGAGGCTGGGCCTGGCCAAGGAGCACACCGCCCCCGGCTGTCCCCAGCTGCCCACGGCACAGACTCGCGGCCGGCAATGAGCTGGGCGAGGAAGAAGGCCCGACGTCCCACTGCTTGGTCACAGTGGGACGTCCCACTGCTTGGTCACAGGCTTTATGCCACAGCCTGGTCAACAGCAGACAACACCTTCTCCCTAAGGGACCCGGGTCTCCCTAAATACCGCAGTCATCAGCCAGGAAGACGTGGTTTCCACTGCTGTCTCAGGACTCACGGAGGTCAAATGCAAGCCAAGGCCACGAGGCAGGAGAACCACGTCCAGAAGCAGAGAGGGCACACCAACTGAGATCGCAAACCAGGCCTGCTGGGCGGCCAAGGGCCTCCCCAGACAGCAAGGTGCCGAATGTTTTAAAGGCTTAATTTTAAAAAACGGCATGTGTCCACAATGTGGCTGTTTCTCAGGCCGGGGCGTATAGAGGCCTCATTGCTTTTGGTTATAGACTCTACTAACTCGGGGTGGTGACAAAGGTTGATTCTTTTGAAATGTTGAGCTGAAGCTGTGATGTTGATGCCATTAAAGGGGTGATCTGGGGTGATCTGTGAGGGGAAAGTAATGAAGAGAGGGAATCTGGTGATTAAAAGAAATAAAAAATCATTGCATTAAGCCAGTCTAATCAGATCCTTTTTCTCTCTCTTTATTTCTTCATAATAGTCTATTTAGGTGTGGTTTTAGCCTTTCTAGGGTCACAGACAGCTTTGAGAATTTGCTGAAGGCCATGAACCCTCTCCCCGGGTAAATGCACACAGGCACAAAATCTCACCAAGTTTCTGGCGACCACACACCCCCTCCTGTGACGCACTCACAAATGCCCCGTGAAAAACATGCCAATTAGATGGCTGGCCACACACATACGTGACCTAAGGTGGCCCTGAGTGCAGGACAGAATGCCACCCTACCTCGTGCCCTAGGAGATGCGCAAGCCTCCCTCCCTCTCTCCCTCCCCCTCTCCTTCTCTTTTTGGTTTCTGGAGTAGAATTTAGTGATTCATCACTTACATATACCACCCAGCGCTCATCCATCCCAACAAGTAGCCTCCTTAATCCCCATCACCCATTTAGCCCATCCCCCTATGCACCTTCCCTCCGGCAATCCCCCGTTTGTTCTCTATAGTCAAGAGTCTCTTACGGCTTGCCTCCCTCTCTGTTTTTATCTGATTTTATTTCACTCCTGAGATGCATGAGCTCTCTAAGCCCCTGCACCACACCAGCCAGAGAGAGAGCGTTCTCCGCCTGCCAGCAAGGCGCCTTCCTGGAGCAGAAGACTTGCTTACGGTACACTCTTGCCGCAGCTTCAGGGACAGGAGACGATTACGAGCTTACGCTCTAGCTACATACCCAGGGACAAAGGGAAGGATGAAACTTCGGGCGTCTCATTTTTTCTGCCTCTCCACTCTTATCATCTTGAAAGAGTGCTCCGGACGGGGGGTAATCCCCATGCCGTCCTCAACAGCAGTGCAGACAACAGCACAGTGTAATTCCAGGGGAGCTCCTTGCTTCCCAGGCTGCACCCGGTCCTAGAGCCATCCCCGCATGCTGGGGAAGGGAGATCACAGTGCAGCTGGGAAGTTCCCCTTTCTCCCGACCTCCTTCCTCAGCCTAGGGCTTCTGACTTAGGGTCCCCAGGTCTAACCTAATAGTAATCCTCACTGCCTGGAGCATCAGTGGGCCGCAGGGCACCTTGGTTTCTGCTTGGAAAATGTAAATAAAGATCGGACGCACCTGAAGTTATAACCAGGAACCGGGTCAAAGCAGTCAGGGAAGACAGTGCTCGTAAACATCAGCCCAGGCCGAAACGTCTAACCCAAAGCCCTGCTGGTGAACTGAGGGTGATTGATGTTAAAAGCCATCTTGTTAGAGAAAAGCACAGATTCCCATCAGAGTAATAAGGTAAAAGATCACAGTGGATAATGATGCAAAAGCTACTGCCCCAAGCAACAAAGAACACCGTTCTGGACACAAAGACGGAGTTCGGTAAATACTTAAAAACAGTAATTTCTTAGACCTCTGCGAGCTCTAAAGCTCTCACAGCACCCAGTAAAGAGTGAGCAGTCAGTGTATCAACGTCATCGTATTACACCTAGGATTTTTAAAAATGGTGTCTCTTCAATGTCCCCGACAGCCAGGAGATGGCCAACTTTTCCTGCAGAGGGCTGGAGAGCACCCTCGTGGGCCAGATGATCTCTGCCCCAACCACTCAACCCTGCCAGTGAAGCACAGGGAGCGGCCACGGGCGATGCTTCCACAAGTGGGCACGGGGCATTCCAATAAAACTTTATTTACAAAAACAGGCGAGGGGAATTCTTCTTCCTTTCTCATCAATGGGTTTTTCATTAGGTCTGTTTACATGAACACACCCAACAAAACTTTTTTTTTTTTTTTTTTGGCACGAGAGGCCCAGAACGAAGAATCTGGCCAAGCCTGAAATAAACTCTGTAGGCACAGGAAAAAAGAACCAGGCAGACTTTTCGGTCGTGACTGTCGTGACAAGAGATTCAACAAGCCTCATCTCTAACACACGGTTCTCAAACTTTTGACCTCAGGGTTCCTTCACGCTTTTAAAAATTACTGAGGACCTCAAAGAACGTTTGTTTTTGGTAACGTCTGTCATTATTCACCAAATTAGAAAATGAAACAAATTTCGAAGTATTTCATAATCGATGCAAAATTGAAAGAAGGAATTCAGTACGTGTTCATGTTAAATATCTTTTTAATAAAAAATAACTCACTCAAAAACAATTTACGAGGAGCGTGGAACCGTGTTCTGTTTTTGTAAATCTCTTTAGGGTCTGGCTTAATGGAACACAGCTGGACTCTGGTATTTGCTTCTGCAGTCGATGTGCTGTCCAAGAGCTGTTTTGGTTGAAGGGTGTGAAGAAAATACGGCCTTGTGCAGACGCGGGCCTTTCCAGATAACTGTGAATAGTCTTGGATTCCACATGAAAACTTGACAAGTAGTAGCTTCTTTTTTTAAAAAAGAATTTTTTTAAACCTTTATTTATTTTTGAGACAGAAAGAGACAGAGCACGAACGGGGGAGGGTCAGAGAGAGAGGGAGACACAGAATCCGAAGCAGGCTCCAGGCTCTGAGCTGTCAGCACAGAGCCCGACGCGGGGCTCGAACTCACGGACCGCGAGATCATGACCTGAGCCGAAGTCGGCCGCTTCACCGACTGAGCCACCCAGGCGCCGCAGGGAGAGAACCTCTCTTAAGCAGGCTCCGCACTCCTGTGGAGCCCAATGTGGGTCTTGATCCCATGACCCTGGGATCATGACCTGAGCCAAAATCAAGAGTTGGATGCTCAACCGACTGAACCAAGGCGTCCCTAAGGGTTGAGGTTTAATAACACCAGTCGTTTTTACTATTTCATCGAGGCCGCTCTTAAGTGGAACGAGCCTCTCCCACCCCCTGCGAGCAGCACTGATGCCGAGAGCAACGGCCACTAACACAGTCCTGTGCTACGGCCTTGAGTCGCGCTAAGGCACCAGCTGTCTCACCCACCGTCCCTCCTGTACCATCAAGTGCAAACATCAACAGCAAAAAAGGATGACCGCGTCCGGTGATGAAAACTGTTTTGACCCTGAGGGCCCTCTTGAGGACGGCTGCCCTGAAAAACACTTCCCACGGCCACAGCAACTTCCCGAGCATGGCAGCAGCTCAGGATGAAGCCATTCCTCTACAAGCCCTACAGCTAGCCCATCACCATTTGTTTAAAGGCCTCTGAAGCTCACATAAAAGCCCAGAGGCCTCAGAACCCTTCCTCTGAATCTTCCTTAGAAACCTGGAGGGGGGGGGGGGGGGGTGTGCGCGGATAAGAGCAGTAGCAGCAGAGACTGTTAATTCAGTGAACAACATCTACCCCCAGGCCAGTCCCCTAAGGGAAGGACGCTGGAGAAAGAAGGAAGCAGGTCCAGGCTCAAGGGCAGTGACAGCCAGTCAATGTTGGCAGGCAGAACACAGTAGAACCCGAGCTCGGGTGTCTGCGTGTGACTCAATTAAGCTTCCTCTCAGGGAGCGCAGCAGCGCGGCAGAGGCTCTAAATGACACGGGAGTGGAGAGAAGCACCAGCGTGTGACAGAGGGACAAAGACACAGCTGAAGGCCAGCGGGCGACTGCATCCTTAACGCTTCCCCCCCCCCGGTTCAGTCAGGAGGACTCCAGAGACGAAGAAGTAACCACCACCCAAACAAGCACTCCGAAAGCCACCCACCGGCCCACACGCAGCGCTCCCCCCGCCGAAGTCGGCCCGAACTGCACTTACTCGGACAGTCTTACGCCCAAGTCACTGTCAAGGTTGTGTGTTGAGTCAATGGCCTAACGAGCCTATAAACAGGACCCGGAGCCTCAGCCTCCATCCAGCAAAAATGCTTCCAAATCTAGCAGGAGACATTACTGCCCGTGGCCTTCACTTTGCCAGCTGCCTCTGGGACGGGCTAGATCTCAGAAGGGCAGACTGAGGAGCACGGGGGGTCACTCAGAGCACCCGGGAAGCTGCGGTCGGGCGGTGGCCCGTGTCCCCACTCCAGCCTCTGCCCAGCTCTGACCTGGCCTGCTCTGCAGTCACACCTGGGTGGCGTGCCAGGGAGGGGTGGGGGGGATGCTGTTCCTGAGAGTTCTCTGCAGGGGGGACTTGACCGTGGGAACGTGGCTGCCCTGACTCCAGAACTGTTACAGGTGTAACCATTTCTCAAAGTACCGAATGAAATACACAATTGCAGATTAGCTAAAAAGCAGCCACCGCCTACAGATCAACTCCGGGAAAGAATGCGGATCAAGGCACCCCCCCATCTAACCTACTCTGTCCCCCCTCAAAGGGTTTGTGATGTTTGCTGATGAGAAATGGGTGCTTTCTCAACAGTCTGCCATCCCAAGAAGGAGAGCCCTGGTGTGCTCATGGGACCGCTCTCTGCTGAAGAGGTCCCATGCTGTCACCTGGTGGAAAAAACAAGAAACTGCGTGTGAACCAGGCGATGACAAGAGCATTCCAGTTCGATGGTTTCCCTTTACTACAGATGTTTGCTTGGGGACAACTCCAACCCCATCTTGGGCGTCACCTGCTGTGCTATCCACCCCAGGCAAAATACCTGATGAAGAGCTCGGGGAATAAACGGTCACAGATGCAATTCATTACCACGGTTACCCCCAAACTGAGGGTAAGAGCTGGGCGCAGAAGGCAGAGAGGCAGTTGGAGGGATCAGGATGATGCAGGATGATGCAGGATGATGGGGGGGGGGGGGGGGGGGGAAGGGAGCTGGTGAGGAAGGGCCAGAGGAACCCACAAGGGGGAAAGGCGAGACTAGGAAGAAAAGTATTAACAAAACTCATCAACCGAAAGACATCACCCTTGGAATTTTTACATATTTCAGCCAAGGAGTAAGAAAAACAAATTCAGAAATACTGAAATGCATCAAGATGAAAAAGTAGAATGTCTCATCTCAGTGTGTAAAAAAAAATTCTGAGTACTGCCCACAACCTGATGTGGGGTACGAACCCACAACCCTGGGATCAGGAGTCGCTTCCCCGCAGACCAAGCCAGCCAGGTGCCCTCAATGTGTTAAAAAGAAGAGAACGACCAATTTGCTGTTATAAAAATAATAACAAAGCCACCTTTTGCTATGACAGGCACAGAAAAAGGAGAAAAAGACAAGGCTATCCCCAAACAACAGTTACTCCCAGAAGGTGAGTTTTCATTTTCTACTTTGGGTTTTTCCGTCTACGGCGGGCGCTTTAGGAAGATTCTAGTTTGTGTTTTGTTCTCTGTAATTTCCCTTTCCCCCACTCCAAGAAGGCAGAGCGCTCTCTGAGCTCCTTGGCTCAGGGCAAGGCGCTGCAGTCAGGCTGAAAGCGACACATTTAGGCAAAGTTCAGGCTGAAACTCACTAGCAAGAATCTGTCCCAGAGGGAGAAGGGAACCCAGTTCCTCTGAAGAAAAAAGGGGAGAAAATCAGAGCTATTTCCCGGGCCTAGAAAGAAAACACGAGCTGGCATGTTCTGCGAGTGGAGCCAGCACCCACCGAGAGGCCGGGCGGGCTGGGGAGGCTGGACTCCGCACTGACTGGGGCTCCCAGCCGAGGCAGGACCCCCACACGCCAGGCCGCCCAGAGCCAGAGCGCTACGCGGGCCGGATGGCGGGGGTCCCCCCAGCAACCACTGTGGGCCCAAACTGCAGGAGCCACAGATGCCCTGGGGGCCGTGCTCCACAGAAGAACCCCGGGATCTCTCTGGACCCGGGGGTGAAGCCCTGAAATCGGGTCTAGTTCAACTTAAAGAAAAGAACACGGTATTAATTTTATGGCAAGTATGAAATAAGATTTGTACCTATCACTTGATTTCCAATTTTCCTGAGATGCATCCCCGTTATTTTTATAATAAAAGAAACACAGATCGGCGACAAAACTTCACGAACGCCACCAAAGGTATGATCTGCCTTCAAGAACACGATTTCCCAGACCCGGAGGCAGCTCAGAGCAGAGAAAGCACTGCTCCGTGGTCCCCGTGGCCTGAGGTTCCCCCTTTATGCCACAGCGGCCTGTGGCCGGGTACTATTCACATACGCGCAGAACCACACAAAACATTTTCTTTGTGGCTTCTTTCCTTAGGAGGCTCGGTTGGAAAAGCGAGGAGCCACAGAAGGCTCTGATGGCACAGCCGTTTAAAAGCCAGAGAGCTTCAGAGCTTCTCTCTGGCATCAGCCTCCTTTTAAATTAATACCGACACGTCTATTTTGAAAGCGTGTTAAATCAGCAGGAAGGGGTGCTTTACACAGAGCCATCCCCAATCCATCATACCTCCTGTTCTCACAGCGAAGTGCTATCCGGTCCTTCCCAGACAAGATTTTCTCTTCCTGACTCAGTTCGGAGAAGGTGAAAACCACGTTCACACGTGGAAACGCAATGAATCATCTCAGCAAGCAGCAATCGCCCCCACGCCTCCTTACACAACTGACCTCCGCAACGTTCACCACCTGCCTCTCCAGCAAACAACCCCCCCCCCCACCCCCGCTGCTCTCATAAAGCCCCCGGGGCTCCCCCAAACTCCTCCCCAAGAGACAGCGGCCCCTCCGCCTCCCGGGAGCGCCCGGGCAGGGGCTTCAGGGAAGGCCCAGCAGCACAAAGGGGCACAAGGAAACTTGCCTTTTCCATCTGTGGCTGACGCTTCTTGTAAATGCCTGATTGACCTAAAAATGAACATTTGGAGAACAAAAGGTTAGCTCACACCAATCTGCACTCTTCTGTGTTTCCAACACTAGTAACTCAAGGCCCTGAATTCCTCAGTCATAAGCTGACGGGCTGGACTAGATGGTTTCGGAGCACTCTCCCGAATCAACGTGACCTCTACACCCGGCACCTGGCCGCGTACGGTACTCGAGCCCGAGCGTTAAGGACGCCCTCTAATGGCTGAGGAAGCTCTGCCAGGGGCCTGGGTGTGAGGAGAAAAAGCAAAATGCGATCATTTCGACGCTCTTGACCTCTCTCTCCACCTAAAATCTCTCACTTCCCCAACTACCCCCACTCCCTGACACCGCACTGGAGCGCACCTGCTGCCCACAGAACACGGACCCCCGCACACGGAGGCCGGAGGCTGATTTCTCAGGTCTAGGTCTAGGAGCCTGTGAGCACATGGCTTCCTGCAAACTCAGTATTTCGCTGTCTGGAATTCTGCTGCCAAGTGGCAGCCTCCAGGGAGCCTCTTCTCTTGCTGCGATGTGCCAGGTAACTAATTACCGTCATCGCTGTTCGGACGGGAACACGAACATTATTAAAGGCGCTACGGGAAGGTCTGTCTCCAAAGGATGAGGACGGCCTGGGGGGAGAGGCGGGCGGTGGGGGCTCACAGATGGGGCCACCCACCCTCCACCTGACCCCGGCTGAGGGCTTTCTCCTGAGAGCCCCGCGCCCGCCCCCTCACCTGCCCACCTGGGAGATCTGAATGGCACACCACTCAAAAGTGAGCCAGCACAAAGCCAGCTCCCAAGTCATCGGTGCCGCTCCTGAAGCTACCTCTGGTGCTTGACGCTTTTCATTTTACGGCAACTTTCAGAAGATGCGCTCTCGAGAGTATCGCCGTGTGACATCTGCCCCTTCGCGCCACAACGAAGGAGGCGAGGGAAATGACCACCCGCAGCCCTATCGCTCCCCTGCGTCTTCCCCAAACCTCCAGGTCCTTTCTTTCTGCCGAAGGCGGCAGACGAAGAGGAGGGCTTGCACTCTGTTCCGGACAGAAAGACGCTTCTTTCTACCCGAAGACGGTGCTGGTCATCCCGCTACGGATGCCTGGGCTACCTGGTCCCGGGCACGACGCAGGGAGGTGGGGGAGATCGGGGAGACCCCCCCCATCTTCTGGAAGCTGCCGGCTACACTGATGTATGCACAACGTGTCACGTACGATGGAATAAGGGTCAAGAGTGAGTCTGACCGGCTGGAATGAGGATGACCCTCCGCTGGTACCATATTCTAAGTAATCGGAGTGACAGAATAAGCTGATAAGCCCCAGGATCTTGAAAAATAGGAGTTTACTGCAGCGTGGACCACTTTACCTTTAACACAACACAGGTAAGTCCACTTTTTAAGACTTTATTCCAAAAGGAGTAACCGCTTTCAAACAGCCACGGACCTAGATCACTGTAAGGGTGTTTAATTTTTGCTAGCCTTTTTTCCTCTCCTTGCTTCCTACTGAACCGGTAATTTCCTTCACGTGGCATTAAGATTTAATGAGGATATCTTCTCTCAACAGCCACTGGCACTAACATTTCTTCACACATGATCAAAGCACAACACGTGCGTCTGAAGCCCGCCATTCTGAAGACCTCTGACATGAGAACACGTTGGGAACTCTCGCTGGTTTACGTTAACGCACTTCCTCACCTTCCGCCTACCTGGCAAGAAAGCTGTTTACAGGATTTCTTCAACTCTCCTCCCTCCAAATTCGTGCTGCCATTATGTCGCCCCTGAGTTCTCATTTCCAGACCCTTCTCTATGATCCAAGCTGTGCTAAAAGCCAAGGTGCCAGATCAGCCGTATCGGATTCCACGGAGGGACGAGATCAACACCCGAACTCCAGGCTCCTGCTCCTGGAGGCGGATTCAGGTCCGCCTGAGGACCCAGGAAGCTCATTTGTTAAACCGATGCCCCGTGTGATTCGGACCGGTTTGGGAACGGCTGATCCGGGGGTCTGGACTTGGCGGATGCACGAGCCTCGGGGTGCACCGCGGCCCCCCCTTCCTGCGGGTACTCACCACACCACGGGGAAGAGGATGGCCCCACAGCACAGCAGGTCTACCAGAAACAGAGAATCCTTCCACAGGCCATACTCCGTCGTGCCCTCCTCGGTGGACTCTATGATGATGTAGGCCACGTTTGCCAGCACCTACGGACACGAGAAGTCGCTGAGGCCCTAAGGCAAGGGCAGGCCTCCACAACAGCGGCCCCAAGGGGGGTGGGCACTCGGGCTGGCGGGCCCCCAACCACGGCCACGGCATTCCCTCCAGGGCCACATGCTTTTCAGAACACTCCACCCTCCCATCCAGGAGCGGTGTCTGTGCCCTCCTCCTGAGCGTGCGACTGCCCTGAGCGACAGTCAGGCGCGAGTGAGGCCGTGGGATTTCCGAGGTAGGTCGCACAAAGGACGCCGCCTCTGGCTGGGCCTCTCGGGGGAAGTCTGTCTCTGGCAACCCGGAGGCTGGCAACGTGGAGAGACCAGGCAGAGGAAGAAAGGCGGAGGAGCCCCTGCTGTTCTCGCCCCACCTCATCGAGTCTTCCCGACCCAGGAGAGGCAGGTGAAGACTGAGGTGACCCCAGCCACGGTCTCACTCGTTGCGCGAGGGCCCCCGTCGGACCCGCCACGCCTCAGTTCCTGACCCCCACCGAACGCGAAGAGAATACATGCTTATCGCCACCGTGTTTGGGGGGGGATCTGTGACGCAGCACAGACCACTGGGACCCTCTGCTTTGCTTTTCAGGCCCCCTGAGCAGGGCCAGGCGGTGGCCTGAACGGGTGGCACCGCGCTCAGCCACGACGCTCAGTTTCCTCAGGCCCGGGTTCTCCCTGGGCAGCTGCTGCCGCTTCTCAGAGACAGGCTTTTAAGTACCAGACGGTGTTATCAGAGACCAGGGCGACGAGAATGGCAGGTTTGGGCCCGGTGCCTGAGAGGCCACGCTGCTCTTCCTTAGAAGTAACCCCACCCAGGTCCCCTCCACGTGGGACATGGCTCAGTTCTTCCCCCTGAGGTGCACCGGCGACCGCGTCCCGCTCCACTTGGCCCTGGGGGTTCAGTCCCGGCACGAGTGCGCTGCGAGAGGCCCCAGGGCCTGGCTACGCTGGGACGGCAGTACCCTGCAGAACCTAGGAGATGCTCTCTGGGGGATTTCCGGTAGGTGTGGATGCACAGATCACAAGTCCTCTGTCCCAGACACTGTGCTCGCCTGCCGTAAAGGTCACCCTGCACACTTTGACAAAGAGTGCAAAATCTGCCACGCTGCTATTCGGGACATCTCAAAGTAAGGTCTTCCTGTCTGGGAGCTTTTAGTGACATGGTCGCAGAAGCCATACTTTACTTGGCACGAATGCAAAAATTACTCTGAAATTCGGGCCTTCCTCTATCCTGCGCGCCTGCACGTGGGACTCCACCTCTGAAGACAAAGTGGAAACAAAGGCTTTCCCTCTCACCTTAAATCCCTAACTCCCCTCCGTCCTCAGCCGACACTCTTGACACGCGACACAACGTTCCCTGGTGTGGCACGAAGTGCCAAAAATGTCCCTCAAGGTCTGTGCGTACGTTTTGTGCACCTCTCCCTTCTCGCTCAGAGCTGTGCACCGGCTCCCCGTGGCCACGAAGAAAGAGTCTTAGCTTTCCGGCTGCCGTTCAAAGCCTTCCCAGGCTGGCCTCCGTGCTTATCGATGCCTAACTTCCCTACGTTCAACTCTTTAAATGCCGTTTCCTCAGAGGGGCCGGCCATGTAACCTTGTGTTCAGCTCCCTTGGGGGTGCGAGAGCCAGAAGGCCGCGCCCGTCACATCCCGGCTCGGGTGGGGTGAGGACGCAAGATTGGCCTGGAGGGATGGAGTCTGGCGGGGGAGACGGGGGGAGGCCACGCGCAGCGCTTGCAACTTGGCCCGGGGCCGGCGAGGGGGCCCTGGGAGCTCCACAGCCGAGACCCACACAGATCCTCAGCCTCTCGGTTCGCTCGGCAACCGACCACCCGCGTCCACTGCTCCTCTTCCGCCGGCCACGGGTCTCTCCTTAAATGTCTAGGCAAGGCCCTTCTCTACCTTGCAGCCTTCCAGATCGTTCCGACTCGGGTGATGAGTCTCTCCTGGGAAATCTACAGCAACTGGTCTGCGCCACTCATCTGGCGCGAACACAGGTCCCGCGTCATCAACGTGGAGGTGGCTCTGGGGCAAATGCTGCCAGAGCACCAGTCGCCAGGGTGAGGAGGCGGACCTGGGGGCCCAGGGAGGTGCCCGCCCTCCCCTCGCCCGCCACACCCACACCGTGCTCCCCAGGGAGGGCGGCCGAGAACAGTTTCACCAAACCCACGCTCCTCGGTCGAGCAGAGCAGTCCTGCACCCCTGCCAGGCCCTCTCTGCTTCTCGTGAGTTCTCCAAGCCCAGTGTCTGCCTCCAATAAGACTGTTACGCAGGCGACAAGGTTCCTGTCCCCAGGGGCTCACGACCGGGGAAGGCTGGCCTCAGCCCAGGGTCCCGAACCAGGAAGGGCTTGATGAACAGCTGTCCTGAGGCCCGCTTAGTATTCTACCTTGTGAAGCCTCACCGGTGTCGTTCACGGTTTTAAAATCACTGTTAATAAAATCACTATGTGCCCGGGCAAGGCTAAGAGGACCATTCTGTCAGAGGGGAGCCTGGCGCAGGAAGGCAGGCGGCAGCTTCCCGGACTTCCCAGCAGCTCCCTACTCAAGGCACAGGCGTCCACACACCGCTCGCCAGCTGAGTGACGGCGGACAGCTCTCGGGGCAACGACCCGAGGCCCGGGTCGGCCAGACGGCAGAGGGAGAAGCCCCAGGGGCCCGAGCTGCGGTTCTGGGTGAGCCGACGCCCTCTTCCAAGCGCCAGGACACCACCAGGACACGCGGGACTCGGGTCCCTTTACCTGCAGCGGGATGACGATCATGAAGATCTTCTTGTCTTTGTCGGAGAGGATGTGCTTAATGAAAGCCCAGCCGGTGCCGATGAGCGCGATGGTGATGAACAGCAGTGCCCCCTTCAAACTGGAAAAGAAAGCATTTCAGATGCCAACGGTCTCTCCAGACCTTCTCTGCCGGTTCCGCCGCACAGCTCGTTCGCGACTGCGTGCGTGTCTCGGAAAAGAGAGGCAGCCAACTTCGGGAAACGCCTCTTGAGTTCGCTGTGCACCCCACTACCTGAGCAGCCCATCCCCCCACGGAGGCAGCCCCCTCCCGGGAGCAGGCCAGCGGCCCCGGGCTGTCGTCTGCACAGCCACCCGCGTGCCACACACCCCTGGCGCGGCAGGAACCCAGAGAGGCCGCCACGGGAGGGCAGGGCTCTTGCTCCCACGGCCTCCCCAACTTCTCCTGCGCATCATCTCACGCGACAAGGGTTCGCGGGTCCCTCTGCGTACTTACAGGTGAGTGATGTAGTACACGACAGCCCAACCCTCGATCGGAAAGCCCTGGGAGGAGATGTAATGATAGTCGATCTGCAACCAGAGAAGTGTCTTTCAGAAAGGTCCACCTACCACGCGTCTTCGTGTGCACAGTGAAACAGGAAATGCCATCACAGGACCTCACGACGGGGGATGTCCCCTCCATCTCACGCCCTGATCCCTCACTCGTCTATCCACGGTTAAGGACAGGAACGTCAGGAAGCATGAGAAACCAGCCACGAGGTTTCAACGCCAACACGCAGGCCAGGTCCCTCTTCTGGGGCAGGGGATTCACGGGGGGCAAACGGCTGCCTGTTCTGGTCTTTAAAATCTCCACCGCCCAAAGGCCACAGGTTTTTATGGGATCCCAGCTGAGAACTTCCCCTTGCCTACCCCAGCTGCTTATTCTATACGTCAGTCAGTCGGTCAGCAAAAAAAGGCATGTGGAATTATCTAGGTTCAACTGTTTTTGTTTGGAAGAAATCTGTGAATTTAGAGCTACTTAAAGCCACCAGTGTATGTTAATTGAGGTGGCAAGTTTCAGAGACGCCTGGGGGCTCAGTCGGTTCAGCAACGACTCTTGCTTTCAGCTCAGGTTATGATCTCACGGGGCGGAGCCCCGAGTGGGGCTCTGCGCTGTTAGCAATTCTTGGGATTCTCCCTCTCTCTCTCTGCCCCCTTCCCAGCTGGCATGTGCCTGCTTTCTCTCTCTTAAAAATAAATGACATTAAAAAAAATTTTTTTTTTTTTTTTAAGTAAATAAAGTGGCAGGTTTCAGAAGCACACCCAAAATGCTTCCTGGCACAACTCACAAACGCTGACAGCAATTTCTTCATTCTATCACAAATGGCAGCTTAGATACTAAAGTGACTCAAGGATCCTGCCATTCATCATCTAGAAGGTTCCAGAAAGAATTTTAAATTTTTTTAATGTTTACTTTTGAGAGAGAGAGAGAGAGAGAGAGAGAGACAGAGACAGAGCACGAGCGGGAGAGGGGCAGAGAGAGGAGGAGACACAGAATACCAAGCAGGCTCCAGGCTGTGAGCTGTCAGCACAGAGTCCGACGCGGGGCTCAAACTCACAAACCATGAGATCATGACCTGAGCTGAAGTCGGACGCTTCACCGGCTGAGCCCCCCAGGTGCCCCAGAAAGAGTCTTTTAACTTAGATCCAAATGGGAAATTATCCAAATGACTGTCGTTTCTAGAGACTGTAAGTGGACACATCACGACGCCTACGACAACCCTTGTACTTGCAGGAGAGCGCATGTCTGGATGCTGTCGCCCTCAAAGGCGCAGCCGCGGGAGCCTCATGGGCCTAGAAACCCGGCAGGCTGTGGCACTCCTCCCTCGGGCAGGCTCGCTTCAGTTCGCACCTGGACTAACTATGCAAAGCGCGAGCTCGATTCACACGCCTCAGTATTTAGGGCATCATTTCCCCCTGAAGAAGTTATGCTAACACTGGGCTTCAAATCAAACGGGAACATGGAAAGATGTTTAGAAAAGTAAAATCGCGGAAACAATTCAGCAGGTGGCACTCTAATCCCAAGAAAGGACTTAAAAAAAAAAAAAAGGGAATAAAAGCAAGGAAGCGTTCTAGGAAAACTCTGGGAACGTAGGCAGTATTAGAAGAGGTCTCGGGCCAGGTCAGGGAGGGTGTAATGACTCATCCCTGTGATGATCCCTCCCGTACCAAAGGAGGCTCCGTGACAAAAGGACTTCTTTAATCTACTGTTTCCCCCCTTCCTTCCAACTCATTTTTCCTGATTAGAGGCACAGCACATCATTTCATGAATGACCCGAAATATTAATACGTACCGCGTGGAACACCAGAGAAAGAGACTTGGTGAAAGGAAGGGCTGCCATCAACCAGTGAATTTTAAATACGTCATTCCTATAAAAACAGAAAAGAAAGAATTAAAAGACAGTCATCAGATACATTTACAAGGAAGCAGTAAATACAACCTAAGCAAACCAGAAACACGAAGCCTTTTTTGAGACCTAGTTTCCACCAGCAGAAACAGACCCGACGGAGCCCCAGAGTCGCCTCTCGCGCACAGGTCTGTGCCGTGACCGCAGCAGCGTCAGGCACCAAGGCCACAGGTCTCTGTTGTGACCGCAGCAGCGTCAGGCACCGAAGCCAGACAGGACGAGTTCCAGTTCCCGAGAAGACGGAAATCCACACAGCTGGCCAGCCTCGTGCCCAGAAACCACCCTGGAAAGGCCAGAGAGGCGAGAACGAGACGGCGGGATCTAGGGACCTGGCGAGAGCTCTCCCTGGGAGAGCAGAAGGGGCGCGGGCGCAGCTGTAGGGGCGGGCTGCGGCCCGGAGCGGGGCAGGGCGGAAGGGAGGGCCCTGGGGTGGTGCCCCGTCCCCTCGCCCTCAGGGCTGGGACCGGCCAGTGGGGAGAAGCGCCCGCTCCCACCACCAGGCCTACACAGGTACTCGCCCACCTTCGGGCTGCCAGCCATTCAACTCCTCTACCCTTTCCGACCTCACCCTAGGAACTAACCTAATGGGACACAAGACGCTTTTGGAGACAGATTTAAAACTATGAAAGTACACGGAGACTTGAGTAAGAGCTACGGAGGAGAGTCACGCTCTCAGACAGCAAGACATTCTGCGAAGCCACAGCAGCAAAAAGTGTGGAAGGGGTACAGCGTCCGACAAATAAGCCAACAGAACCGAGAGCTTGGAAACGGATTCCTGCGTGTATGGAGGCTTGGCCTACGACAGACGAGGGGCAGCCAACCGGCTGGAGAAGGATGGACCATTTAATAACTGGCATGGGGAAAATCCGCCCAACCCTGTGTGTGCGTGTGCGTGCGTGTGTGTGTGTGTGCAGCCGTGTCCCCACTTCACGTTTACATAAAGAAGGACTCCAGATGGATTTCACTGCCAAACATAACTTACATCCTTTGTGACCCTGGAGTAGGAAAAGGCTTCTTCCAAGAAGCCCCGCCCAAGATTAGACAGCTTTGACTCCGTTAATATGAAAGACTTCCGTTCAACAACGAATACCACAGGTAGGTTTAACAGATTGGGGGAAGAAATTTGCCATGTCTGGGACAGACAAAGGATCGATGTCCAAACTATGCAAGAAACGCACGTAAAGCGACAAGAAAATGACAGAAAACCCAAAGAAAATGTGCAAAGCATAGAGACGGTCACAAGGAGGGGAACCCAGATGGTTAACAGGGCCCCAGAAGGAGATTTCACGTCACTAGTGGTCAGAGAAATGCAAAATAGAACGAAGCTCCAGTTTATACCCAAAAATAAGATGCCAGTGGTGTCTGGGGAAACAGGGACCCTTTGCACCGCTGGCAGGAGTAGAAGCTGGTACGGGCCATCTGGTGGCGGGCGCTTAACGAAATCAAGGAAGACTTTACCCCCTGCCCAGCACACCTCCTTCTGGGAGCGCACCTCAGAGGCTGCACGGAGCCATAAGGGGACAGGCCAGGGAGGGGGTGGGAGGTCATGACAACACGGCTGGGGGGACCGGGGCGGGGGGGAGGCCGAGGGAGGGGTCCCTCACCGAAGCGATGGGTGAGTAAAACGTGGGGATGCGCACTATGGGGTAGCCAAAAAATGAACGAACCGGACGGACACACGGCAGTGTGACTAGGCCTTGAAACAGCTACTACTGCGTGACAAACGGTACGAACGGCAATCTAGAGCTGGCATGGTTTACGAAAGTCACAAACATGCAGGAACAGTAAACACACCCACGCCCAACAACACACATCACGTGCACCGGAGCAGCCGGGAAGGAACGAGAGAGGGGTCGGGGGTCGGGACGAAGGGGAAATGAAGAACAGGGGCCTGGCACAGACCGATAAGGAGGGTGTGTCACAAACTGACGCACGCTCCCTTTCCGGCCCATTTCCCCCCCCCCCCCCCCCCCCCCCCCCCCCCCCCCCGTTCCTTTCCCTTCCGACGCCTACCTACTCCAAGGTCAAAAAGGAAGTCAAGGCCAGACGAGTCTGCCACTCCAGAGTGGCGACGACACCTACCCAGAGCGCAGAACCGCCCGCTGCCGAGACGGCTCGCTCACACACCCCGGCCCCCTCGACCTGCAATCCTGCTCGAAGCGCCAGCGGCCGGGGCGGTGATGACACGGGAGGGACAAGAGGCTCGAGAGAGAGCCCCAGTAACTTGGCTCGAACACGGGTTCTACCCTGCCAACCGTCACCCCTCTCGGCCCCCAGTAACCTCTGCTGAAGATGGGGCATCGCCCACCTCCAGGAGGTGGAAGGTGAGCGGACAGAACCCGCATCGAGCGCTGGACTGGGCAGGGAGCAGGCGCTGGAAAGCGAGCGGCTGTCTGTCCTCCCCTTCCACGCGAAGTGCCGTGAACTACACACGTGCTGCGCGCAGCAGGTGCGCCTCTTCTGACCACAGTTAAAAGTCACCGTCATCTCATGTAAGCGGACCAGCGACAGGGACGGTCTCATCGCTAAACAAACAGAAACTGAAATACCCCTGAGCACCTGTCTGCTCAGGTCTTTCGTATGCACCTCGCATTTGCATAGTGCCCTGATTTGCAAAGTCCTCTGGCGCACAGGATTTGGGGGGAAGGGCGGGGGGAATCACACAACACACCTAAGGTTCTAAGACACTCAGAGGAAAGCAGGGCAATGACCCCGTCCCAGTTTTGTGGCCCAGGGAGTGAAGCGAGACACAGAGGTGGGAGCGGCCCGTGTTTACACCTGGAATTGGGTCTCTGAGTCCCAGTCCTGGTTTTTCTAATAAGGGAAGAATCAACACTTCACTGAAGAACCTTTTTATAGCCTGAATTGGTTAAGATTCTTGCTTTCTTATGAATGGCCACCTGACTGATTACCCCAAACACAACCATGCACGGTCCTTCACAAGTAGACGGGTGGCTCTTTCCATCAATGCAAATCTTAAAACAAACCGGAGCCTGCACTGCCCCGGCCCGAGCTCGCTACCCCAGCTGAGCATGTCTGCCAGAAGACAGGCCCCCGGGGGCTGAAGAGGTCTCGATTTCTGCCCAGTGCTCCACAGAAAGAGGTACTGGGCATTTGGGACGCCTAATTATCTTCTGAATTTACATGACGCCACGTTACAATATGCCATAAGCATATACCGTCCTTTACTTAGTTTACAGATCTTATGTAACAAACGCTCATACTGTTCTCTAACTGACAAGTAGTATTTTATTCTGTTTTTCGGGGGAAAGGAGACAGAATTAAACGCTGGTCCCACACACACGTGCAGCTGCTCCCTTCAAGAACCGAGTACAGGCAGATAAAGCCTTCGGGTTTCAGAAGAGAGGCCAAGAGCCGGGCAGGTGGGCTTTGAAGTTTTTCCTCCAGTGACAAGTCTCTGGAAGCCAACACCTCTGCCCGGTAGACGGGCAATATCGAGCACCGGGCAGTAATGCTACGCTCTCAGCCAGGCTGTGGCTCCCTGCCACTCTCCTCCTCCTCATGAACAAACAGCCCCCGGATCATCAAAATACTTGGATCTGCTGTTTAAACAAAGCAAAGAGGGAGAGGGGCGCCTGGGTGGCTCAGTCAGTTCAGTGCCCCGCTTCGGCTCAGAACGTCCGATCACGGTTTGTGGGTTTGAGCCCCACGTCGGGCTCTGTGCTGACAGCTCAGAACCTGGAGCCTGCTTCAGATTCTGTGCCTCCCTCTCTCTCTTCCCGTCCCCTGCTCATGCTCTGTCTCTCTCAAAAATAAATGAAAACGTTAAAAACAAATCTTAAACATAAAGAAATAAAGCAAAGGGAAGAAAACGCCACGGCATGCCAAGCCCCTCCACACGCTGCAAAGTCTCCCTGTTTCAGGGAAGATGCCCTTGGAGGAGGGCAGGGTTGCTAGAGCCAATGCCCCCCAGGCACAGAAGCCAGCAAAAGGTGAAATGACACACATCTCAACATACTCTAAGCTGGATGACTCAAGGAAGTAACAATTTACCGTCGTTTTCGAAGGATGTGAATCCAGATGGTCCCAGAAAGGAAAAAGAAAAAGGCCATAGAGATGTATAATTTAGGGAGAGGGATCTCTCCCGCCGAGAGGTAGCTGTCAGGGTTCTTCTCTGTGATCTCAATCTGCAACGAACGTGAGATTAATTTTTTCTTTTTCAAGAACAGATCACCCCACAGCCAGCAGTCTGTCGCCTTAGCTGCTTCACTCGGGCCGAAGAAAGTACCGGCAGATAGCCACACTCCTAACGCACGGCATAAAGTGTAAAAACACCCCAAACTGCTTTGTATTTTCTAGCTTAGGAATCCTCTGCAGAGGTGAGACTCCGGCCATTTTTTTCTCCGACTCCGTTTTAAGGGTTGTTAACACCCACTCTTACAAAGAAACAAATGCCTCACGTTTTACGGGGCTGACAAAACCCACGTGGAACACCTTCTGCGCAGTACTCACATCAAGGCTGAAGGAGAGCTCGTCGCTAGACCGCAGTTCGCTCCCGGAGCATTTGTGAAAATAAAGACTGTAGAGGCCTTCTTGGTCATCGGTGCTGATGTTAAAGAAAAACTGTAAGTGGAGAGGACAGAAACTTCAGAATATGCCCAGATCCCCGGCGACGTGTTTCAATCTTAGGAAGAGATCGGGGATGCTAAGGGCGGAAACAAACACAGAGAGACGAATTACCTAACCGAATTCCCCCAGGGCAGAGACCAAACAGGTGTTTTCTTCCTCTGCGATTCGGTCTCTGTCCAGGCGACAGGAAAGGGGACGGAAGTGGCTGGTGAGTACCCGCGTGCCCACTACCTGGGGTCTACGGTCCGCTCCCCACCACCCTGGTTTTGTCACAGACTCCCCAGCTGTGGGAGGTGTGGCTGGGGGCCGCAGCGATGACCTACGATGCAGGTACCTACTTTTCAGTCGACGTGTCGCCTTGCTCTTTTAGGTTAAAAACAAAAACAAACAAACAAAAAACTCCCGAAGAAGGAAGAAGGCCCGCCTGCTACTTGAAAAGGCAGGGGACCAACACTCCCTCGTTAAAATGTGTACCTGTGATTTCAGACAACGGGGACACAGGCCGTATTTTCTACATTTGCACACTTTCCTGTTTCTTGCATGTTTCAGGTGTTCAAACGGAGTTTAACGTAAATCCAAAGACATTTTGTAGATAAGATTAGAAAATACGACTCCTTGGTCAAAAGCACTTTGCTACAAGCCTAAGATACATTCTTGAGGGCTACACAGATACACGATAAACCATAAGGAGAAGCGAGGAACTGACGGGGCTATAACATCTCTCCTAACAGTTGGGAAGGGATGTGAAGGTCACACGGGGTTTCTGGGGTGCTGGCACTGTTCTATTTCTGGCCCCCGCTGATGGTTACAAAGGTCCACTTAGACAGGATAGGGAAAAAAACAGGTATCTGACAAGAAGACGGAAATAAGAGACCGCAGGTATTCAAGCTGGAATTATTCCTTTGTTAAATCATCTCCCAAGCTCAGCTGTCAACGTCAGAGTGTATGTCTTAGTCCACGCAGGGTAGCCAGAAAACTCTTAACGTCTTGGTAACTTTTAGTTCCAAAAGTAAGATGCCCATGAAGATTCTAAGAAATAGAAATTTCTAAAAAAGTCAGCAGAAATATCACGGCCGATCACAGGAGGCACCTGACCCGCAAACAAAATCAAGCACGAATGTACATTCTAGAGTAGGAATAAGGCCTAACGGTCCCCTTCCTGCTTTAGGCAGATAAACTATCATTCCTGCTCCGTGGATGGGGTAGAGAGGCTCACAGTGACTGCCTTGTCCAAAATTAGCGAACAGCAAGGCAAGGGGTCATCTACCGACTTCTTACGAGGAGAAGGGAAGCCAGAGAGAAGGCAGACTGGCCATCCACTGCCTGTCGCATTGATCCCGAGAACCCTGCAAACTGGCTATCTCAACGTTCTTAACCATCACACGAGCTGCTTCCCCACGACACCCACCCTGACACAGAGCGTCAGTAAGCGACAAATGTGTAAATCCCACCACGTTTTCTTTCCTTGGTGATTTTAAAAGAAACGGCTTAAAGAAATTTCAAAAAGCTTACTGTATTAGCAAGCATTTTAAAATGAGAGAAGGAAAAGAGGAAAGTACCTTTTGTATTTTCTTAAGGAGGCAGTGAACAAAGTGGTTAAACACATGGGCCTTGGAGTCAGACAAACTTGGGTTTGAATCCTCCCCTTGGACAAGTTACTTAACCTCTCTGAGCCTCAGTCTCCTCATCTGTAAAAGGGGAATGATAACAGTGCCTACCTCACAGAGGTGCTCGAAGGATGAACTGGGGTAACGACAACGTGTAAGTGCTCCGCGCCACGCCTGGGACCCGGTTACTTGGCTCCATGATTACTAACGGACACAGCCTATTATGGGCCGGGCCCGAGGTTAGGGACTTTACATACATCAGTAATAAAACAGATTTAAAAGAACCTCTCCCTTAGGGCTACCTTCTAACGGGAGCAACAGAACATCAGCATAATAAATAAGCAGAGTACACAGCAGGTTGGCAAAAGGTGAAGTGCTAAGGGGAAGCCTGCAGGGACAGGGGAAGGAAGGGAGCCGTGTTTAAAACAGGGCGAACGGAGGAAGCTTTGGTGAGATGATGATGTTCGAGCAAAGGCTTGAAAGAGGAAGAAATTAAGCATGTGGATTCTGAGGGACAAGCATTCCCACTAGGGGGCACAGCCACAGCAGAGGCTCGGGCCTGATCGGTTCTGGGAGGGAGCAGCAAGGTGGCTTCCGCGGCTGGAGCAGAAAACAGGAGCCGAGGTCACAGACAAGACGGCAGCCAGACCACGTGGCCTTGCAGACCGGGAAGGGCTCGAGGCTTTTGCTCTGAGGCAGATGGGAAGCCGCCAAGGGTTCTGAGCAGACGAGCGTCCACGGGCTCTCAATTAGCTACTAAAACCTGGGGGTACTAGATTTAAAGAACATATAAAATTGTTTAGAGAGGCAAAATGATCTATGCTGAAAGAAATCAGGACAGTGGATGCAGGGATGGGGGGCGCTGAGGTGATAAAAATACCGGAAATCTCCACAGAGAGTGGGTTACGTGGGTGCGTGCCTTTGCCAGAACTGATCAAATTGCGTGTGTAAGCCCTGTGCGTTTCACTCGAAGCAAATTAGACCTCAATTAATGAAAACTGCTCAGAAAAGAGACCGCGATTCTTACCAATTCATGATAAAACATTATTTGCATAGTGTTTCACAAAGCACTTTTATATCTTTAAAAATGATACTTACGGGAACTCTATGAGATAGGTTCCACCATGTTTCACTTTCAGATGATTGGAGAGCAAGATTCAGGAGTTAACTGAGTTGTCTGAGGTCACCACCTAGTAAGTAAGTGGCCGCTGGACCCCACCCAAGGCTGTAAGGCTGCCACACGTGCTCTCGTGCACCGAACAGCGGGACCGGCTGGGCCGGTCACTCAAGGCCTAGGGGCCCCGGTGAATTCATCTCTCGAGTCCTACCAGCATCGTCCATGATCACCACAGGTCTTCCTAGGTACAGAATTCTGTGCTTCTAGAACACTCTGAATAGGGGGCAGCACGGGATTAAAGAGGCAGAGGTGTGGGGACAGCCGGGCAGATGTGGGCTGGAATCTGGACCCTGTCACTCACGCTGGACATTCACAAAGTGGCTCATTCTCAGAGACATGATCTGGCAAGCGGTGGGTAACCGTATCCACCTTGCAGGTTTGCCAGGGAAAGAGCTACCGCGTTCGAGTGACCGATGTGTAGCATGCCTAAACTATCATTCCTAAACTCAAACTTCCTTCACAAATTCACCCATTTACGCTGTAGGGATAAATCCTACGGAGATGACTCCAAGAGAATACATACCTGGAAAGAAACTGCCCCATCGCTATTGTGAACAGAAAAGGATTTTTCTCCCGTGGCCTAAAAAACAAAAAACAAAACACAATCGCCTGTTTTAGGAGGACACTGGCAAAAAACGTATGCTCATAAAAATGGAAATGGAAAAACGAAACCAAAAACACATCCTTTTAAAAAAAATCCGGAGTTGGCTGACCTTCAAAAGCTCTCTGAAAATAAAATTCACCATCCTTTCAAGATGTCTGAGATCCCCTTTCCCAGAGAATGGGAATTCCTCCTCACCTACTTCCTATTCTCTGCGGTCTCTTCTGCCTCCCCGATAACCCCCTATTCCCTGCCCCGCCCTCCCGATCTCGCCCCCACCCCCACCCCCGAGCACATCTCTGCTCTTACGGCTTCAGCAAGACTACGGGTGCCTGCCCAGGTCACACCCCGACACACCACCTGGACGCCATTCCCGATTTCAAACCACCGGCCTACTGCCATCGGCGCAACCGACAAGTTCTCAGCACCGGAAAGGAAGGGACTCCGGATACAGCCAACAACATGGCCGAACTCAAAACGGTCACGCGGAGTCAAAGACGACAACCGGGGCGCGGGCTGCATAAGGCACTTCTACAAAGCTCTGCGTTACTGATCTGCAGAGGCGGACCGGCGGTTGCCGGGCGTGGGAGGAGGAACCTGCAGGACCGTGAATGGGTGCACGGTCTCGATCGTGGTGGCGGGTTCACAGGTGGACGCTTAGGGCGAAACTTTTCAAAGTGTGCGCTTAACCGTATGACGGTCACCCTTCGACGCATCGGTTCCGACGAAGCGCTGCCGTCCGGGTGCCCCCTCGCAGAAAATTCAAGATACCCCAAACCCAAACGCTGCCAGTTTTTCCTTCCGCGATTTCTACTATCTCTTCGTCTACTACAAACAGTAGAAGATAAACACCTCCCTCCCCTGCCTCGCCCCCAGCCCTTGCTTCCCATTCCAAGGCTCTGCTCTGGCTGCAGACCCTCGCGCCGCTGTCAGGGCACCGTGTGTTATCACGGCGGGCGCTCTTCCGGGTCCTCCTGATTCCATTCCCCCCCACTCCCAGGCTCCTCTGCACATTACTTGCAGGGCAACGTCCGCCCCAAACACCGTCCGTATCAGTCTCTCCTGACCAAGAACTCCTGAGGACTTCCTATTTTGGGTGCATCAATAAACAGCCTCTAGGGGCGCCTGGGTGGCGCAGTCGGTTAAGCGTCCGACTTCAGCCAGGTCACGATCTTGCGGTCCGTGAGTTCGAGCCCCGCGTCAGGCTCTGGGTTGATGGCTCGGAGCCTGGAGCCTGTTTCCGATTCTGTGTCTCCCTCTCTCTCTGCCCCTCCCCCGTTCATGCTCTGTCTCTCTCTGTCCCAAAAATAAATAAAAAACGTTGAAAAAAAATTAAAAAAAAAAAAAAAAAAAAAAACTGTTAACAAAAAAAATCCAAATTTTCAAAAAAAATAAAAAAAATAAAAAAAATAAACAGCCTCTATTGTCTGGACCTATATTAACTAAGATCCCCCTCTCCGCTCAAGGCACACCTTCTATTTCCCACAGGCCGGTGCCCGGCACCCGTCATGCTTATTCTTCCAGTGTAGTAACAGCTCTCCCGACAGAGAGCAACGCCCCGTGGGGTAGGCACGCGCACCTGTGTGTATCTGCTTACGTGTACGTCTATACGTTCATATCCACATTCATATCCCCGCATACGGTCACTTACATATACCGCCACACACATGTACACACAGCTACAAATACACGCAGAAAAGCTGAGCAGTGGGTGGTCAGTTCTTACCTTGGAATCTACCGTACTTCTTTTAGACTTTCCACCGTCTAGAAGCAGAAACATTTAAAAGATGTTACTGCATGATTCAGCTCTTAGATATATTACTTTCACGTTACGAGGCTCTAGCTTGTCTAGTATCAAATAAATCAAACAAACAAGGTGAGGCCGTATGCTATCTTGTAGAATGCCAACTCCTCAGATTCCAAAACGATTCTTCAATTGCAGAAGCAGCAAATTGGAGCTTATAAATGCTCTCTTTCTAATTTTTTTTAAGGTTTATTTAGTGTTGAGAGACAGACAGAGCACGAGTAGGGGAGGGGCAGAGAGAGAGGGAGACACAGGATCCAAAGCAGGCTCCAGGCTCCGAGCTGTCAGCACAGAGCCCGACGCGGGGCTCAAACTCACGAACCACGAGATCATGACCTGAGCGGAAGTCGGACGCTTAACCGACTGAGCCGCCCAGGCGCCCCATAAATGCTCTCTAACAAAGGATAACATTCAGTCCCAACAGGGAAACTCATCTCTGAATAATCTAATGTATGTTATTGCCAGAGATGCCACACGGAGTGACCTTCCTCATTTTCTAAGTAATCACATTTAAAAACAGATCATTGTTTCAAAATATGTACACACGGGGCGCCTGGGTGGCTCAGTTGGTTAACATCCGACTCTTGATTTTGGCTCAGGTCACGATCTCATGGTTCCTGAGTTCCAGCCCCACATCGGGCTCTGTGCTGACAGCGTGGAGCCTGCTTGGGATCTTCTCTCTCTCCCTCTCTCTCTCTCTGCCCCTCCCGTTTCTGCATGCACACACACACTCTCTCCCTCTCAAAATAAACAACAACAAAATATGTATATATATATATATGTGTGTGTGTGTGTGTGTGTATGACATCTATTTACACGTACGGAAAAATTCATAGCAAGTAACAGCAGCATAATTGATGCTTTTTCCCGACAGCAGGGAGTGTTAAGATTGCTAATGGTTTCTTTCACGGAACAGAGAGGGCATCTGGGCCTTATTTTTATTTAAGATATCTTCATGGGGAAGACAGGATCTCAACCTCGCTATAGGGAGAGAGTTTCAAAATAACAGTAGGAAAAGGATACTTTCCGTGCAGCGAATGTGTACGTGAGCATGAGAAACCAGCACGAGGAGGAAATGTACACAGACACTAAACTGCACCATCACGCAAAGGCAACGTTTCTGTATGTGTTTTAATTGGGATTAGAGTTTTGACACACTGAGAAAAAAAAGTGTCAATAATAAAGAGTAAGTTCTCTTTAAGAACTAAACTATCAGATAAACCTGACAATTAATAAAAGAGGCAATAAATATAAACTGGTTACTCAACATATGGAGAAAAAGTGCAACCTCGGTAGTTAAGAGTAAATACCCAAACAGGAGTCCTTTTTTGCCTTTTACTTTGGGTCCAAAACAAACAAACACACACCAAAATCCCAGTCCTGCCTAGGACAAGGTGAGGTGGGCACTATTCTTATATATTTTCCAAAAGGAGTATCAATTCATACAACTCATTTGGAAAGGAGCTGAAAACAGTACCAATATTCTCTCAGTACTCCTATCCTTTGAACCGAATATTCCAGTTCAGGGAACCCATCCTAAAGAAAGTTCTAGAAATGACCAAAGTTCTAAAATAAAGAACCTCCAGTGCGGCAATATTTATAATAGCATGACAATGGAAACACGTCTCCTTAAGGGGAAAGCTTGAGCAAGTTACAGTATCCATATAATGGGATGGCTGGTAAGAATGAACTATCTTAAAGTTGAGTGAACAGGGATGCTTAGGAAATTACAAACATGACTATGACTTTTAAACATCAGGGGCGCCTGGGTGGCTCAGTCGGTTAAGCCTCCGACTTTGGCTCAGGTCACAATCTCACGGTTCGTGGGTTCGAGTCCTGCATTGGGCTCTGTGCTGACAGCTCAGAGCCTGGAGTCTGCTTCAGATTCTGTGTCTCCCTCTCTCTCTGGCCCTCCCCTGCTTGCACTCTGTCTCTCTCAAAAATGAATAAACATTAAAAGAATTTTTACAAGAAATAAAAATCAAATGTTCTAGACCCACCCAGGAAACAGCTCAGAAGAAAACAGAAATACGGGGGCACCTGAATGGCTCAGTCGGTTAAGCCTCTAACTTCAGCTCAGGTCACGATCTCACAGTTCCTGAGTTCGAACCCCGCAGTGGGCTCTGGGCTGGTGCATAGCCTGCTTGGGTTTTTCTCTCTCTCTGCCCCTTCCTCACTTGTGTAAGGGCTCTCTCTCACTCTCTCAAAAATAAACTTAAAAAAAAAAAAAAAGAAAAAGAAAACAGAAATACTAAAATTCTAACACAACAAGATCAGAGAAATTACTGTTCTGTTTCTCCTTTCCCCCAGTTTCCACCTTTTTCTTTGATGGTTATTTATTTTTGGACAAGCTCCAAAATAAAATAATGCTATGACTGTGTGTGGTTTTTACCTGGGGACAAAGAAGAATCTACGAAGCAGGGTGGTAAAGAAAATGCTCTTCTCCACCTTATAGTTTACCTTGTTTCTGCTGAGTCTGGTTGCCCGCCGGAACAGGGTCAACACCAGGCTCCTGGCTCTGGCCGAGGACTTTCTCATCCTTGCTGAAGATGATCTTTGGTAGCTGGGTCCCAGCGTCTGATGGAGATCTTACTCTCACCCTAAATTCAAATAAGAGAAAAGTAAACAAGTTCAAAGGAATGCTAGGGCCCTTTGAGCGCCCCGTGTTACACACTGTCCCGGGGTCTAAACCCATCATCTCAGGTAGTCCTTACGAGGTCCCTGATGTGGATTCTACTGTCTGCTTTGTACACCTGCTGAAATGGGGGCTCGGGGAGGTTAATAACTCGCCCAAGAGTGGTGAGGCCGGAAGCAGCCGGGCGAGGACCTGACATTCTCACTCCGAAGCTTACATTCCTAGCGACCACACGGCTCTGATGAACGTATTTTCCCCCTTAGTGTCTACAATGTGTTCAACGAATTGGCGCACAAGGGAAGTGGAGCGAGGGGTAAAACACCAAGTAAGATGTTAAAGGGAACTCTGGGAGGGCATGTGAGGGGCAGTGGGCACTATGCGCGGCCTGCCGAACGTGCATTCCCTCCCTTCTCCCCGCTCAGCAGACCCCGTCCTGCCAAGGAGCCAACGGTTGCCTGAAGCCTTCCCTCCTCTTCTCTAAGTCCCGTTTCTCCGCCCTACTTCCTGTCTCTATTGCTGTGACCACGTGTATTGCCGTTGGGTCTCCGTCATTAATCTGCACGCTTCTCGGGGGCGGCGCCTCTGTCCCCCCCATCATGTTCTTGACGTCCCGCCTTCGGCCCAGTATCCGGTAGACGCTCCGCGAACGTCAGCGTAGCTACGCAACTCCCCCTGAGTCTCCTCTAGGATGGGACTGAAGGAACACTGCAATTACTTACTCGCTTCTGGAGATGTCTAGGATTAGAAGGGTGACGGAGATGGACTTTTTTTTTAAAATACAGTAATTCACATCTTCATCCTGAGAAAGGAAGCCCCGGGGGTACATCATCTCATTCACTCACGTCAGAACAAGAACAGAAAGTTTTCAGGACCAAGGCAAGCAAGTGACCCGTGCTCCGCCCCAGACCACACAGCTGCGGGTGCTCAGAGATGCCAGGGAGTCAAAGCAGCCCCCACCGCCAGGAGCACAGCACTGACAAAAGCAGGAGGCTCCCGCCCAGCGTCTTGGGCTCAAAGTGATGAGGGGAACCGGGTCATGCAAGGGATGCTCACCAGGTAGGAAGAAAACCCGTCGTTCTTTGTACGATCCAGGCTGAATCCAATCTAAGAGGGGGTGGAAAGGGCAGAGGTAAGTGTCCACGCAGAGATTTGGCATCCACACCTTTCTTACTCAAGGAGCAGAAAAGGCGCTTCTTTGGCCTAGCCTTCTCTTGGTCTTCTGAGCATTCATTTTGTAAGAAGCAACCCCAGTTACGAAAAATTATTCAAGAATTACAACTTAAGTGTTAAAAAATAAAACTATCTGGTGCCCGCCCCCAAGTTTAATTTTCTCTACATTGGGATACTTCATATTTAAGGGGGGGGGGGGGGGGAGTGAAGCTCTCATCTACACAACAGAAACGGGTAAAGCCCTTGACCTCCTGGAAGGCACTTACGGTTGTGTCCTTGTCCGTGGCTCCTTCAGGTTCATTCACTGAAAGGCTACTGACATTAACCACCATGTACCCGTCCTTGAAGAATCCAAAGGTGTTCAGATGAACCTTATGCCTCACATCGTCCTAGAAAGATTTGCCGTGGTGGAATGAGTCAAAGGGAGAAGTTAACTTGATTTATTTAACCGATTTATTGCTTGAAAAACTACAGTGTCTAGCTAGCAAGCTCACGTTTCCATGTATTTGGCAATATGTACAATACATATACCTTCCTGCTCCAAAAGCTGAAGCAGACTCATCAGAAATTCATAAGATATCAACAGTTTTGCAGAAAGAGGCATACAATAGATTCCATTCATCCCCGTGCACTTGTAAGGGCCCCAGGGGCAGACTTGGTGGTCAAGCGGAATGTGACTGCCCGGGAAGGAGGAACAATGTTTTAGTCATCCTCACAAGCTTCCCGCTGCCACAAGGCCTGGCATCAGGAGGCACTCAAAACGTGATGGGGGAGGGGAGGGGGGAGGGGAAAAGTGGCCAAAGGTGCTCCGACAATACACTCATTTATATAAATCTTCCTATGAGAGTTTTATGCACCTACCCGGCTCCTCCCACTGCGGGACGATGAAGGACACCTGACATTATTTTTCTGACCTACGATACAATTTTTTAACATCTGCATCTAAAATGGTGTCACACACGTTTCAGGAAACAAAGCCCTTATGCAGCAGGAATCCAGACACTGGCCGGGTGGAGGGCGATGTCTCGGACACAGGACAGCCCTGAGATCTGCTGAAACTGCGACACGTGGGCAGGTGCTACCACGGCCGCCTGAAGCCATCTCAAAGTTGGGATTCCAATCTCAACCAAGTCAATACATTTTAAGGCCAAAAGAACAAAAGCTCTAGGGAACACTTCTAAAACGGAGGCTCCATGAAGACAGTGCATATTGGTAAGTCAGGAGTTTTATGTTGAGAATCACGTGCCTAAATCTGAGCACCTTCAGAAGCTAACAGTTATTAATTAGGAAGCTTCTAGATGCAAGGCACTAAGCCGAGCACTTTTCTAAATCCTGCATTTGGTTCTTCCTCCAATCTGCACAGTCCTTTTTGCTACTGTTTGCTTCTGGCTCATGTTTTTTAATTCTACCCTTTGTCTCTTCCAGTTTTACACATAAACTACGTTACAATCCACTGAGATGCTCTGGGGGCTCTAATTCTGCTTCCGGTGTTCTCTGTGGGCTTTCACAGCCGGCTCTTTCTTCGCGTGAGTGCTAATTTTCTCTCTAGACTTGGGTCTCCCGGACATCAGAGGGAGTCTAAAATCGCAAACCCCAAAGGCCTCGGAGGAGAGGCTGTGGATCAGTCTACAGCATTCAAATCATAAACTGGGGGCGTCTGGGTGGCTGGCTCGGTTGAACGTCGGACTTCGGCCCGGGTCACGATCTTGCCATTCGTGAGTTCGGGCCCCGCGTCGGGCTCTGTGCGGACGGCTCGGAGCCTGGAGCCCGCTTTGGATTCCGTGTCTCCCTCTCTCTCTGCCCCTCCCCTGCTTGCACTCTCTCAAAGATAAATAAACATTAACATTTTTTTCAAAAAATCATAAACTGTAACCCCCTACACGATAGCTAAAACACTTACTTTGCTGCCATTAGGAGGGTTATGTTTCCTAGCCCACTCATCAATTCAAGGACTATAGCTCTGAGGGTCCTATAATATTAGGGGCTAAGGAGAGGGACACAGCTCCAGCCACACCCTGACCACCCCACCCCCTCTGCCTCCTTGCACCCAAGGCTTTGGCTCCAGAGGTTGCAGCTTCCCCACCCCCACCGTCTTCTTTTTTTTTTGGCCTCTAGGAGTTTCCCTAATTTTCCTAGGAGCCAGCCGTGCATTTAGAGAACGTCGCTGGACTCCCACTCCCGGGTGGGACAGAGTAGCCTGCGGCACACGGGAACTCCCAGGGAGGACAAGAGAAGCAGAGAAGATATTAGAAGTCATCCGCCGGAAGGCTCGACCACAAAACCCAAAATGCCAAAGCTCACATCCTTTTTCAGGATTCTAAGAGAATGATGTGAGTGCCTCTTTTCTCAATGCTCCCGAAGGCACAAGACTAGCACAGTCCTAGATGCACGGGAGAGAAATCAGTTCAACTCCATGAGACGGACGCCTCAGGACACTGCGGTTTCAGGCTCTGGCAGGATCCCCAGAGACAGAATGAATAAACAAATTCCTGCCCCGAGCGGAGCCTCACAACAGAACACTAAGCTGAACGAGGCCGCCGTAGGTACGATCCATTCAAACACAGGGCAATTGTCTACGGGAATAGAGTCAGGTGAGGGGGATCCTTGGGAGGAAGAGACTTCAGCGGCTACAGGAGGGGGTCGGAAGGAGCTTCCGGAAGTGCTTGGTGACACTCTTGTGGTTGCACAAGTGTGTTTATTTACGTTGTGGAAATTCACCAAGTTATGAGCCAATAGTGACTATTTTTTAGCATGTGTATTCTACACGAAGGTTTAAGTCCTACAAGTATGCTTGTTCTAATTTATCCAGCATTTAGATGCTACGTGGCAAAATGGAAGCCTGGTTTAAAAAAAAAAAAATGCTTAACTCATCCAGTCCACCAAAGATATTTTCTGCGTATTTGGGGGAAAATGTTTCAATACCAAGCTTAGAACAGTTGTTTTTCTATTTAAACATTACATTCCTTTATTGCTTTTTCTCACTTTTATATTAGCATTTCACTTGATAAAACACTGCCACAAAATACATGTTTTTGAATCATTTTATTTTTGCTTTTTATTTAGAGAGAGAGCGTGCGTGTGCACGCGCGAGTGGAAGAGGGCCAGAGGGAGGGAGGGAGAGAGAGCATCCCAAGCGGGCTCCACGCTATCAGCGCAGAGCCTAACACGGGGCTCGATTCCATGAACTGCGAGATCGTGACCTGAGCCGAAATCAAGAGCCGGACGCTTAACCGACTGAACCAGCCAGGTGCCCCTGGTACCATTATTTTTTAAATTATGGTAAAAATACACAAATCATCATATTTAACATACACTATGGCTACTTATAATGCAGAAACCACATTTTGAGAAATACTCCTCTAAAATCTCCAAGTTTCCTTTCAAACATTCGTTACAGCATCATAACTCCACATTTTCCACACCTTTCGAGAAACGGGTTACGGGCCGAGGGCTTTCCCAGGGCATCCCATCCTCACCCAGCCCAGTGTAATTCAGGGCGGCAGCTCCACGGTAGAGACGCAGACACAGGTTCAGGGGTGAAATCGTGGCCCAAGACAACAGAGACTATCAGTGGTAAAGCTGGGATTGCAACACAGATCTGACGTGAAAGCCATTTTCACCCTACTGCCTCCCAGTATGCAAAGGTAATCACGACATGATATTAAATGCAAACTGGACAACCTAGAAGAAATGGACAAATTCCTAAAAACACACAACTTCCCAAGGCTGACTCCTAAAGAAAGAGAAAATCTGAACAAACTAATAATGAGTAAGGAGACCAATCAAACAGGAAAAAGAGTTAAGGCAAAATTAATAGCAACCCCTCTCAACTTCTTCCAAACAAACCGAAGAGGCAGGAGCATGTCCAAAGCCATTTTACAAGGCCAGCTTTATCCTGAAACCAAAGCCATATAAGGACACTACGAGACAAGAACAGTAGAGGCCAATATCCCTGATGAACGCAGACGAGAAACTCCGTAACACGAGACCGCCAAACTGAACTCAACAGCACACGGAAGGATCATCCGCCATGATCAAGCGGGATTCACCCCTAGGATTGCAAGGATGGCTGAATATATGCAAATCAATAAATGTGATACATCACAATAACAAAATGAAGGGAGAAAAAAATCCTATGATCACCTCAATAAATGCAGAAAAAGTAGTCAACAAAAATACATCATTTCATGATAAAGACCCTCCACAAATCAGGTGCAGAAGGAACGCACCTCAGTATAAAAAAGGCCGTATAAATGACAAGCCCAGAGCTAACATCATCCTTAACAGTGAAAAGCAGAAGATTTGTCCTCTAAGCTCGGGAACAAAATAAGGTTCCCCGCTGTTACCATGCTTATTCAACACAGTACTGGCAGTCCTGGCCAGAGCGATCAGGCATGAAAAACAAATAACAGGCATCGAACTACAAAGGAAGATGTAAAACTGTCACTATTTACAGATGGCATGCTATTTTATATAGAAAACAATAAGCTTCCACTGTTAGAACTAATACGTGAATTCCTTGAAGCTGCAGAATACAAAAATCAATAGCACTGAGGTTGGTCAAGCGTCTGACTCTTGGTTTCGGCTCAGGTCACGATCTCACGGTTCGTGCATTTGAGCCCCGCATCGGGCTCTGTGCTGGCATCTCGGAGCCTACTTGGGATGCTCAGTGTCTGTCTCTCTCTCTCTCTCTCTCTCTCTCTGCCCCTCCCCCACTCATACTGTCTCTGTCTCTCTCAAAATAAATAAACTTAAAAAAAAATCAGTGGCATCTCCATACACTAGCAACAAAGCATCTGAGAGAGAGAGAGAAAAAAGATTTTACAAGCATCAAAAGCAATAAAATACTTAGGCATAAGTTTAACAAAGGAAGTGAGCGATCTATATATACCCTGAACACCATAAAAACAATGATGAGAGAAACTGAAGACAGAAATCAATGGAAAAATAATCTGTGTTCATGGATCGGAAGACTTACGATTGTAAAAATGTCAATGCTATCCAAAGCAACTTACGCATTCAACGTCAACCCTACTAAAATGCCAACGGCATTTTCCATAGAAGTAGACCAAACAACCCCAAACTCCTATGGGACCACAGAAGACCCCAAATAACCAAAGCAAAGTTGAGTAGAACAAAGCTAGAGGCATCACACTGCCTGGTTTCAAAGTCTATTGCGAAGCCACCGTGATCCAAACGGTGTGACAATGGCACGAAAACAGAGGCCGACGGAACAGGACCCAAGGGGCCCAGAAATAAATCCACACACGTATGTCCAACGGATCTTTGACCAAGTGGAGGACAGTCCCCACCACAAATGGCGTTGGGAAAACTAGATCTCTTCACGCACAAGAATAAACCGGACCCTTTCCCACTCCATGCACACACACACCAGTTCAAAATGGACTGAAGACTTAAATGTAAGATTATAAACTGTAAAACTACTAGTAGAAGAAAACATATGAAAAAGCTTCTTGATGCTGGTCTGGGCAATGACTTATTGGGTAAAACCCAAAGCTCAGGCAACCAAAAAAACAGCAAAAACAGACAAATGGGGATTGCATCAAACTGAAAAGCTTCTGCACAGGAAAGAAAACAAGAGAGTGAAGAGACAACATTTTGAAAGGAGAGAAAATATTTGCGAATCATATATCTGATACTGGGCTAATACCCAAAATACGTGAGGAACTCAACTCAACAGCAAAACAAAAAAAACCCCAAAAAACCCGAATAACCTGACTTAAAAATGGGCAAAGGATCGGGGCGCCTGGCGGGGCTCAGTCAGTTAAGCGTCCGACTTCGGCTCAGGTCATGATCTCATGGTTCTTGAGTTCGAGCCCCGCGTCGGGCTCTGTGCTGACAGCTCGAAGACTGGAGCCTGCTGCCGATTCGGTGTCTCCCCCCTCTCTGCCCCTCCCCTGCTCATGCTCTCTCTCTCTCTCTTCCTCTCTCCCTCTCTCTCTCTCTCAAAAATAAACACAAAAAAAATTAAAAATAAAAAAAATGTTCAGTATTACCATTTGCCAGTATCATGTGTACGACCTGCACCTAACCTAACCCCCATCTGTGTTAAGTTATCGCGTCACTGTGTCAAATAAGGTGTGTGTGGAAGGCATTGTACAAACTCTGTTTTACTATACAAACCATAGACACATGGACACTTTGAAACTGGAAGGAACCAGGAAGGTCATCCATTCTAATTGTTCATTCAACTTCATTTGATTCGATGCAGTGTAAATAAACCAACATTCACATGATACCACTAATGGCTGAGGCCCCAAACGTGAAAAATACTCAGTCCCAGAAAAAACTGCCAATAGTCGGTTCTGAGTGCAGAGGGATACAAAAAAAACACTCCTTCCAGACCTGGGTACTCTGGGACAAATGCCCCATCTGTTCCGTAACTCCTATGCCAGAGTGCTCCAGCCGGCGTCTGGGGAGGAGGCAGGAGTGAGTCAGAATCGTGACATTTCTCCCTCCAGACACTCTCCTAGGAGGAGCAGCGAGGTCAGTCTGACTGGATGAGGAAGCAAACAGGAGACACAAGGCAGGGCGGGTGCCAGAGTAGGGTGGGAATGACAATATCAGACACAAAGAAGATTTAATTACATTTTCAACAACCACACTTTTTTTTTTTTGGTAAGATTTTAAGGTAAGCTCTACACCCAACATGGGGCTCGAACTCACAACCCTGAGATCAAGAGTCTCGTGCTCCAACTAAGGCAGCCAGAAGCACCCGCCCCCATTAATTCTGTTAGCACTGACACAGCAGTAATGTCTGTTTCCCCAAGGATTTCAGAGACTGCAAACACTTGACCTTGTAGCCAGTACTATGCTAAGAGCTTTATCTACCAGCACTCATTTTTTTTTTAGGTTTATCTGTTCATTTTGAAAGAGAGAGAGTGAGCGAGCATGGAGGGAGGGGCAGAGAATCGCAAGCAGGCCTCCGCTGTCAGCACAGAGCCTGACACAGGGCTCGATCCCACAAACCCTGAAATTATGACCGGAGCTGAAACCAAGAGTCAGATACTCAACCAACTGAGCCACCCGGGCACCCCTACCGCCACTCATTCTTATCGCAACACTACAAGGCAGGTGTTATTATGTCCGTTTTATAGACGAGGAAATAGAGGCTCAGAGTGGTAAAACTTGCTTAAAATCATAACGTCAGTAGGCGACAGAGCCAGTATTCAAACTCAGGTTTGTTTAAACCCCAACCTATGGTTTTGGCCGCCTCATACTTATTACAACCAACCAACCAGTCTATCTTTTGTTTGTTTTGCATTTTTTATTATAGGAAATTTCAAACCATCGACTCACGGTCCACTTTGTTCTTCTGTACTTCTCCCCACCCCCAATCTCATCTAAATAGGATCTCACTCCAATCAATAGATTGGATTCAACAGAATCAAATCCTAGATGTGCTATCATTTCATCCATTAATATTTCAGTGTATGTTTGATGAGAACGTCTTTAAAAAACATAATCATGATAATATGGCATATTCCTAACCACAATAAACTGCTTATCAAGTTAGGTAAACAAGACTGTTCATCCACAAGACGTTTACAGGAACATAAAACACAGGACTGTTCTCAGGTACTTATCTCTATGGCTGGTTGTAAACTCCTGCTCTCCTAGTTGACTTTTATTATCTGAAATCAGTGGAAACACAATTACAATCTCCAAGGCACTAATGCAAATAAGGACCTAAGCATTACTCTGACGACAGTGATGAAGAAACAATCTAAAAAAACGGGTAGTTAATTTGTTACAGAGGATCCAATTAGAGAAAATGTGGCACCGGCCGATTATTCTGAGTTATTTCAGGTTATTCTAAATGGGTCGTCTCTATTTTCAATAAACTACTTGTAAAATTAAAACTTCATCGTATCGCTATCAAAGTTCTAAACCAAAACTTTACCCAAAAAGTACACTTTAAAATGTGCGGTTTCAGGGCATGATTATGGATGCGTACGTTTCCCCTCTTCTTCCTGTTTTCTGTTTGCACACACCTTTATTTTTACCACCACCAAAGTTTTCCTCGCATTTAGGAGTGTATACACGCCGAGAAGTAAACTCGCATTGAAATAAGTTTTCCTAAAATTTCTGGCTTACAGAGAAAGTCTGAAACTAAAAGACAATAAACACGCTTGAGATCCTGAACGTCACCAGGAGTCAACACGAAATGGCACCTTTCTCTTATCAGGTTGGTAGAAGTTAAGACCTACAACGTGATGCCTTGTGACGTACGTGTGCAAATGAACAGCAAACACTTACACGCCACTTGGCGGTAGCGTGAACTGACAGAACCTTGTACACACAGGGCTCTTTGGTACCTTCCATTTAAAGTAATCCCATGCCTAGGAATCTACCCCCACAGAAACACTAGAGCTGAAATATAAAGATATTTCTACAAGAATATTCAAAGCAGCTCTGTTTACAATAGCTAAAATCAAGCAGTCAAAATGCAGTATACATTTCTGTCAGCAAACAAATGATTTCTATCAATGCTGAGTCCTCTTTACAATGAAGAATTATCATAGTGGTTAAAAAGAAGGATGTAGGCCCGCATATCCCAACATTTGAGAAAAGACTGCAAGAGAGGGGCGCTTGGCTGGCTTATTCAGTAGAGCAAACACTTGATCTCAGGGTCGTGAGTTCAAGCCCCCTGTTGGGCAGGGAGCCTACATACATACATACATACATACATAATAAATAAATAAATAAATAAATAAATAAATAAATAAAGCGAGCCTGTAATATAATAAAGAAAAAGATGGGGTGCCCAGTTGGTTCAGTTGGTTAAGAGTCTGACTCTTGATTTTGGCTCAGGTCATGATCCTCGGGTCGTGGGATCAAGCCCTGCATCGGGCTCCGGGCTAAGCGTGGAAACCTGCTTGGGATTCTTTGTCTCCCTGTCTCTGCCTGCACCCCCCCCGCCCCCCGCAAATAAATAAGTAAACATTAAAAAAAAAAAAAGAAAGAGCCAAGGCCATTCATTGAACAGGCACTGCCCTAGGCTGTGAGAATGGGGCACTGAGCGAGGTGAACAGAAAGTCCTGCCTTGTTGAGCTTCCGTCTAGTGGAGAGAGGAGACGAGAACACACGCACTGTGAAGGCCTCGGTCTATCAGTCCGAGCTTCACTGAGAAGGCACCGGAGTGAGGGCACAGGCCATGCAGACGTCAGCGGGAAGGATGTTCTGGACCTTGGCACGGAGCTCGGTGGACTGAGGACAACAAGACACCGCTGTGGCTGGGCTTTGGCTTAGAAGTCACCGAAAGGCAGGGCAGGGCGCCTGGGTGGCTCAGGCAGTTGGGCATCCGACTTTTGACTTCAGTTCGGGTCATGATCTCGTGGTTCATGAGAGTTCGAGCCCCGCATCGGGCTCTGTGTTGACAGCACGGAGCCTGTTGGGGATTCTTTCTTCCCCCTCTCTTTCTGCCTCTCCCCTACTCGTGCTATCTCAAAATAAATACATTTCTAAAAAGTAAAAAAAAAAAAATTTTTTTAAATGTTTATTCACTTTTTGAGAGACAGAGACAGAGTGTGAGCAGGGCAGGGGCAGAGAGAGAGAGAGGGAGACACAGAATCCCAAGCAGGCTCCAGGCTCTGTGCTGACAGCAGAGAGCCCGACACGGGGCTTGAGCCCACAAACCGTGAGATCATGACCAGAGCCGAAGTCGGACACTTAACCGACTGAGCCACCCAGGAGCCCCCTGACCTTAGATTTTTATAAAGTGTGATTATGCCAAAAAAAAAAAAAAGAAAGAAAGAAAAGAAAAGAAAAAAAAGAAACCTACAAGTGGGGAATGTGCAGACGAAGATCTTTAAAGTTATGTAGAAAAACGTGGAAGGACCCACGGAGGGTGAGAGTGGTTAAGTCTGAGGAACCCGCCCACAGGGATGGGGAGAAGAGAGGACTCTTCACCACGCCCGTCATCCTCTTGTGTTAGACAAGCTTTTGGATCAGCAAAAAGGAAAAGGTCACCTGTCACATGCTAAAAACTATTTCCCTCTTTCAAATGCTTTACGAAAGGTAATTGTAACTTGTGCTGTTCTAATGTGTACTTACCCAAATGAAAATCTGGTTTTCTATAAACTATGCCTCCGAAAATGAAGCGTTATATTCAAAAAAATCATTTTTATTTTACCTTTGAGTGAGATTTAGGATCGTTTTTACAATCAAATGTAACTTTTAAAAATTATAAATGACAGGGGTGCCTGGCTGGCTCAGCTGGTAGAGTGTGCGACTCTCAATCTTGGGGTTGTGAGTACGAGCCTCGTGTTGGGTGTGGAGCCTACTTAAAATTTAAAAACAACTGTTTTAATTAATAATATATTTTTAAAAATATAAAAATTTCCCCTACATTAGGGAAAAAAAGAGCCAAAGCCAAAGGAAAAAAAGGTACCTCCGTTTCACCAATGTGTGAAAACCATTCAGAATTTGGAGATTTTCCTCTAATCTATTTTAATGGAATTTAATGTACTGTTACTTCACTAATTCACTGGTTTTTAAAATTGTTTTCAGTTTAGTTTTTAGAGGGAGATAGAGCAAGCGAGCACGTGCAAGGAAGGAGGGACAGAGAGAGAGAGAGAGAGAGAGAGAGAGAGAGACAGAATCCTAAGCAGGCTCTCAATGGTCAGCACAGAACCCGGCACAGGGCTCGATCTCACGAACCGTGAGATCATGACCTGAGCTGAAATCAAGAGTCGGACGCTTAGCCAACTGAGCCACCCAGGCGCCCCGCAGAACAGAGTTATTACAAAAGACTAGAACTCAAGAGTCGGATGAAAGAAATGCGGGAAGGAAGGGGCGCAAAGCTTCCCCGCCACTCCCCCCTCACCCCCACAGGCCTGCCACCCCGGAAGCTCCTCACCTACTTTACCATCAGTTATTGTGAATTATAAAGCCTGTACGTGGTCAGAGAAAACGTAAGTGAACCGTGTAGAAAAGTAGCTGCAACCTTACCACTCAGGGATAAGTCATAATAACGGTTTGGGGTTTTCCTTTTGATCTAAGAAAATGTAAAACACGTACTTCAGATATCAGAGCTCTGAACTGGTACTCAGCAACCAAATACCATGTTAGAGGAGCGCCCGGCTGGCTGGGTTGGAAGAGGTACAACTCCTGATCTTGGGGTGGAGAGTTGGAGCCTCACGCTGGGTGTAGAGGTTACTAAAAATAAATAAACCAACTGGGTCTCATGGTTTGTGAGTTCGAGCTCTACATCGGGGCTCGCTGCTGTCAGCATGGAGCCCGCTTCAAATCTTCTGTGTGCGTGTGTGTGTGTGTGTGTGTGTGTGTCACACACACACACACACACACACACACACACACGCACACATGTCAGAAAGGTATAAGCACAGCCACAATGTATAATCTTGCTGTTTGGTGGCATCCATAACAAGATCAGGCGTGTAGGGCTGAGCGCTCACAAGCCCACCACCCAGGTTCAGGGAATTTCTACTTAAAAAAAAAAATTTTTTTTTTAATGTTTGTTTATTTTTGAGAGAGAGACAAAGCGTGAACAGGGGAGGGGCAGGCTCCAGGCACTGAGCAGTCGAACCCATGATCCACGAGATCATGACCTGAGCAGAAGTTGGACACTCAACCGACCGAGCCACCCAGGCGACCCAGAGAACTTCTACTTTAACGAACATGGCAACGATACCTTTTCTAGCAACAAGTGTTCACTTGAGAAAAACTGGGACACAGAAATGCACTCATTCCGTCATTCGACAAACGCCTGCTGAAGCCCCACCGCGTGTCGGGCACTGGGCGTCAGCGGTCAGCCGGACAAGCGAGCCTGCGGCCTCCAGAGCCTCCCCATCCTCCTAGTTGTAGAAAAGTAAAAGGAGTAACAACAAATACCCAGTTCCCCCGCTCTCCAGGCTTATTAGATGCCTATGTTGCAGCTGCTTTGGATTCACAGGAAGGGAGGGTGTGAAGAAGGGAAAATAAAACACTGGTGACAAAGAAAAATGCCTTCGTCCCTCTGTCGAACCCTCGTCCCCTCTCATCCCCCCCTCCCTGTGCTCATGAACTGATTAGGTGCCTTCCTGCTCTCCCTTTGAAAGTACTTTTACTACGGGGGCGCCTGGGTGGCTCAGTCATTAGGCGTGCGACTTCAGCTCAGGTCATGGTCTTACACCTCGAGTTCCGGCCCCGCATCGGGCTCTGTGCTGACAGCTCCGAGCCTGGAGCCTGCTTCCGATTCTGTGTCTCCCTGTCTCTCCGCCCCCCACCCCCCTGCTCGTTCTGTTTCTCTCTGTCTCTCAAAAATAAATAAACGTTTAAAAAAAAAATAACAACAGTACCTTTACTAGATATATCTATCCATATCCATAAACATCATACAGTATCATTCAGTGTTTTAAAACTTTGGATACACGGTGTCATAACGTAGAAGCACATCTGTAACTTGCATTTTCAGACAACGCTGTTTGTGAGGACCCATCTGTGTTGATACATTTATCATGCTCCGGGTCCCACTTTATCGGCTTATATTTCACCACACGTACATCACAGGAAGACCGGTCCAGCTTCAAATTTTCTGGCCTTTCGATGGTGCAGAAGGAATACATACGCGGTAGAAACCGGACTTTGAGGTTTGGATTTGGCTCTCTTCCCAGGCTAGAGGTGTGCACGATCCTCTCTCGGGATGCTGGGCGGTGGCAGCGGCCGCGGCTCTCAGGCAGCCCCGCGGTCACAAGCGTAACCGACCCCTACACGGACGACGGTTCTGTTTGTCGCTTTCAGGACGGTATTCGGTACATTACACGAGGCATTCGGCACTTTGGTATAAAACAGGCTCGGTGTGAGGTGATTCTGCCCAGATGTAGGCGAATGTAAGTGTTCCGGGAGTTGAAGGTGGGCCAGGCTAGGCTCTGATGATCAGGAGGGTAGGCGTATCAAGGCATTTTCAACTTACAGTGGGTTTATCGGGACATAGCTCGATCGTAAGTCGAGGAACATCGGTATATCCATTTCCCCATCCGCGTACATTCAGGGAATTTCCAACCTTTTGCCATCACAATGCTGTCATGAACATCCCTGTACGTGCCTTCTTACACATATCTGTGCAGAGATCGGGAGTACATGCGTACGCCCAGGCGTGAACATTCTGGGACACAGAATGTGCACATTTTCAATTTGCCAGAAACTGCCAAAGGGATCTCCAAGGTATAGGAGAGCTTCCTCCTTACATCCTCACCGAACCTTGACGTCAGGCATTCCATTTTGCGGACACTAATTCAGCTGCATTTCCTGATACTTCAGGAATTTGGGGCACCTGTTTCTTTTTTTATTAAAAAAAAAAATTTTTTTTTTAATGTTTATTTTGGAGAGAGAGAGGCAGAGAGAAAGAGAGACACAGAATCTGAAACAGGAGTGTGCTTCAGATTCTGGGTCTCCCTCTCTTTCTGCCCCTCCCCTGCTCACACACTCAAGCACTCTCTCTCTCTCTCAAAAACAAATAAACATAAAAAAAAAAAAAAAAAAAAAAAAAGCCACTCATAATCCCTAATGAAAACTACTACGTTGGTGTGCTTTCTCCTTTTTTCCTCCCTGTAACAATAATTGTTTTCTACGGACGATCCCGTTCCTTGGACTAAATATCAGGATATAAGCAGTGTTTTTGCTTTAACTTCCTCAACAATTTCACATTAAATTGTTTTCACATATAAAGCAAGTAGAATAATGATGCTTCAGTTTAGTTGTTCTCATGAACTGAACTTGAAAGGGTAAGTACAGTAACACTTAACTGAGCTGGCTCAAGGTCACCTACCCGGCCACTTCGTTTTAAACAGCTCACCAACTGGCAGTAAGACTGTGTGGGCCCATAAATGTGTTCTATTTGGCTAAAATGGTGGTTTTTGGTTTTTTAACTTCAATTAGTTGCTGGCTAATTTCACATAAAAGGCGAAATTTCTAGGTTTTCTTGGGGGCGGGGGGAGAAAACCCACAAGACCCACTATGTCTGGGCCACATTCCAGTGCAGCAAAAGCAGAGAAGCAGCCCCCTGTAGAAGGAACAGGTGCCCCTCAGCCGGCCGTGCCCCCTGGGGTCCCCTGGAGCCAGCCTGCTCACAGTTTCTAGCTGGCTTCCAGCAGCATCTAAATCGGGGACCTCAGATTAAAACAAACATCACATCTCAAAGGTAAGCAACAGTGCCTTTCAGCAAAAGGCACCCACAATCAATTTCTCTACTCCAGAGAAAAACAAGAATAACACCATCTAGCATCCCGTCCCTTGCCTGCCTACTATTAATGCTAGGAAACATTCCCGTAAGAAGCTTAATATCTGAATGTTTGGCTCACTGTATTTAGGCAGCAACTCACAAAAGGAATGCGGTCCAATTTCCTCAAAGAAGCAAAATTGTGACAGCTAAGCATACACGAGAGAAAAACCACAAAAAGCTGAAAGAGAATGTAAAACAGAAACACGGAAACACAGAAATCTGGGGTCTTGGCAACCAGAGCTTTCCTCGGGGACAGTCACTGAGGGCTGCTCACCCAGTGCAAGTGGGAAGACGGGAGGAGCCCCGGTCTTGGGTTCAGATTCCGTCACCTCCACTTCTGTAACCCAAGTTCTGTTTTCCCGATTTACAAAGTAGGAACGGTAACGTTTACCTCAAAGGGCTGTTATGAGGAGTCAATGAGCAAAAACATCCAATATTCAGCCCAGTCTTTGGCTCACGGGGGGTACTTTAATACCGAGTTGCTGTCACCACCACTTCAAACTTAGATTCTGTAGAACACCTGATTTCCAAGTGAGCCTAGAACATTGGACACGGGAGCAGGGTCCACCGTCTTGTGAACACGGCAGTCTCACATACTAGAGCCCTGGAGCCACACTGAAGAGGGACACGGGGTGCCCGGGGGGCTCGGTCGGCTAAGCGTCCGACTCCTGGTTTCGGCTCAGGTCACGATCCCACGGTTCGTGGGTTCGAGCCCTGTGTCAGGCTCTGTGCTGACCGTGTGGAGCCTGCTCGGGATTCTCTCTCTCCCTCTTTCTGTACCTCCCCTGCTCACTTTGCTCTCTCTCTTTCAAAATAAATAACCATTTAAAAAAAAAAAAAAGATTTAAGACAACAATGAATGTGCCAACGGCATCTACCTCAGTGTCACGTTCGTCCCAGCTCCTTCGTGTCTCGCTCTGCGTTGCCTTGGATGGGCTGTTGGCTGCCTCGACCAAGCTCTCTGCAACGCTCACAAGGCCCACGTAACGGGTCTGACCTCACACTGCTGTTGCAAGAACACACTGCATCCTTTTCTATACCGCCCTGATCAATACTCTGGACAGACAAGGCTACCCACATTCATTTTACATACTGACCACGGTTCCGGAGGCTGCCCGGGAAGGGTCTGAGGTTTACCGGGACGGCCCCGCCCTGAGATGGGGCATGGCACGGAGGAGGAAGATGCTCTCTTAATTTCCCAAAACTCTTCAGAAACTCTTGGGGGTGAGGGGGCCTCACAAAGCAGTCTGTGCAGTGGGGCTGTAGCCACTGGCTTAAGGAAGATCCACCATAGAAGGCTAATGCGACCGGGTTCTCGAGTATTTGTACAGAGAGGGACTGGACTTACGTACCAGGGATCACCGCTACGTCAAACTGCTAAAGATGTTCTCTGAAAGTTATTACTCAAAAACAGAGTAATAACGTGGGGCCCCTGGGTGGCTCAGTCAGTTGAGTGTCCACCTTCAGCTCGGGTCATGATCTCATGGCTCATGGGTTCGAGCCGCGCGGTCGGGCTCTGTCCTGACAGCTCAGAGCCTGGGGCCTGTTTCGGATTCTGTTGTCTTCCCCTCTCTCTGCCCCTCCCGTGCTTGCGCTCGGATTCTCTCTCTCTCTCTCTCAAAATAAATAAAAATTAAACACACACACATACACGCGCGCGCGCACACACAAAGTAATAACACATTGCCACGAAGGTAGAGTTTTGAAGTAAGGTTGCTACATATTGATGACTTTCGAGAGCTGCTGTCAGGATACCCACAGACTGGGCGGCTTAAAACAACAGAAACTTCTACTCCTACAGTTCTGGAGGCTACAAGTCCAAAATCAAGGCCTGGGCATGGCTGTTCTCCCTGGAAAGGCTCTAAGAAAAAAAATCCTCCCCGTGTCTTCTGTGCTTCTGGAGGCTGCTGGCAAGCCCTGGAGTTTCCTGGTTTACAGATACCTCACCGCAATCTCTGTTCTGTCTTCACATGGCCTTCTTCCTTCTGTGTGTGTCCCCTCTTCCTGTAAGGACACCAGTCGTGCTGGAATTAGGGCCCATCCTAAGCCAGCATGACCTAATCTGAACCACTCACTTCTGCGAACACCCCATTTCCAGACAAGGCCACATTCTGAGGTTCCAGGTAGACGTTCATTCTGGAGGGACACTTGTCACCGCAGCATATCTATCCATCTTCCTAATCATTCACAGTGAAGTGTTTCAGCGCCTACCTACCTGGCCCATGTAGATGTCATCCTTCAAGTAAAGAGGTGAAGGAAAAGAAAACCTGCTGGCTAGTCCAGAGAGTATTTTTTGACCCCAACTTTTTTTCTACAAGTTAAAAAAGTAGTAAACTACATGTGAGGGTGCACTGGGGGGAGACCAAAAAGAAGAAGAAGAAGAAGAAGAAGAAAAAGAAAAAGAAGCAGCAGCAGCAAAAATGTATAACAGCAGCCGTGGAAGGGGCAGGGGCAGGAAAAGTGGAAAAAAGACAAAGCGGTCACTAGAATTTTCCAGGGCTGTCTTATTAAGAAACTCTACCGATCAAATACTTGATTCTTCCGTGCTAGTATTCTCGGAAGAAAGCAAACCAGCACACGTGCAGTGACGACAGTCACTGCAAAAGGGCACCTTATGTGCTCATATACACACATACCGAGGAACAGATACTCAATAGATCGTTGTACTTAAAAGGGATGAAACCCTGAGAGGCGCGTGAGAAACCATTTAAAGGGGCGCCTGGGCGGCTCGACGGTTAAGCGTGTGACTTCGGCTCAGGTCACGATTGTGCAGTTAGCGAGTTCGAGCCCGCGTCGGGCTCTGTGCTGACAGCTCAGCGCCTGGAACCTATTTCAGATTCTCTTGATTCCCTCTCGGTCTCTCTGCCCCTCCCCCACGCACTCTCTGGCTCCCCTCGAAAATAAACATTAAAAACAGACAAACAAACAGAAGCCATTTAAAGCATACACTGAAGTTAGGAGGCTAATTAAAAATGCCAGGTACCGGTGTTAAAAGAACCTTCCGAGTGTTATAGACCGTTCCGCTTCGGTGCATGAAAGTAGGCAGGAGAACGTATGAAAAATGAGGACGGGACGCGGATCAGTCCGTATGTTCGCATTACCCAAGCCCAAACGAAATGGGAACCCGCTGCCTTCTGGCCAGGCCCACGAACCACAGGACGGCATGTGCTCAAGCCAAACTGGCGCTTCACTCTCTTGGTCTAATAGGAGGGACAAGAGTAATTCAGCTACGCAAATGGGTAATTACGCAGGAAGTGCCCTTCACACCCTGCAAAATATGCCGGTTGGATCATCAGATCCCCAAACTTAATCCTTCTACCTCAAATGCGAGTGGGAGGCAGAGGACGTGTGTTTACAGTCTGAGGATAAATACGCACGCCGCTCCCGTGTTCCCCGCCGGGCTGCGAAGTCGTGTTAACAGGGTTATCTCATCTTCCTCCTATGGCCTGTCAGGTGGTGGCACCAGTGTCCACCTTCATAACCTCTGCGAGCAACCTAGGTGTCACCTCCTCCTTCACCTCCACATTTGCCCAGCATTCGCCTTCTCAACGGCTAGTGGTCTGTTCCCTCTCCCCCCTCCTCCCCACAGCGCCCTACGCTCAGCCCTAATCTTGTACCCAGAGTCATCACTGGCTCCTATCGCTTCCGGTCCTGCCCCCCGATCACGTGCCCACAGAAACCTACCTAAAATGTACATTCGGTCACTCCCAACCTAAAGAAACTTCAGGGGCGCCTGGGTGGCTCAGTCGGTTGAGCGGCCGACTTCGGCTCAGGTCATGATCTCGTGGTCTGCGAGTTCGAGTCTAGCGACGGGCTCTGTGCTGACGGCTCGGAGCCTGGAGCCTGCTTTAGATTCTGTGTCTCCCTCTCTCTCTGTCCCTCCCCCACTCATACCCTGTCTCTCTCTCTGTCAAATAAACAATAAAAAAAAAATTTTTTTTTAAATAAACATTCCATCTGTTCAAAGTTAGGAGTCAGAAAACAAACGTTTAGTGAATAAATGAATGGAAACCACCCATTATCCAGGAAAAGCTAATTTTATCCCGTATCTTAGGTTTATGAAGTCAAGAAGTATTAAAATACTTGAGAAAATTTTCCATCAATAGAGAAGTCTATACTACAACGCAGAATATGGAGGACCGTATCTATTTTCTTTGCTGGTCTGAAACTTCCATGCCTGGTCAGCCTGGGGGTAGGGATTACGCCTAATACATGTGATCCATAAATGTTTCCCGAGCAAATAAACGTCTAAGGAACAATACTTGTTTGCACTTAATACACTTTGCCTTGTGTGCCAAATTTGAGAAATACAACCAGATCTACTATACAATAAAACATATAACTTAATCAAGACAGTCCTACACTTTGACACCAGACAATGTAAAGATCAAATGCCAAATTGCTACGGTCCGAATGTTTGTTCTCCCCCAAAATTCGTATGTTGAAATCCTAATCCCCAAAGGTAATGGTATTAGGAGGGAGGTACTTATGTCATGAGGGCTGAGCCTTCATGAATGGGATTAGTGTTCTTGTAAGAGAGACCCCACAGACATCCCTCACCCCTTCCACCGTTAAGGGCACAGTGAGTAGACACCCGCTAGGAACCAGGAAGACGGCCCTCACCAAAGCTAGCACCTTGATCTTGGACTTAGCCTCCAGACCTGTGAGAAATAAATTTATGTTGTTTATGAGCTACCCAGTGTGTGGTATTCTGTTACAGCAGCTTGAAAAGACTAAGACACAAATGAACACAGAGATATAAGCATCGGGCATCGATGGGGCAAACGTGACAGAAAGAAAATCGTACACTACGCCTCCCAGTGGAAGCACACAGCGCTAACTATGAAGCGGTCTTGCCAACAGAATCAAACCTCAACATGATCAAGCCTCTACATCCAATTAACAATTTAAAGGATAGATGAACACTGGCTGCTTCAGTCGGTAGAGCGTGAGACTCTTGATCTTGGGGGTCATGAGTTCAAGCCCCAGGTTTTGCCTAGAGCCTATGGAAGGAAGAATGAAGGAATGAAGGACGGGACAGGAGGGGAGAGGAGGGGAGGGGAGGAGGGGAGGGGAGGGGAGGAGGGGAGAGAAGAGGGGGGGAGGGGAGGGGAGGAGAGGGGAGGGGAGGGGAGGGGAGAGGGGAGGAGGGGAGAGGGGAGGAGGGGAGGGGAGGGGAGGGGAGGGGAGGGGAGGGGAGGGGAGGGAAGGGAAGGGAAGGGAAGGGAAGGAAAGGAAAGGAAAGGAAAGGAAGAGGGGCGCCCAAAGGTGCAGTCAGTTGAGCATCTGACTCTTGATTTCAGCTCAGGTCATGATCCCAGGGTCGTGGGCTCGAGCCCTGCATCACATTCCACACTGAGCATGGAGCTTGCTTAAGATTCCCTTTCTCTCTCTCTCTCTCTCTCTCTCTCTCTCTCTCTCTCTCTCCCCCCCTCCCTCCGCACCCAATAAATAAATAAATAAAATTTTAAAAAGAAAGAAAAGCATAATATGGGATAAAAAAAGTGAATAAAAAATGAAAAGACTCATTTCTAACTGAAAAAAAAAAAAAGAATGTCAAGAGAGAAGTCATGTGTATGGGGATGGGGCAGAATTAGCTACGGGTTAATGGTTATTGAGGCTGGATGACAGGTACATGGGAGTTCATTCTGGCTGCTATTGATGTCTGTTTGAAATTCTCCATGAAGTTTTCCCCATGAAAACTCCATGAAGTTTTCAAACAGATCAATGCATATTTATAATGCTCAGTGACTTCTTCACGTTATTCTTGCCACTCCAGGTCTATATCCTGATCAAGTCTCCTCGTTCATGCCGTCTCAAGCAAAACAAGACCATCTAATGGTGCTGCTCTGAAAGGCTCTCTTCAGGTGATTTCTGTTTCCTTGGGGGAAGAAGTCAGAATATTTATCCAAAGAGGAAAGAAACCACTACAGTATTATTATGGAATAACTACCACAGTACTTACGAATCACGTACACGGATGAAAAACATTAAGTAATTTAGCACAACAGGAAGAAACCCATCACCAGGATCACACCAATTCGGTTTGCTTCCACCACTGAGGTTAGTGTACGTTTTCACCTACGTCAATACCGTCAGTATTTACCCAATGGTGCTGAACACCTGACACTTTAATTCCAAACATCTACAAAGAGCACTGGATTGGGAACCAAGAGCCACGGTCCACCGCGGCCATTACTAGCTTTGTCTCCAATTTATAACCTATATGAATCCAGTTCCACCACTTAATCTAACACCAAGGATCCTGAACTATAAAAGAAAGAATTCTGTACATCTGGAGTCACAGTCATAAGCCTGGGGACTAGGGCCTATGGATAATCATCTGGGGCTTATAAAGCCGCAGAAATTCCCCCTGAATGTGTTGTCTACATTTCTTCTTGCACTTTTCTGGGGAAAGGTCCTATAGTTTTCAACAGATTCTCAAAAGGAGCCAAGACTCACCTATTTCCCTGCACTTAGGAACCATTTTAATCAGGATACTTTTTACTTAACAAACAGCAAAAGCTGATAACCCAAAGTATGGGTGCATGGGTCTGGCCAGGCTTTTTCACCTGGATTCCATACTCTTCAAACTCTACCGTCACAAAATAACAATGCTTCGTGGTTTTCAAGTAACGTGTTCTTATAAGACAAAGTGCTTACAATCCCACAGCTTCTTAGAAAACTGTACGTTGTGAAAATAACGTACAAGGCTGTGGGTCGTAACGATTTATTTTTCTACTCCTCAGATATATTAACCTGCTGAATCGCCTGGAGGCACGTTTTAGCCTCAGACGACTCTTAGCGGTGAACTGTACAGTAAGATCATTCTAGGCCTGTGTAAGTCTCTTCCTTAGACTGACAGTGACAGGAGCGAGGGGAAGAAAGGGCAGGCCCTCTAATCAGAAACACGTTTTGAACGCTGGTCGTGTATTTCAGGCCAGATTTGAAATTCCTTAAAAACAACGATTTGCAACTCCTCCAGGAGATCCCCGCTTTCATCAGTCCAGGGAGCGCCCTGAGCCAAACCGGGAAACTGAGGCTAGGGTTTCGCGTCCCTTCAAGGGGCACAAGAGGATGGAAGAGTGGGCACCGCGGACAAGCGAATCGGGGAAAACAGTTGGACAGCTGGTCGCTCTCGGCCGGGAAGCGAGGAAAGTCAGCAAGGGCGGCCTCCGGAGTCCTTGGGGTTACGCCGCAGTTCAGCCCCTTCCCCTCGGCGGCTCAGCTCCAACCTTCCAGCCCCTTCCAGACGGTCCGAGGACCCCCGCCGTGACCACAGTTCCCCGCAGAACCCTCCCTCGGCAAGAGGCGGCGCCTGGGGCAAGGAGGGGCGGAGGGCCAGCGCTCAGCGGCTCCCGCCCACCGTGGGCCAAAGTTGCCCCCAGCCCCGGAGAGCGGCCTCGGCCTCGGCCTCCGCCCCCCGCGCGGCCCTGGCCGGCCTTACCTTGAGCGCCAGGTGGTGGACGCGGCCCAGGCCGGGCTGAGCCAGCAGCTGCAGCAGCCCCAGCAGCGGCAGCAGCCGGAGGCCGGCGGCCAGCGGAGGACGGCAGGAGCCCGAGGGGCCGACGGGCGCCGGGGCGGCCATGTTTGTTCCAGCATCACCAGCCGCTTCCTCTCCCGCCCACTTCCGGGGGCAAAGGGCGGCGGCCCCCGGAAGGGCCTGGAAGCGGGGCTCGGAGGCCGGCCGCCGGGGGCTTGTGGGCCTTTACCTGGAGCGTGCGGCCCGGGAGGTCGCCGAGGGGCTGAGAGCGGCCACCTTGGGGCGATTCAGTTGGCCTCTCGGACGCAGACTCTCTGTTTCGCCGGAAGAGGTGGAGTTTTCCCCTCCCCCCGTGGAGGAGTCTGTGGCGGTTGCCATGGCAAAAGCCCCGGGCAGGAAACCCTCCCCCCCCCCTCCCCACCCACCCAGGGGCCTCACCTCCGCCCCGCGGAGTTTTGAAAGCCACCTGGGGCCTGCAGGACCGCGGCCGCAGGGGGATCCAGGTTGCCTGCGGGCGGGGAGTCTTACGCTGTGGCCACAGCACCGTGCCCCGCCGACGATCGGCCTGCTTTCGGGAGCGGCGGGGACTCGGTGGAAAATACCAAGTTCGGGGCTTGTCGTAGGGCCCTTGGTTTTGTGGAGGCACCTCACACTAAAGTGTCAGACGAAATGTTTGCAGTAAGACGATTTATTGAGCCCTTATCAGGTGCTTAGGCCTTTTGTGTTGCATTACTGCGTTGAACCCTTGGAGCAGTCTGGCGAGGTAGGAGGTAGGCAGGACCGTTATCCCCACTTTACAGGTAAGCAAACCGAGGCTCTGAGAAATCAAGTCGTTTGTTCCAGGTTGAGCTGAGAATCACACGGAAACTTCCAAGTACTGTGTTGTATGGCCCCACATTATTTCATCCGACGGCTAGAGCCTGAGGGTCAACGTTTGTCCCTGAGTTCTGCGTGGAGACTTTCTTTGCTTCCAATCTGGGATTTGTAGGGAGATCTTCAATAGCGAATTCAGTAGTGGGTTCCCTCTCTCACCACCTTTTATCAAGAAGCTAGAGACACGGGGCGCCTGGGTGGCTCAGTCGGTTAAGCATCTGACTTCAGCTCAGGTCATGGTCTCCGGGTTGGTGGGTTCCAGCCCGGGGTGGGGCTCTGTGCTGACAGCCCGCAGCCTGGAGCCCGCTTCGGATTCTGCGTCTCCCTCTCTCTGCCCCTCCCCCAGTCGCACTCTGTCTGTCTTTCTCTGTCTGTGCAAAAAATGAATAAACATTAAAAAATTGAAATAAAAGTTGTAAAGGAACATGATCATGAAAATTGCCAATAAACTAGACAAGTTTATTTAGTTTTTAGATTCGTTTGTAGCTTGGCACGCAAGTAATGCGTGCTCTTCGTGTGAAATCATTGAAGAGGAAAAAGTAAAAAACTAGTATACTAGTGTATTGTATGGCACAGTCCGATTTTTTTTAAAGTTTTACCTGGAACGAGGAACTGAAATTAACATGATCTAGTTGAATGGGCTGCACTCAGGTTTAAAAAAAAAAAAAATGGGGGTGGGGCTCCTGGGCGGCTCAGTGAGTTAAGCGTCTGACTTCCGCTGGGGTCATGATCTCACGGTTTGTGAGTTCCAGTCCCACATCTGGCTCTGTGCTGACAGCTGGGAGCCTGGAGCCTGCTTGGGATTCTGTGTCTCCCTCTCTCTCTCTCTCTCTCTCTCTGCTCCTCCCCCGCTCACTCTCTGCCTCTCTCTCCTTCAAAAATAAATAAACATTAAATTTTTTTAAAAAACATGGGTCAAATACAGAATAGGAGAAGGAAGCCTGAGGGGGATGGGAGAAAGGGAAGGTCCTAGATTTTTTTTTAGCTGTGTGCAATTTTGGTAACATCATGAATCAATGAATTCCTCCCTTGAATGAGCACTCCGTCCGTACAAATTCTGTCACACTGTAAGGACGAAAGTAGGCCACTGAGGTGGAGCCCGGAAGAGAGAGGCACTGTTTACCAGCTGGTGAGGCACATCTTTCCCCAACCTCTGATCTTTGGCCATCTATTACAAATATGTAATCTTACATCTTTGCACAGAAGTTTTATCGGCTCTCACTACCCCATTTTACAGGTAAAGAAACGGGGCACAAGAAACTAATATTTTGCAAATCCACACAGGGAGATAATAATAGTTAAATTCATTTATCGAGTGATTAAATTTGCCAAAATTTTGCTCAGTACTTTACATATGCATTATCTCACTTAACGTCACCAAAACCTTATAAAAGATGTATGTTTTGATTCCTGTTTTAAAAGATGCGACTTCTTCAAAGGCCGCTCCTCATTCACAAATAACCCAGATGGAACTCTCAAACTCTCATTCAGGGCCCAACCACAAAGCCCAGTCTGTGCTTCTGGCACTGAACCCTACATGGTTTTCTAATTATCACCGTTTTAATATTTCAAAAAGTTAAAAGCCCAGAATATAAGTAACTGGTGTGTTATCAAATGCTAGAAAAATGTTCAGAACGTATTTTACAAACCAGCAATATGAAAGAACATAGTAAGAATATAAAATAAATGATACTTTCTTTTTCGGTATCAAGAGGAGACTTCAAAAACAGTTAACTGATTCTCATGTCAATACGAAACAAGCCGTTCAAGGAAAAGGTGATTTTTAATTGCACTTTCATTTTTAAAGGCAGTCTGCAATGCTTTAGAGTATTTCTGGTTTTTACACTTTTTAAAACGTGTTTATTTATTTTTGAAGGAGAGAGAGAGAGAGAGAGGGAGACTGAGCATAAGGAAGAGTCTTAATTTCATTAAGTGATATAATAGTCATGAAACATTTAAATAGTTTATAAAATAGAAAGCTTTTTTTTTTTTTTTTTTTTTTTTTTTTAAGTTTCTGGGGAACAACTTTACAAGGGCTTAAAGTTGGATTCTTACTCTTTGCTTCTCTCCCCTTGGGAATTATTCTGTGACCTTCGCCGGGTCACATACCAATGGTATCTGTCCAGAAGTTTATAAGTAGTATCTTCCTTCACGTATTTGAGAACTATATGGTGCCAGTCATTAGTTTAAAATTGAGAGAATTATGAAAGGGAAGGCTAATTACAAAGACTTAAAAGTGACGTGGTTTTCTTTTTTTTTTTTTTTAAGATAATTATTTTTCAAATAAGGTGAAAACTCTCTTGACAATCCTATTCGGGCACATAATTTCAGAGTTTCAAGAAAAGATTATTTGCATAATCATGATGCTGTAACTGGAAACAGACATGTTGAGCAATAGAACAAGTTATGCCTGCTTCTCCCTGGCAACATTTTCAAAGGGACGTTGAACTTTAAGGTATCGCCTGAAAAGGCCTGGAGGAGCTGCAAAGACTGATCTCCCAAAGCTGGCTTTTAACCTTGCTCTCTCAGTCGAGTCTGTTTTGTTTTTCCACTTCCTCTAACTTTGCAGGATCCACCAAAGTTTGCCACTAGTAGCTGAATTTGTATTTTGAACCTAGTACTATTAATCATCTTTGGTATCCATTTAGAAGTTTCCAGAAATTTCCAGAAATCTTATAGAAATTAGCGGGTTAATGTTCTCCGGCTGCAATAAGGTATAATTGCCATATGTTTTTCTTATCAAAAGAGTTGTTATTTAAGACCCCAGACCTCTATAAATACATTCAGAAGTCAAACATCACTCTTGTTCTTTGGCTTGAAGCTTCGTTTCTTGGGGCATGGGGAAGTTCATCAGGTGTTCCTACAGAAGAGTGATCTCGGAAAAACGAGGCCCTGACGCATCTTAAATCCCGTGGTTTGGAGAAAAACATCAAATTCACTTCTCAGCTTGGCGGCACAGTGTGTAACTTGCTTGGTCATAGGACAGCTGGTTTTTCCTGATTTCGTGCACATTTTCATAGACCTTCGGGGGAAATTCCACAATCAGGTGAAAAATCGGTCGCAGTTTTAAGATTCTACTCGCCAGAGAGTTGCGACTTTTATCCCAGTCCAGCTTTTTCCACTTGACTGCTTTCTTGGGTCCTTAGAAGTTTGGATGCTAAACAAATGGAGAATTTTAAGCTGGAAACTGATGGAAGCTATTTTAAAGAAAAAAAAAAAATACCAAGAAGTTCATTATGAATAGTATTTCAGCAATAGACAACCAATTAGTTGTAGTTCAGGCAGGCCGCTTTGCTGCATCAGAAGTGTTTAAAGCATTGCTTTCCTTGATGCGATAAGTAAAAATCCTCCAGAAAACAAGAGGAAAGGAAGGGACTGATAACTCGTGCCCATAGTGTGCTAAGCATTTTACACGTATTCTTTTTTTTTTAATTTTTTAAAAATCTTTATTCACTTTGGAGAGACAGAGACAGAGCATGAGCGGGGGAGGGGCAGAGAAGGAGGGGGACACAGAATCCGAAGCAGGCTCCAGGCTCCAAGCCGTAAGCCCAGAGCCCGACGCAGGGCTCGAACCCACAAACCGTGAGAGATCGTGACCTGAGCCAAAGTCGGATGCTCAACCGACTGAGCCACGCAGGCGCCCCAATCTCAGGGGCACTTAATCTTCAAAGTGCTACTACAAATCTTCATGACTTTGAAGTCAGTAGCATTATGTCCGTTTTCTAGAGTGGGAAACTGAGGCTTAGGGAAGGAAAATAATTCGGCCACAGCTTTGCAGCCGTCTGTGCAGGGCGATCCCAGTCTGGCTGACCCCAAAGCCTGTGTGCATGCCAGCCCCCTCATTCAGCCTCGTAACAACCTGTGCGGTTCCTGTTTTACCAATGAGGAAACTGAAACCCAGTTTAAGTTGACTTGGGAAGGTCACACACATAACACATCTATCTGATAAGTCATGGAACACTAAAATCCCAACTTAGCAGTTACAAAACCTATCTCCTGTAAACTAGGTAAAAGAGATCTCTATACATCAAAGGCCCTGAGCGAGATGTGTATTATTTGCTAGAAGCATCAGAATTGTCAAAAAAGCCCTGGTGGAATTGTTGGGCTGTGCAGGGTCTCTAATCATGTCCACAGGAACAGAGTATCTGGTGGAAATTCATAGTTACCCACCAAGATCGTAACTTTGTAAATCCGTGTTCTTCAACGTTTTTTGTTTTTTTTTTTATTTTTTATTTATTTTTGGGACAGAGAGAGACAGAGCATGAACGGGGGAGGGGCAGAGAGAGAGGGAGATACAGAATCGGAAACAGGCTCCAGGCTCCGAGCCATCAGCCCAGAGCCCGACGCGGGGCTCGAACTCACAGACCGCGAGATCGTGACCTGGCTGAAGTCGGACGCTTAACCGACTGCGCCACCCAGGCGCCCCCAAATCCGTGTTCTTCAAATGTGACTGAGCGTGAAAGAGGTATGCTGAACCCACATTGACCTTCTGTGTAATTCAAGCATTTACATAGAGCTTGGAATACGTCCTGTGAAAATTGATGCCTAAGTAGCTCAGGTCACCCTAATGTGTCAATAGTGAGAATTCTGTGTCTTAGAATTATTCTCTTACTATAAGAGAAACTGAAGTGGATTTTGTTCTGCCTGGAGAATACTGTGCTGTAATTATCCCCCCCTCCCCCCCCCCGCTGGCTGCTCTTAATCTTGAACCGTTGGTTTCCCTTGCTTTGAGATCAGTAGTGCCTTTTTCCTTTATTTTTATTTCTTGAAGATTCTGACATTTTCAAAACTTTTCCAGGTACCACCCAAACTTAATGAACTTGAAGATATTTTGCAGTGTGGTCTAATTAACCTGGTTCCATAGAGTTCTGCTACTGTGGCTTCTAAGGGGTTCCTATAACTATTTCCTGCTTACTTTAAAAAGGTTTCATTGTCATGTGGTCTTTTTTTCTTCTTCTGTCCCTTCCTCTTCTTTCCCTTCTAGAGCAGCAGGTTGTTTTTTCTCCTGATTAGCATATTTTCACAAATGGTCAGTGTGTTTTTGAGAAGTCTCCAAGAACTCAGTCAAGATTAGATCATTGTATTTGACTGGAAAAAGAGTCAAGCCTTGGCAGGAAGGGAAATTGAGTTGATTGCTGAGCAAGGTCTCGTTAGCTAACCTGTATTTCCTTTACCATTTCCAGATAGCAAACTAAATTTTGCAGCATTGTTTGAAATTCTAAGCCTTCCAATTCACTCGGGCTCTTAATCTGCCTTGGGAGTAAGAGACTGGCCACCCTGATTGTTGCATATCTAGCAGGCTCTGGAGTAAAGAGTTCCCAGACTTGGTAACTGTGAGACAAAAATGTTTAAATACACGCGCTAAAAACGAATGAGTAGGGGGAGCTGGTAACTGAAAAACAAAAAAACAAAACAAAACAACCCAACAGCTTAGACAGTTTCAATTTATTGTAACTGTGTCCAACAAAGGAAGTAGACTCGTAGGTTTCTCTGCAAGGGTTTTTCATTTCCACCCTTCCATGGAGGAGAATGATAAACTTGTTGAGGCTGGTGGTGGTGGGGTGGTAGGTATTGGAGAGATGCATTATTGTGCAATATTTCTAAAATGGGGCCCATTTTAGTTCTCAGTTACTCAGAAAAGTCAGGAACGTTAGATACGCGCGAAATGAAAACTTGGGGAGGAGAGGACGTAGTGATTCAGAGGAAAGAGTCGGAACTCCACAATTCAACACAGCTCGTTGGAAATATCTGGGTAGACCTTTGGAACACAAAGAAAAGGGGAGCATCTACTTAAAAATCAACTCTGGGGGCACCTGGCTGGCTCAGTCTCTGGAGCTTGAGATTGTTTATCCTGGGGTTGTGAGTTCCAGCCCCGCCTTGGGTGTAGAGATTACTTAAAATCTTAAAAGAAAAACCAGCTCTCAGTTTACCAACGTCGGGCGGGTGGGTAACAGGTGCTCATCTCCTGTTCCTCTCCAGCACTGGGTGAGATGGATCCTTATAACCTCCATGTGGGAGGCGGAGTCATTGTCTTGAGGCCACCCAGCTATGTGTGCAGGAAGCCGGATTGACGCGTGATCCGTGGACCCAACGCCTTTGCTATTATAACCCACTCAGCCGCGACGCTATTTCACGTGTGAGCGTTTCTTGGCCCAACAAGTTGGGAACCACTGGTTTCAGAGATTAGAAATCACTGGTTGCCTGCCCCTGGATTCCTTCCCCAGCCCCTCAGAGCTGCTTGGTCGCTCTTGGCCTCGACTTCCCTATCTGTATCCGGCGCAGACATCGCCGTCCCAGGCCCCACTGCCACCGTGCAAGGCCGCGGGGCCCTTCGGGCCTCCGCGGCTGCCGGGCGGTGGGAAAAGGGCAACCCGAGCGAACTCTGGTCGGCGCGAACGGCCGCCAGGGAAAAGTATTGTCCTTACGTCCAAATTGGCGCTCGGCGCGGTGGGGCAGCCCCAGGCCTCGGTAGAGCACCGCTAATAACGGAGTCCGGCTACGTTCAAAGGCGAGAGGTCGTTCCAAGAGCACAGAACGTGGTCGCTAATAAGAAATAAAAGAAATCGGCAGGGCGAGTTCTCCGGGTTCCGGATCCCGCCGGCCCTCCCGCCACCCCGTGCGTCCTTCTGGACCCCGGCGCCGCGGAGGCCCGGCGGAGGGCGCCCGGCGGGAAGGTGGGCCGGGGGCGGGGGCGGGGCGCGCGCGTGCGCGAGCTGTCAGGCCGGCCCCTCCCCCGGCGTAGCCCCGCCCCCAGCCCGCAGCCCCTCCCTCGCTTCCCCCTCCTCTGGGTCTCCGGGTGCTGGGCGGGCGGGCGCTGCGGCGGCGGCGGCGGCGGCTGCTTCCTCGGGCCATTTTGCTGAGGAGCTTCGGGGAGGAGGAGCTGCCGAGGAGACCCAAGGCGAGGAGCGGCGAGCCAGAGGAGGCGGCGGCCGCGCGCGCACCGGGCTTTCCTCGATCGCGGGGACCTCAAGGGGCGAAGGGATCGCCGGGGAGGGGGACCGGAGAGCCGCGCCCGCCGCGCGGCGCGCCCCTTCCCGCCCCCTGCCTGCACCATGAGCTGGGGCATCGAGCTCTGGGTGAGTGAGGGACCGGGCCCGCCGGGCTGTGGGGGGGTGGGGGGGGGGTGGGGAGGTGCCTGGCGCGCCTGGGCAGGGGGCGCGGGCCGAGCTGCCTTGGTGAAGGCGATGGCGCGCTGGTCCGGGTCCCCGCGGCCTCGGGAGCAGACGCGGGGCTCGGTGCCCCTCGTCGGCCTTGGCCCGAGCGGGAGGTGCGAGCCAGATTCGCCCTTCCCGGGCGAGGGGAGCTGGTGTGGGTCCTCGGCCGCCTGAGAAGGGGGCACGGATCCGGGTCTCCCCGGCGGCCTGAGCCGGGGGTGCGGGTACCCCCACCCCACCCCCTCCAGCAGCCTGAGGAGGGGGCGCGGATCTGAGACCCCAGGCCGCCTGAGCAGGAGGTGCAGATCTGGGTCCCCCCTACTCCCTAGCGGCCTGAGGAGGGGGAGCGGATCTGGGTCTCCCCGGCGGCCTGAGCAGGGGGTGCGAATCTGGGTCCCCCTACTCTCCAGCGGCCTGAGAAGGGGTGCGGATCTGGGTCCCCCCAGCGGCCCGGGAAGGGAGCACGGACCTGTGCCTCCTCCCCAACGCCTCGCCCCGGTGCTTGGGAACGGGGTGCGGATCCAGGTCCCCGCGGCGGTCTGGTCGAGGGGCGCGGGCCGGCCTCCCTGTCCCCCGCGCCCCGAGCTCAGAGTGGTGTGTGGAAAAAGCAGCCTTAATCCCTCGCGTCGAGTAACCGATGCGCGACCGACCGGCTTCGAGGGGGCGTGGAGGCCGTCGGATTTTCGGGGCTGCGTGATGCGTTCGGGCGCCCCAGCCGCGGGTCCCTAGGGCTGTTCTCCCAGTGGAAGTGCGGGCCGATCTGGCGCTCCTCTCGGGGGCGGGGCGGCCTCGGCCCGGCCGGGTCCCAGGTCTTGGGTTTTGGGGTACACGGGCGAGACGTGGTGCGTCTTCCCTCTCGGGGCGAGGACTTCTGACCTGTGGCGGCGCGGGGCGCGCTCGTAGTTCTCAAGGAGCAGCTCAGATCCTGGGTTTGCCGCGGGGACTGCGGCGTTTGGCCTGGAGGGGAAAGTAGTTGGGGGGAGATGTCTTCAGGAAGAGGCATTCGCGGGGGAAACCGTTCTTTGACTGCTCCGAGGAAACAGTTTAACATGGGGAAGGTTGGCGGCGAGGGGCGCCCTCCGAGATCCTCCAGCGGGGGCTGCCGATGGGTAAACAGGCGGCGAGGTGTCTGGAAACGGCGTCCCCGGAGCGGGGCGAACTGGGGACGCCGAGGCAGCGCGCAGGCCCTCCCCGGGGAGCAGAGGCTGTGGCCGGTGGGATGGAGCTGGTTTCTCCGCCTCTCTCTGGATTCCTGGGGAAGTGGCCGGGCAGGGGATGGGCAGTACGGTGGGGGGGCGGGGGTGGGGGGGGGGGGAAGGAGGAGGAGAAGTGGATGCAATCTCAATCATCGCCCAGAAATGTTCTCAAGAGGAGACCTTTCCCCATGGTGAACTCCAAAGGGCCTCCTTTCCGAATTCCATTTGTAAAGGGTGTGGAGGAGAAAAGTGTGGGGTGGTGGTTGCTCTGAGCCGAGGCCAAGAAATCTCGCATCAAAGTGAAACAAGGTTGGAGCCGCTATAGAAACGGAGCGCATCCTCCCTTAATTTTTTTTTTTTTTTTTTTTGGCTTTAATTGTTTTTACATAACCATTTCTCCGGCTCAGAAGCAGCTACTGTTACTGATAGCAAAATCCTGAAGGCAATAGCTCCCTTCAATTAGAGCGATTCATTTGATAAACATCCTCTGTCTAAACGGGCTCGAAATTTCCGCCGATGTTTACAAACACTCATTTTAAAAATAAAGTTAACCGATGGTTTTAGGTATTTGCAACATACCTACTTAGGCAAAAGTCTATCCTTTTAAGTGCGGTGTTTCTTTCCTCTTCCACTCCTTGTCCACTCCTTTTGGCTCTTTTTAAGCTTATCTGGGGTGGGGGGAAACACATCAGAAGTAAATTTTATCCAGATAATAGAAATCCTGGCACGATTTCTTTTTGCACTGGTTCAGACAAGAGAGAGGGATTAAGGAGGGGGAAATGCAATCTATTTTTAGGCGAAACAGGTTGGGTTAAAGGGACTGAACACAGTGTGGCCGTTTCAGTGGTGTGAGTGAATGTCCTAAGAGGTGATCCGGAAAGAGGAGGTAGCTGTGGGAAGAAAATGGTCGGTTAGCCCCAATCGCCTGCCTTGCTCTTTAGAGGGCAGAGGGGTGGGAAAGACAATTTTGCCGAAAACAAATAGGAACTGGAATATGTATGATATGGAGCCTTGATTTCCCAAGTAAATTGGAGGGGTGGTGGGTAGGGATGTTGATGAAGCACGAGTGGGGGGTGGGGTGTGCTGGTAAATGTTGAAGCTGGGCCATCAGCATCAAAGGACCCAGGATACTCTTGCTACTGTACATGCTGGGAATTTTCTATAAAAGAAGTAATTGGAAAAGGTCGTTAGGGAGTATATGTGTACTACTTGGAATTTTTTCTTTTCTTTTCTTTTTTTTTTTTTTTTTTGCTTGATAGATTGACAAGGAAGAACACATCAGTTACCGTTTTATACGTGCACGTATATGTCGGTGAAGAGTTACCCCTAAAAACCACTCCACTCGAGTGTGTGTGTGTGTGGGGGGGGGGGCTTTGTCCTTGAGTGGCTGAGAGTTTAATAGAGGGGAAAAAAATCAACACGTTATTTGCACTAATAAGAGAAGTGAATTATTGGAGTTTTAAGGTGAAATGCCCAGGAGTATAAGGGCAACAAAATGTCTCTTTTCAGTTGCTTTATTTTATTAGTATAGGAGATTTAAGAAAAACTTGGGAATAATGAAGGATTCTGAAAAAGAACCCTCCAGTCCTTCAGTGGTAGGAGACTGGGTGAAGTACAGGGGTGGGCAGTGTCCAGCAGTCGGGCACAGAGCAGGCATTGAGGGTTTTCCTTGAATGGTGGCTTGGACTCAGGCACGCGGGTAATAAGATAACGACGGGGTTGGGGCGCCCGGGGGGCTCAGTCGGTTGAGCGTCCGCCTTCGGCTCAGATCATGATCTCACGGTCCGTGAGTTCGAGCCCCGCGTCGGGCTCCGTGCTGACAGCTCGGAGCCTGGAGCCCGCTTTGGATTCTGTGTCTCCCTCTCTCTGACCCTCCCCGGTTCACGCTCTGTCTCTCTCTGTCTCAAAAAAAAAAAAAAAGATAACGATGGGGCGCAGAAGCCTAAATTGTCAGAATTACGTCTCTAGGTGGGGTGAGACGGCGCTATGGTTTGGGTGGCCATGAGTTATTTGTAACAGGTGGTTGCAGCTTTCAGAGACCTTCACAAATACCCACCACGTTTCTCACACATTTTAAGACTTTAGTCAAGATCCACACAGGCCTTTAAAACCCACGGGTTTCTAATGGGTCCTTTACACGCGAGGACTGGTCTCCACACATGTCCTCCTTTTCGGTGGAGTGAAACCTTTCTCTCTCTCCTTTACTTTCATATTCCAGGAAACCTTGAGAAATCATGCAATGTTCAGGAAGTTATCATACCACTGTAAAAATGAACTCAGACCCGTACTTTGTAATAACTTCATTGGATCGTTTGTATTTAAATTGAGGCTTTCTATTTTTGTATCAGAAGGTCATAACAAAGTGTAAATGGCTGCTTTAAAGTGGTTAGGGTATAATTAAATCGTTTCTGTACAACTCTTCACATTAGTCCCTTTTATTTTTGTTGTTAAAAAAATTTTTTTTTAAGTTAGACTCCACGCCAGAAATGGGGCTCGAACTAAGGACCCTGAGATCAAGAGTTGGGTGCTCTACTGACTGAGCCAGTCAGGTGCTCCCCCCGCCCCATACTATTCCCCTTTAATCAATCAGAACCTGACACAGAGCTGGATCCCACGACCCTGGGATCATGACCTGAGCCAAAATCCAGAGTCGGACGCTCAACAGACTGAGCCACCCAGGCGCCCCTCCCTTTAAATCAGTTTTTAATTTTTTTTATTGAACAGCCACTGTATGCAAGACACTGATCTAACTCCTGTTATATACATTGAAGGATATCTACTTGTTTCAGTGAAAGCATTGAAGCAGGTTTTAACTCTCGTCTGCCACATCAGAGTCTAAACAGAGATTTATGTTTCTAAGAATAACCAAAATGCGTTTACTCAAGACTTTGTTACAAAAGGTAATGTGAAGAGGGTTAAATGGATTGCCCTGATTTGTTGACACTGTGACTGGTCATGGGAGAAATGGCCAAGCAAGAATTTCTTACATTTGAATGGTTTTTTTTTTTGTTTGTTTTTGTTACTCAGTAGAGGGAAGTGACAAGTTACTGAAGTGTCACTTCAGATTTTTATTTGCTCGCTCATTAATGCAAAGTATAAATAAACCCGTTGGAAATTTTAGCTTTCCTCATAATGATTCTACTCTCTGCTGCTAACAAATGACTAAGTGACAGAACCTACTTTTGTTATCTCTCAGCGGCCTCTCTGCCATCATCATTTCTTTACTTTGGTGCTAATAAGAAATAGACTGGCCCAAATGCCAAAAGCAAGAAAACAAGCAGCGAGACTGAATAATACCTATTGGTTAACATAGTAATCCCCTGTGTTGATTGTGTGTAATTAAAAAAAAAAATTTTTTTTAATGTTTATGTGTTTTTGAGAGACACACACACACACACACACACACACACACACACACAGAGTGTGAGCAGGGGAGGGTCAGTGGGAGGGAGAGGGAGACACAGAATCCGAAGCAGGCTCCAGGCTCCGAGCCATCAGCACAGAGCCCGACGCGGGGCTCGAACTCACAGACCGTGAGATCATGACCTGAGCCGAAGTCGGCTGCCCAACCGACTGAGCCACCCAGGGGCCCGGGATGCAGTTTTTTAGAGGCAGCCATGAAAGAGTGATCTACCAACTGTACTGAGAACAATGCCCGACTCACAGTAGGAGTTAGTAAATACTTGCTGAATAAATGAACGAATCCTTGTTGTCCCTTTTGTTTTAACATTGGCTTTTTTTTTTTTTTTTTTTTTTTTTTTTTAGTAATGGGAGGGTAATTTTCCCACCTTTCTGCCCTCTGGCAGTTGTAAACATGTCTGATAATTCTAGGCATCTTTGATTTATTTATTTTTTAATAGACTTCAGTTTTTAGAGCCATTTGGGTTTCACAGCAAAATTGATTGGGAAGTACAGAGATTTCCCATAGGCCCCCCCGTTCGCAAATACGCACGGCCTCGGCACCTTTTTTACTTTTAAAGTAGGGCTTGAATGTTTCTCTCTTCTCTGTCGTTCATGCTGTTTATGCCTGCTATGCATGTGTGTGTTCATTATAAGAACACTTTCCAGAGTGTTAAAATTGTACACTAGGCAATACCGATCCCTTCTTCATCTTGAAGTAATTGACTTAGTAAGTTCCAGGTTTGGGAGATTGATGAGTACCTCTCCTCACTGCAGAATGCTAAATGCAGGGCCGTATTAACGACAACTCCTAGACCTTCTGCTCTTTATTCTTAATGATTCAGAGATTTCCATTTGGGATAAAACATAGCAAGACCAACAGGGGAGACATTCGTTACTCTCAGATCGGTGGTGAGTGGAGCAGAACTGCTTCAGAAGACACACGAAATGGAGTTTAATTCTGCCATCCCTGCCTTGCCATTAAAATAGGCTTTCCCCAGGGGCGCCTGGGTGGCTCGGTCAGTTAAGCGCTCGACTTCGGCTCAGGTCACGATCTCACAAGTCCGTGAGTTCGAGCCCCGCGTCGGGCTCTGTGCTGATGGCTCGGCGCCTGGAGCCCGCTTCGGATTCTGTGTCTCGCTCTTTCTCTCTGCCCCTCCCCTGCTCACGCTCTCTGTCTCTCTCTGCCTTAAAAATAAATAAAACCTTTAAAAAAATTTTTAAAAATAAATAAATAAATAAATAAATAAATAAACATTAAAAAAAAATAAAATGAAGCAGGCTTTGCCCGCCTCTTCTGGTTATGAAACAAAACACGGGAGGTCTGGCAGCCTTAATTCCCTCATCACCTCCTTGTCCTCCCTACACACCAGACATCATCCTGAAAATTTCGTATAAACTGCATTTTTGGTAGGTGACGCTGTATTTCAGGTACCGCAAAAGAGTTTTGTAAACGCCCGTGCTCGCCGTGCGACCACGTTAAACTCGGGCTGTACGTCGGGGCGACACGGAAAATGCTCTTTGGAGGTCTATTCAAGTATCACCCACTACCTAGCTAAAGCTAATATTGTGTTTCCTGCATTACTCAAACTTGTTTCATCAACACCGCCCACATTGAAAAACAAGGCTTTATTTTGACACTTAAAAACTGCAAGCTACCGAGAATCCATGAATGCCCCAGGAATTAATCTAATTAGATTTTAGAACGTGGGTGTGAAATCTGGAATCAGTGTTTGTAATGAAATATTTGTTTCCTTTTTTAGTAACACGTACTGGTTTCAGCCTAGCGATATGTCTAGTTAAAAAATGTTAAAATCGGGGCACCTGGCCAGCTCAGTCGGTGGAACGGGCAACTCTTGATCTCAGGGTGGTGAGTTCGAGCCCCGCTTTGGGTGTAGAGATTACTTAAACATAAAATCTGTAGGGGCACCTGGCCGGCTCAGTCGGTTGAGCGTCCGACTCTTGATTTTGGCACGGGGGGTGATCCCAGGGTTGTGGGATCGAGCCCACGCCAGGTTCTGTGCCGAGCGAGGAGCCTGCTTGAGATCCTCTGTCTCTCTTCCTCTGTCCCTCGCCCAGTTTGTGTTCTTTCTAAATAAATAAATAAATCGTAAAAAATGTTAAAATCATAAAAGGCCATGTATGTATATTATATTAGAGAGTTAATTGAGCGTATACAATGTTCCTTAGTCTTGGTCTTCCAATTGGACCAACTTTCAACTCGCAAATCTCATCCAGTTTGTAAGTTGTCTGTTAAATTCACGGAAAGCTCAAACAACTTCAGTTGTTCCATACTGGAAATAGATTCAAACCACCACCCCCCACCCCCAACAACGACAAAGAGGTGAAGCTTCCAATTTCTTATTGCAAAAGTTATAATACCTCTTCACATTTAATCTGTAATATCACAATAGTTATACTGCGTGTTTTTATTTAATTAATTAATTAATTAATTAAATGTTTTATTTAGTTTTGAGACAAAGAGAGACCGAGCATGAGCAGGGGAGGGGCAGAGAGAGAGGGAGACCCAGAGTCGGAAGCAAGCTCCAGGCTCCGAGCCGTCAGCACAGAGCCCGATGCGGGGCTCGAACCCACGACCCGCGAGATCGTGACCTGAGCCGAAGTCGGAGGTTCAACCGACTGAGCCACCCAGGCACCCCGACTGCGTGTTTTTGAAAATGTAGAACATGCCATTCTCGTCATGAGAATGAAATTTTTAACAATTGGCTCTTAGGCTAACACCTGTGGCTTTAGTGTATACAGTTTAGCAGCTACCGTTTCTGTTTGTGCTTCTCTACTCTATGGTTTATATAAGCGGAAATAGTTTATAAATTGTATAAATTCTATAGTTCTTGTGGTATTTTCACCTGTGCACCGTGCCCCATTGTCCTACGTGCTGTTGAGTAGTTATCATCAACATTGCTGTTTATTGAGAGCTTATCATCTCCCGTGTCCTGTACAAATTATTTTCCATCAGGGGCGCCTGCCTGGCTCAGGCGGTTGAGCGTCCGACTTCTGCTCAGGGCATGATCTCACGGTTGGTGAGTTCGAGCCCCGCGTCGGGCTCTGTGCTGACGGCTCGGGGCCTGGAGCCTGCTTCGGATTCTGGGTCTCCCTTTCCCTCTGCCCCTCCCCTGCTCACACTGTGTCTCTGTCTCAAAAAAACAAATAAAAAAAATTTATTTTCCATCCATCACCTCATTTAATCTTTCCAAGAATCCAGTGAGGTAAGTACCGTTCATGTGAGCGTCTGGGAAGAAGATGTTGAGAAGGAGTTAGGAGTGGAGAGTTTTATTAGGAAGTAACACCCGTGAAGAGAAGAGAGGGAAGGGTGATTGCGAGGAGGGGCCACTGGACCAAGATGCAGCCTGACAAAAGTCTCTTCCAGGCCGGTGAGGAGCTCCAGGGCGAAGATTATCCATTTAAGCCATTTCACGTTGGACAGAAATGGCTAGGCCCTCGTACTGCCTTGCACATTCGTTGGGCAAGGGCCGCCCCAAGAACGGTGTGACCTTGGCTGCCACCTTGGTCCGTCTTTGGTTGGTGGTTGGTTGCCACAAGAAGACCGTGACCTTGGCTCACAAGATAAGGCAGACCCTAAAGGAGGCTGTCTGCTACACTCCTTGCAGCTGGGCGGTGCATCCTTTCTGGAAGCCGGATCTGAGTGGCACATCTCTGCACCGGCCATGGCCATACCCTTATCGACCCCTTTTGTGAGAGGAGGTTGAAGCTCAGAATGATAAAGTAACTTGCCCAAGTTCACGGAGTAGAAAGTAGGGGTGCAATTCCATACCTGTGGGATACAAGAGCCCTCTTCCTCAGCCTTCAAACATTTTTTAAGTTAAGGGCTGCCTGGCTGGTTCAGTTGGAAGAGCCTGTGAGTCTTGATCTCAGAGTCGTCAGTCGAGACGCACGTTGGGCGTAGAGATTACTTAATAAAAAATAAAAAATAGGGGCACCTGGGGGGCTCAGTCAGTTAAGCATCCGACTTCGGCTCAGGTCACGATCGCCTGGTTCGTGGGTTCGAGCCCCGCGTCGGGCTCTGTGCTGACGGCTTGGAGCCTGGAGCCTGCTTCCGATTCTGTGTCTCCCTCTCTGCCCCTCCCCCGCTCGCGCTCTGTCTCTCTCTCTCTCAAAAATACATTAAGAAGAAAAACATTAATAAAAAAATTTAAGTTAATGTCTTCAAAAATATTCTTGTTGGAACTTTTTATTAGGGACATTTTCAGATCTACTTACAGGAAGTATTATTGTGAACCCTTTGTAGTCATCACCCAGCTTGAAGGTAATCAATAATGTTGGCATTCTTCCCGTCTTGGCCCCACCAGGTGTGTTTAGAACCCTTGGTCTTTCCCCCACGTATTTAAAATTTTTTTTAATTAAAAAAAATTTTTTTTTTAACATTTTTATTTATTTTTGAGACAGGGTGAGACAGAGCACGAACAGGGGAGGGTCAGAGAGAGGGAGACACAGAATCCGAAACAGGCTCCGGGCTCCGAGCTGTCAGCACAGAGCCCGACTTGGGGCTCGAACTCCCGGACCGTGAGATCATGACCTGAGCCGAAGTCGGCCGCTTAACCGACTGAACCACCCAGGCACCCCCCCAAAAAAAAATTTTTTTTAATGTTTATTTTTATTTTTGAGAGAGACAGAGACAGAATGCAAGTGGTGGAGAGGCAGAGAGGGAGGGAGACACAGAATCTGAAACAGGCTCCCGGCTCTGGGCTGTCCGCACAGAGCCCGATGCGGGGCTCGAACTCACAGATGGCGAGATCATGACTTGAGCCGAAGTTGGATGCTCAACCCTCCGAGCCACCCAGGCGCCCCTCCCCCACGTATTGTAACGCTGTTCAGCTCCTCCCCTTTTCCCAGGAACCAGGCAGAGAACCAAAATTCTTCTGCCCATCTTTTAAAATCTGAAGACAGAAGAGAACCCAATGGTTAAGTGCCCTGGACACCTTTATTAGAGGATTTATTTTTTCTAAGTTTTTTTTTTTTTTTTTAATGTATTTGTATCGAAAGAGAGAGTGCGAGGAGGGAAGGGGCAGAGAGAGAGAAGGAGACAGAGAATCCCAAGCAGTGTTCCATCTCACAAACCGCTAAACCGTGACCTGAGCCAAAATCAAGAGTCTGACGCTTGACCCACTGAGCCACCCAGGGGTCCCTATTAGAGGCTTTGGATGTCTACTATCGTGACCTAAGAAGGACCATGTGAGCTTCATAACTTTCCCCGTTTTATAAATGAGCCTCAGAGAGGTGAAGCGACTTAACCAGACTCACCTAAGAACCCTGGAGTTCATGCTTCAGGTTTGGGTTGGTTTGTTTGTTTTTCGGACACTAGACAAATGTAGTCGTAAAACTGCATTTTCCGTATTAGTAGCTTGCAATCCCTTTTCTGCCCACCACTCGCTCAGATGTCCCCAGCATCGATGTATGTTTTGCTTTCAGAAACCTTTGCTGTTAGTCATATTGGGAAGCACCGAGAACCGGTGACTCACGGAGTTAAGCGCTGCAGCCCCAGCAGAAACTGGGATGAATGAACCTTAGACCAGCAGGTGTCTCATGCGTGTCTAGTGGTTCCCTCATTCTTTCAAATCCAAAGTTATTTTTTTTCTCTTTTTTAATATAAAGAAATTAATTTGTAGAGGTATCACTTTTTTTGTGATTTTTTTAAATGTCTGTTTATTTTTGAGAGAGAGAGAGAGAGAGGGACAGAGTGCAATCAGGGGAGGGGCAGAGAGAGAGGGAGACACAGAATCGGAAGCGGGCTCCGGGCTCCGGGCTCCGAGCCATCAGCACAGAGCCCGATGCAGGGCTTGAACTCACAAACCGCGAGATCATGATCTGAGCCGAAGTCAGACGCTTCACACCCCAAAGGTGTTAATCTTAAGATAACATTAAGTTCTGATTTCCCGTCTAACAAAAGTACGTCTTATCGAAAAGTATTTGTGTTATGGTTGTTGAAAAGTTTTGTTGATCAAATTGAGAAAGAATGAAGAGGTTATAGATATTGACGATTTGGGGGTTTCTGGCCGTCACATGCAGGGCCTTCAAAGTTTTGGTTCTTGGAGACTAAGAAGCTAACCCTCTCCCCTCCTATCTACAGCAAAAGGAAATGTGGCGACTTTTTTTTGTTAGTTTTTTTCGTTTTTATTTATTAAAATTTTTTACATGTTTTATTATTTAATTTTGGGAGAGAGAGAGGGACAGAGTGTGAGCAGGGGAGGAACAGAGAGAGAGATGGGAGACACAGAATCCGAAGCAGGCTCCAGGCTCTGATTTGTCAGCACAGAGCCGGACGCAGGGCTTGAACCCAAGAACCGTGAGATCATGACCTGAGCCAAAGTTGAACGCTTAACCGACTGAGCCCCCCGGGCGCCCCGAAAACGTGGCACCTTTAAAGGGAACCGTTCCCAAAAAAAAAAAAAAAAATAAAGGGAACCGTTCCCTTTACACTTGTGTGGGCACAACCAGAACTGAGAGCAGGTTCCTAAAATGCATTAAAATACCCAACAGGTTCTTGGGAGAAATGATGTGGGCGTTCCCACGTGAGAGAGAAAGCATAGCAGAGCTCCACTCGGCCTTCGCGGATTGCCTAACCTAACCCTCATCAGTGTTGGGCAAGCCCTCACATTTCCCTTCCTTGGTTTCCCCACCCATAAAATGGTATGATGATACTTTCTTCCTCTTTGTGAGAAAGCAGAAAGGTAAGTGGTTGTTTGTAAAGTGCTTTGAGATGGTTCGATGAGGCGTGATGGGTAAATACAAAGTAGTATGGTGATGGGAAGGAAAAAAAAAAAACGACTCTCTTTGGGAGCCAACTGCAGAATCACCCTGCTGCAAGCAGGACTCATGAAAAATGAGCGATTCACTCCTTGCCTTCTGGTTTTCATGGTAAAGTCTTTGTCTTTTGACCTAAAATTCTCTTTACGTGTTAACAATGAAATAAAATAATAGGAGGAGAAAATGCCTGGAAATCATGGCTTTGGAAAGAAAGTCTGGACTTTAGGAGACCAGGCGTGTTTATTACTTAAAAAAGTTTTTGTTTTAAAATATAGAATGGACTCCATAACACTAACCATACTAATTTTTAGCAATATACGTGGGTCTACTTAAGATATAAATTTAATGTTCCCTCTCCAGGCGGAATAGTTCTCTTTGGCTCTTATTACCACATTTTTTTTTAAAAGTTATTCTTACGGGGCGCCTGGGTGGCTCAGTCGGTTGAGCGTCCGACTTCGGCTCAGGTCATGATCTCACGGTCCGTGAGTTCGAGCCCCGCGTTGGGCTCTGTGCTGACCGCTCAGAGCCTGGAGCCTGCTTCCGATTCTGTGTCTCCCTCTCTCTCTGACCCTCCCCCGTTCATGCTCTGTCTCTCTCTGTCTCAAAAATGAATAAAACGTTAAAAAAAATTTTTTTTAAAGTTATTCTTACAGATCACGAGAAAAAAAAAGTTGTAATTAGGTACATTAGGTAGACTGTGGTGATCATTTCACAATATATACAAATATAGAATCATTATGTTGTACATCTGAAACTAATAATGCTGTATGTCGACAATTATTTACTTATTTTGAGAGAGAGAGAGAGAGAGAGAGAGAAAGTGAGCAGGGGAGAGGCAGCGAGAGAGAGAGAATCCCAAGCAGGCTCTACGCTCTGCACAGAGCCCCATGTGGGGCTCCATCTCACCAAGATGATAAAAGACGATAGACTCAAACGCTTAACCGACTGAGTCACCCAGAGCCTCTCTATCTCAATTTTTTTTAAGTTATCCTGAAGTGACATTATTTTCCCCCAAAAGCTGGATGTTTGCTGCCTGAGACGTCTGATGAATTATGCTACGTATCAGCTTAGTTTGAGATTGACTTCTTTCTTTTGTTGTTGTTGTTTTTTTATTTTTTTAAATTTACATCCAAATTAGTTAGCATATGGTGCAACAGTGATTTCAGGAGTAGATTCCTTAGTGCTCCTGACCCATTTCGCCCATCCCCCCTCCCACCACCCCTCCTGTGACCCTCAATTTGTTCTCCATATTTATGAGTCTCTTCTGTTTTGTCCCCCTCCCTGTTTTTATATTATTTTTATTTCCCTTCCCTTATGTTCATCTGTTTTGTCTCTTAAAGTCCTCCTATGAGTGAAGTCATACAATATTTGTCTTTCTCGGACTAATTTCACTTAGCCTAATACGCTCCAGTTCCATCCACGTAGTTGCAAATGGCAAGACTTCATTCTTGTTGATTGCTGAGTAATACTCCATTGTCTATATAGACCACATCTTTATCCATTCATCCACGGATGGCCATTTGGGCTCTTTCCATCCTTTGGCTATTGTCGATAGTGCTGCTATATAAACATGGGGGTGCACGTGTCCCTTCGAAACAGCACACCTGTATCCCTTGGATAAATGCCTAGTAGTGCCATTGCTGGGTCGTAGGGTAGTTCTATTTTTTTAGTTTTTTGAGGAAACTCTATGCTATTTTCCAGAGTGGCTGCACCAGCTTGTATCCCCAGAGATTGACTTCTTAACAAAGAACACAAAGAACCTTAAATAGATATATATGGAAATGCCTGGCAATGTTCGGGCAAAAAAATTTGGATTTTGTTAGTATACGTGTGCATGTAAAATATATTTTTCACTATAACGCTACATGTTTATTTTTATTCATTTATTTCTTAAGTAGGCGCCGTGCCCAATATGGGGCTTGAACTCAAGGCCCTGAGATCAAGAGTCAGATGCTCTACTAACTGAGGCAGCCAGGCACCCCACTATGACTCTAAGTTTTAATTTTATTATTATTATTATTTTTAATGTTTTTATTTATTTTTGAGAGAGAGACAGACAAAGCACGAGCAGGGGAGGGGCACAGAGAGAGGGAGACACAGAATCCGAAGCAGGCTCTAGGCTCCGAGCCGTCAGCACAGAGCCCGATGTGGGGCGCGAACTCACAAATCGCAAGATCATGACCTGAGCCGAAGTTGGATGCTCAACCGACTGAGCCACCCAGGCGCCCCAATTTTATTTTTATTATTAAAAAAGATTTTTTTTTAATGTTTATTTTGTTTTTGAGAGAGAGCATGAAGAGGGGACGGGCAGAGAGAGAGGAAGACACAGAATCTGAGACAGGCTCCAGGTTCTGAGTTGTCCGCACAGAGGTCCAACGCGGGGCTCGAACTCATGAACCGTGAGATCGTGACCTGAGTCGAAATCAGACACACAGCTGACTGAGCCACCCAGGCGCCTCTAAATTTTTACGTTTAAATTTTACTTGGCCTTAAAAGTAAGTGATCTAGTATTATTTGTTCTGTTTTGTGAAAACCATTGTTGGTCTTTCGATGAGGATTGCTTTAATCTGTAGAGAGCTTTGGGCGGTATGTAAATTTTAACAGCATGGGGCTACACCAAAATAAAAAGCTTCTGTTTAGTGAAGGAAACACACGAAACAAAAAGACAACTTGGCGAGTGGGAGAAGATACTTGCAAATGATGTGTCTGATAAGGCATTAATACCCAGACTATATAATGAATGTGTACAACCCAGCACCCAAAAACCCACAAATAATCTGATCAAAAAATGGACAGAGACCTGACCGTTTTCCCAAAAAAGACATAGAGAGGGCCAACAGACACGTGAAAAGATGCTCGACATCACTAATCGTCAGAGGAGGGCAAATGAAATGAGATATCACCTTACACCTGTGAGAATGGCTAAAATCAAAAAGACAAATAACAAACGTTGGTGAGGATGTGGAGGAAAAGGAACCCTCGTGCGCTGTTGGTGAAAAGGCAAATTGGTGCAGCCGCTGTGGAAAACAGTACGGAGGTTTCTCAAAAAATTAAAAATAGGATTACCGTATGACCCAGCTATTCTACTACTGGGTGTTTACCCCCAAGAAAACAAAAACTCTTAATTCAAAAAGATGTATGCACCCCTAAGAATGAAATCTTGCCATTGAGAGACTCTGGATGGACCTAGAGGGTATTATGCTAAGTGAAATAAGTCAGAGAAAGACAAATACCATATAATTTCACTCATAGGTGGAATTTAAGAAACAAAACACAGAGAAAAGGGATAATACCGAATCTTAAATACAGAGAACAAACTGGTGGTTCCCAGAGGGGAGGCGGGCGGGGGCCGGGGGGGGGGGGGCGGTGCACCTGGGTGACTCAGTTGGTTAAGCATCTGACTCTTGATTTTGGCCCAAGTCGAGATCTCACGGTTCGTGGGATCAAGCCCCGCATCAGGCCCTGCTGGGGCAGCACGAAGTTTGCTTGGGATTCTCTCCCTCCCTCTCTCTCTCTGCCCCTCTCCCCACTCACGCTCTCTCTCCCTCTTTCTGAAAATAAATAAACATTTAAACAATTTTTTTGCTAGGTAAAGGTGATTAAGAGTACACTTTCCATGATGTGTGCTAAGTCGTGTATAGACTTATTGAACCATTATACTGCATATATTGATGCAGATATGATGTGAATGATGGAGACATCCATACTTTGTCCACAATACCTATTTTTGGAGCATCTCCTAAGCGCCAAGATGTGGTTCTTGTCCTTGAGCAGCTTGGAAAGAAGGCAGGTTGCTGTAGACCCGGCTGTGTTAACAGGCTGATTGGACTCATCATGTGGGGGTACAGAGCCCCTCTCAGTATTACTTTTATATGGGTGGAATTAGGCTAGAATGAACTTTCGGGGGGCCTCGAATGCCTACAGAACACCTAGTAGGGTCTGTCTTGAGTAGCGAGCCGGGCGATTGGGAGGATGAGCCCCAGTTCACCACTTTGGCTTGTGGGTTAAATAGCCTGTCAGCTTCCGGTCCTTTTGTAACCCCGTTGGGCCTAAAACCAAAACCTACGGTTGTTTCTTTCCGGTCCTTCGTTTCTGCGCAGGTGGTACAGACCGGACAGGGGTTGGCCAGCGTCTGTACCCCAGCTTTCACTAAGCTAACGGATTTGCTAGGCCTGGAGGCGACTCACGCTAACCAAATTCCCAAGACTGACGAAGAACTCAAAATGCAGATTTTAAATTTATCAGGAGGGGTATATCCAGAGAGAGGCCAGTGTTTCCTATATGCCCGGCTGCATGTTTTCTCCCTGTGGGCTAATCTAGGTGGAGGGCGGGATTCCACACAAAGTTTCTTGGAGAGCATACAGTCAAGATAGATTTGGACGCATTTACTGGCTCGTGACAGCAAGCTGTGGAAACCCAGCCCTTCCGGAGGGGATAGCTCCACATCAAGGGTAGAATAAAGCCCATTTGGTACATGCTGTGGCGATGATTCCTTTTTCTTTAATCTGTTCTTTCTTGAGAGAGACTGCAGGGTATTCGATTACGTTTCGACCTGTTGACTTCCAATTTCTGTTCAGTCTTGCATTCGTGAGATTATATCCAGGTACCCAAATTGGATATTGGGTGTTTACCGTCTTCTTACGTGGCAGCTTTTGCCACACTGGCAAGTCTGAGAATTTATTTTATTTTATTTTATTAATTTATTTTATTTTATTTTATTTTATTCTTTTATTTTATTTTATTCTTTTATTTTATTTTATTTTATTATTTTATTTTATTATTTTATTTTATTTTATTATTTTATTTTATTTTATTTTATTATTTTATTTTATTATTTTATTTTATTTTATTATTTTATTTTATTTTATTTTATTATTTTATTTTATTTTATTATTTTATTATTTTATTTTATTTTATTTTTTATTTTATTTTATTTTATTTTATTTTATTATTTTATTTTATTTTATTATTTTATTATTTTATTTTATTTTTTATTTTATTTTATTTTATTTTATTTTATTTTATTTTATTGTTTTATTTTATTATTTTATTTTATTTTATTTTATTATTTTATTTTATTATTTTATTTTATTTTATTATTTTATTTTATTTTATTTTATTATTTTATTTTATTATTTTGTTATTTTATCTTATTTTATTATTTTATCTTATTTTATTATTTTATTTTATTTTATTATTTTATTTTATTTTTTATTTTATTTTATTATTTTATTTTATTTTATTATTTTATTTTATTTTATTTTATTTTATTATTTTATTTTATTATTTTATTTTTATTTTTTTATTTTATTTTATTTTATTTTATTTTTATTTATTTTTATTTATTTTTAAGACTACCTTTTTAAGAAATGTTTATTTATTGTTGAGGAGGAAGGAGGGGCAGAGAGAGAGGGAGACAGAGAATCCCAAGCGGGCTCCTTGACTGAGCCACCTAGGCTCCCCGAGAATCTACCATTTAAAAATCCCTCCTGGGGAATCCTGACGTGGCTCGGGGAGCATTATTATTATTATTATTATTTTTTTAACGTTTATTTATTTTTGAGGCAGAGAGAGACAGAGCATGAATGGGGGAGGGTCAGAGAGAGAGGGAGACACAGAATCCGAAACAGGCTCCAGGCTCTGAGCCGTCAGCACAGAGCCCGACGCGGGGCTCGAACTCACGGACCGCGAGATCATGACCTGAGCTCAAGTCGGACGCTTAGCCGACTGAGCCACGCAGTCGGGGAGCATTATTTTAACACTTGGATTCCTTCTCGTGCGTTCTCAGCTTTTGCTCGTTGTTAATATTATTTTTTTTAAGGTTTACTTATTTAAGTAACCTCTACACCGATATGGGGGGGTTATGACCCCAAGATCAAGAGTTGTGTGCTTTTCCCCTTGAGCCAGCCAGGCGCCCCTCAGTTTTGATTTTTCTGTCATGTATTTATTTATTTTGAGAGAGAGAGAGAGAGAGTGTGTGCAGTGTGCGTCCCCATGGGGGAGAGGCATAAAGAGAGGGAGAGAGAGAATCCCAAGCAGGCTCCCTGCTGTCAGCACAGAGCCCCCTGTGGGGCTTGATCCCACTGTCCGTGAGATCCTGACTTGAACCAAAATCAAGAGTCGGATGCTTAACCCACTGAGCCACATGCCTGGTTTTTATTCTTTATAAGAAACGTAAAATGTAGGGGCGCCTGGTGGCTCAGTGGGTTAAGCGTCCGACTTCGGCTCAGGTCACGATCTCGCGGTTCGTGAGTTCGAGCCCCGCGTCGGGCTCTGTGCTGACAGCTTAGAGCCTGGAGCCTGCTTCAGATTCTGTGTCTCCCTCTCTCTGCTCCTCCCCTGCTCATGCTCTGTCTCTCTCTCTCCTTCAAAAATAAATAAAAACATTTAAAAAAATTAAAAAAAAAAAAAGAAATGTAAAATGTAGAGATAATTTGGAGCTGCTTTCTAACTCTGGCACCCACTTACAGACGTAACCATTCTAAGATACTCCCTCTCTCTCTCTCTCTCTTTCCTCTCTCTCTCTCTCTCTTTCCTCTCTCTCTCTCTCTCTCTCTCTCTATATATATATATATTAAGATTTTATTTTTAAGTAATTCCTACACCCAACGTGGGGCTCAAACTCACAACCCTGAGATCAAGAGTCACACGCTCTACTGACTGAGCCAGCCAGGCGCCCCTCTGCATAATATATCTGATCATCATAAATGCCAAGGAGAAAAATCAAGTGTGAGACACTGGGAACTGAGGAATTAGGGTTGATGAGGAGGAGAACAAAAGTGTAGTGCTGGACATTTTTGCAAGATGCCTCTTAGATCTTGAAGCACTTAATGCCAAGTACATCGTTCAGTATATGTGTCTGGAGCCCCGGGAACAGGGCCATGTCTGTTTGGGTCAGATTACCCAGTATAGGTGTGGGTAATCAGGAAAGCTAGAATTAAAACGATAAAATTCCGAGCTCTTGTTATAGTGATATTCCTCCAAGTGCTCTTTTAAAAAAATACGTATTGTTATTTTTTTAGTAAAAAAAATACGTATTGTTATTTTTTTAGTAATCTCTATGCCCGACGTGGGGCTTGAACCCACGACCCGGAGCTCAAAAGCCACACGCTCCTCCAACTGAGCCAGCCAGGCACCCTCCCCCTCCCCCCACCTCCAAACACTCTCATTTAACTTTAGAACTCTGTCACTTAGCAAAACTGTCATAATACGTTGCCCTTTTGGACAGTGGCTGTGCTGTTTGGTGAACTGTTTACCTTAGTGAGAACCGTTCCGTGGAACTTGTCTTAGATCGGGGGTGGGGGGAAGGGGGGGAGCGGAGACTATTCAGAGTCGATTGGTTTTGTAAGTTATTCTAAGATCTTGAAGTTTTGATATGCTCAGAAGTCAAACTAACGTACCGATTCAAAAATGAGAAAAATGCAAAGAAATGGCCACCGACGGGCATTCTGCTTTCGGTAATTGATCAGAGCAGCGCATGTCACATATGGTAGGAATAGGGTTTTGCAGACAGTCTAATGGGGTTGACTCTATTTCTTTGGGAGCGGCCTGTGTGCTTGTTCTCACATTTGGAGATGAGTGGGGAATGTTCAGAATCATGCAGTTCACACCTTGTTGACGGAGATCTCTTTTGTACCTGAGCCTGGTTAATTTTCCTCTTTCTATTTCTCCGAGATAGTTGAAAATTGTTAATATGGGGGGGGGGAGCCCTACTTCATATGGGGGCCAACTCTGTTTTGCAAAGATTGCCACAACAACCTCTGAAATTGTACGTGTTCTTACAGCGTGACTCCCACGCAGGGGCAGGAGAGGGCTGTGTCCCTTCCCCTTGAACCTTGGCAGATCTTGATGACTGCCTTGACCAACGGCGTAGGGCGAAAGTGACACCCTCTGATTTCCGTGGCGAGATCACAAATATAGTGTGTGCTTTTTTGGGGATGCCTACTCTTAGAACACAGCACTGCCTTATTGGGAAAGCCCAGACAGTCCACATCGAGAGACTGAATGAAGGTTCCTGCTGACACCCCAGCTGAGATCCCAGCTAACTTTTGTAATCAGTTGCCAGCCATGTGAGTGAAAGCCTTCCAGATGATTCTAGTCCCCAGCTGTTCAGTCCCCACAGCCTTCAAGCCTTTTCAGCTGGGGCCCCAGCCATGGAGAAGCAGAGATAAGTTGTCGCGGTCAGATTGCTGACCCGTAATAAAATGGTTCTTTCCCACTAAGTTTCAGGGGTGATTTAAAAAAAATTTTTTTTACATTTATTTATTTTTGAGAAACAGAGGGAGACAAAGCGTGAGTGGGGGAGGGGCAGAGAGAGAAGGAGACACAGAATCCGAAGCAGGCTCCAGGCTCTGAGCTGTCAGCACAGAGCCCGTCTCGGGGCTGGAACTCCCCAAAAGCGAGATCATGACCTGAGCCGAAGTCGGACGCTCCACGGACTGAGCCACCCGGGTGCCCCGGGGGGTGATTTTTTAAACAGTAATAATTGGAACAATATCCTTGGATGTCCTATTAGATAAGAGTAACGCTGCCCCTTCTCTGTTTATTCAACAAGAGGGTTGCCATGTACCCTCTTATTGTACCCTAAAGAGAAAATAAGATCATTTTCTTATTGAAGAAATCCCTTAGAATGTGACACTGAGAAACAGAGGAACATTAATAAAAACATTAAAAAATAAGTTGTTATACTGTTCTTCTCCGAAGGCGATGGAATAGGAAATTGACAAGGCATCTCGTGAAGACTTACAGGAAAAAAGAAACTCTTTACATACGCAGTTGGTTTTAAGCTTCTGGTGGCAGGATTGTGGTCACTTTGAGCGCGGTGATTCAGGGTCGTTGTTTCTGAAATGCCAGTTCATCCTTGACTGTCATCCACCTGCAGAAGAGCACGTTTCATTGTCAGGCCCCTTTGTAAGAAATAGTTCTGTCATTTTTTTTTTTTCTCCCCAGCATCCATCTCGTCTTTGAGGGGTAAGCCAGGAGGATCCGCTTCAGAGGTGTTGTTTGAGGAATATTAAGTAACGTGCACATTTTCCTAGTTTTACTTTTGAAATGCGATCAGAGTTCTGGAGGCAGTGAATCTGCCAGAGTAAAGCAGAAGACACGGGTCTAGTTCTGTCTCGGCTGATTCACTCTGTGCCTTCGCTCTCTGAGTGAGGGGCTTGGGCTAGGTGGTCTCTAATGACTCCTTAGTTAGAAATCGCTCTATTTTAAGGGTGCCTGGGTGGCTCAGTCAGTTGGGCGTCGGACTCTTGGTTTCGGCTCAGGTCGCGATCCCAGGGTGGTAGGATCAAGCCCTGCGTCCAGCTTTGCGCTGAGCACAGGGCCTGCTTAAGATTCTCTCTCTCGGGGCGCCTGGGTGGTTCAGTTGGTTGAGCATCCGGCTTCGGCTCGGGTCATGATCTCACGGTTTGTGGGTTCGAGCCCCGCGTCGGGCTCTGTGCTGACAGCTTAGAGGCTGGAGCCTGCTTCGAATTCTGTGTCTCCCTCTCTCTCTGCTCCTCCCCTGCTCATGCTCTCTCTCTCTCTCCTTCAAAAATAAATTAAAAAAACATTAAAAAAATTTTTTTAAATAAAAAAGATTCTCTTTCTCTCTCCCGCTCTGCCCCTCTCCCCCACTCATGCTGTCTTTCTCCCTCCCTCTCTCTCTCTCTCTCTCAAATTAAGAAATAAATAAATAAAAATTGCTCTATTTTATTTTTACAAGACTGTACAACTTAGTCCGTGTGTCATTTGTCCAAGAATTCAGGTCTGGGGCCAGACTGCTTGGTTCAGAGCCCAAAACTAACTAGCTGAGTAATTCTTCTGGGTACGTCGCCTAACCTCAGTTCCTTCATCTGTAAAATGGGGATAATCACAGGGCCTACTTTACGAGTTCATTGGGAATATCAAATCGGTTAATGAATAGTTAAGAGCCGTAAATGTCTGACACAATAAGCTATATTGGCTTTGGCTCTCACTAGTCACCTTACACGCTGCTGGTTATGATGATATTTCATTCATATGCTGAATCTTGTCCAGAAGAAACTGAACGGGCATTTCCTCACTAGGCGTATCGTAGAAGCGATCGGTGAGGTGGGTATGAACTACACTGTGTGACCTCAAGTCCCTTCAACTCACGTATTCTCAAGTAATCAGGATTCCAGGATCAGTGGGCAAGGAACAAGTTGTCCTGGGAGTACTGATGCGCAGTAAGAGGAGAACACGTCAGTGTCAATTACCCTAGAGTAGCCACTTCTGAGGCTTGAAACCCTGCTGAGAGATTTTACGTATCGTTCCCACACGTAGCTCAAAGAAATGCTAATAATGTTAATAGGAGGTTTGTAAAAGGTTCAACAATTCAAAAAGTGACACATGAATAGAACCATGGAGCACATTCCTTAAGTTGTCAGGCACCCTGGACTTGGATTGACTATCTTGGATGTGACTCCATAGGCAAAAACGACCAGGGGCTGTTTTGCTCATCCAGAACTTTTTGCCTGAATGGCTTGTCGTTTCATTTAGTTGTCACTTTGGTAGGTGGGCAAGGAAATAAGAGAGGTTAAATAATACTATTCCAGAAAGACTTTAGGCTTCGGATCAGAAAGACTCAACCACCTGATGGAAAAGAACGTAGGCTGATAGCTTTTTTGTCCTTCACTTAGGGATTTCTTTGGATGTGGAACGCCGGTAATTGTCTGAGAAAGTGGCATGAACAGTCAATTAGAGGAGAAGAAAACACTCAGGGGGACTCGGAGAGCAGTTGGCTGGGCTACAGACTGTTTCTGATCACTCCAAGCCCATCTAGAAATTACCCTTGATTATTTAAAAAAGATTGAAAACTTTAGAAGTCAATTGCAGACGTGTCAGGAGCGTTCAGTTGGGTGTCACCGATATGTGGGGGTCTCTACGAAGGTCTGTTCGTTGGAAAACAGTATTTATTTGAGGTACAGGCTCCACCCACGTCACCTGCTTGGGGTGTGCTGGCTGGCTGTTCAGTGATTACCAAGGTGGGCCAAACTGAATGTGACTCTTTTTTGTTTTTTTTAAACGTTTATTCATTTTTTGAGAGACAGAGCATGAGTGGCGGGGAGGGGCAGAGAGAGAGGGAGACACAGAGTCGGAAGCAGGCTCCGGGCTCTGAGCTGTCAGCACAGAGCCCGACACGGGGCTCGAACCCACGAGCTCTGAAATCATGACCTGAGCCACAGTCGGATGCTTAACTGACTGAGTGACCCAGGCGCCCCTGAAGATGACTCTTACCTTGGTATTTCAGTGTGGCAGAGACCAGAGATTCAAGGATACTGTTATATACGCTATTTCCTTGGCAGTCTTTGAGCTGTGGGCCAGTCCCAGGGACCAGGCAATCTCCTATGGAGTAAAAATAAAGAAAGCAAAGGAGAAAAGACAGAGCCTAGGGGGGAATGTAGGATTTGCTAATGTGGATCGAAGCTTGTGTTCAGGGGAACTGGGTAAAATGCTAAATAAAAAAATGGCCCGTCCTTCGGATCCTATGGACAGCTTAGGAACCTGGATTCTTAATAGGGACTGGGTGAGTCTCAGACCTGAGTGCAAACCCAGCCAGGCCGGAACTGCTCAGAGTGATGGCTAAATTTAGAATCCCCTGGCACACTGTCGCTTCCAGCCGCTCGTACCCTCCTGTCCTCCAGACCAGCCAGCCTGCTTCTGCCTCAGCTCTGCACCGCTTTGCTCTAGCTTTGCCCTCCACCAGGAAACCCTCCTGCCCCAGAGAGCTCCCCGACCCCTCCCCTCCTTCTATGAACCCCACTTCCTTTCAGTGACCTCTTTCCTGTAGTTACACGCTTAAAGGAACTCCGTTAAAGATGCATAACTGGGGAAAAGTGATCTCAAAAGCCGTGATTTATTTCTTATTTGTTTGTGTATTTTTGAATAAGCAACTTGGGCTCCTGGTATATATTTGTCCCAGTCACCCCGTCCCTTCCCTGGAGGCAACCACTGGTTAACTAGGTTCGTGTGGATTCTTCTAGAGAGCTCTCGAGTGTTGGCAAATAAAAGCCCCCCCCCCCCCCAACCCCCACAGGAATGGCAGCATGGCATTCACATTTTTGGTATCTTTCTTTTTATCACTTATACTCTCTTGGTGTTCTCTTTCCCTTAGCTGCCTCATTCTTCTTAATGTAACTGTTATTTATTTATTTATTTTTTAAGTAATCTCTACCCCCAACGTGGGGCTTGAACTCATGATTCCGAGATCAAGAGTCTCCTACTCTACTGATTGAGCCAGCCAACCAGGCGCCCCCAAAGTATCAATTCTTAATTAATGCTTATATACCATTCTATTGTGTGGATATATTGAAACTTGTGATGGTTGTTTAGATTGTTTGCAATATATTTCCATATTAAAAATAAGACAGGGGCACCTGGGTGGCTCACTCGGTTGAGAGTCTGGTTCTTGATCTTGGCTTAGGTCTTGATCTCAGGGTCGTGAGTTCAAGCTCCAAAAAGAGAGTGTGGGGGTGCCTGGGTGGCTCAGTCCGTTGGGCATCAGACTTCAGCTCAGGTCATGATCTCACAGTTTGTGGGTTCGAGCCCCGCATCGGGCTCTGTGCTGACAGCTCGGAGCCTGGAGCCTGCTTCGGATTCTGTGTCTCCCTCTCTCTGTCCCTCCCCTGTACTCTCTCTCTCTCTCTCTCAAAATAAATAAACCTTAAAAAGTGTTTAAAAATAGTACAGATTAAGAGTCTCCTTTGTTGTTTTGCATATGTTTGGAGGATAGATACCAGGAACCTGGATAGGTACCTCCAAACCACCCAACGAAGAGGCCCAAAAACAGTCTGTGTGCTTTCCAGCGTGTATGAGAGCCCTACGGTCCTACATCCTCCCCGACACTGTGTGGCCAAACATTTTGCTATCTGCTAATCAGTGGCTAAAAAGTGATGGCTTCCGTGTGGTTTTAATTCTCACGTATCTTTTCAAAGTTTTAAGAACCGTCTTCTGTAAACTCTTGGAGTCCTCTATTCATTTTCCATTAGCTGGTGATGAGTGGGATGTGAATGTGGTTTAATAAGCAAGTCGGCTGCTCAAGGGCTAATGCGAAATGACCTCATCTTAGGTCCTGGCATGGTAATAACTCAGAAAAGAGAGGCTAGATTAAATCTAATCTCCAGGAGTGTTTTATCAAAAAGCAAACAGACTTAGGTAAGAGCTTGTCTCTCTCTCTGTTTCTTAAAAAAAAAATTTTTTTTAATGTTTATTTTTGAGAGAGATAGAGTGCATGCAGGGGAGGGGCAGAGAGAGAGGGAGACACAGAATCCGAAGCAGGCTCTGGGCTCCGAGCTGTCAGCACAGAGCCTGATGCAGGGCTTGAACTCAGGAACTGCGAGATCGTGACCTGAGCTGAAGACAGATGCTGAGCCGACTGAGCCACTCAGGCACCCCCGCACTCTCTTTTTTTAAGTTTATTTATTTTTTAAAGTAATATCTGCACCTAACATGGGGCTCAAACTCAGGACCCCAAGATCAAGAGTTGCACGCTTTACCTGCAGAGCCAGCCAGGCTCTCAAGAGCTGGTCTCTTTTAACACCGTACCTTTCTAAATTTGGACTGATCACCAAACTGATGTCCTTTTTTTGTCCTACCTTTACTGGAAAAAAAACACAAAAAACAAAACAAAAAAAACTCCTAAGACAGTAGCTTCTAACTCTATACCTTGGTGTATACCAGCCATTATATTTCTAAAAATTGAGTTTATTCTTGGTATAAAAAGAACAGCGCTGCCATTTGTCTGACAGTTTTATTTCTTGAGGATATCAAAACAAAGTATGTTGTTCTATGCTTTTAGACCCGAAGCTTGGTAAACTCTTAGTAAATGTGTGCATTTCTTAGTTGTAATTATGTAAAAGAGGCCTGATGAGTATACCAAGCAGTACTCTTTTTTTTTTTTTTTTAAGTATGCATGTATTTTGAGAGAAAGAGCCAGTGAGTGTGGGGGGGGGGGGGGGTGGGGCGCAGAGAGAGAAGGAGAGAGCGAATCCCAAGCAGGTTCCGCGTTGTCAGCACAGAGCCCGATGTGGGACTTGATCTCATGAACGGTGAAATCATGACCTCAGCCGAAATCAAGAGTGGGACCCTTAACTGCATGAGCCATCCAGGCGCCCCAAGCCGTCCTCTTCACAGTAAAGGCAGGACATTCCTTCCATGTTATTTAATATCCATACACAACAGCCCTCCGTGGCCCATCTATGGGCCCTACTTTGAAAAGTGGAGGGAGGGGTCACTTTTTAAAAAGTAATAGCAAAGATTAAAGTCATTTATATTTACCGTCACAGAAGAGAGGGATAAAAGGACATGGGCTCTCCAGGGAGACAATACTTACGGCCAATGATCACTCGAAAAGATGCTCAACATCATTAGTCACCGGGGAAATGCAAATCAGAACCACGACAAGATACTGCTGTCACACGGACCGGAATGACTATACCCAAGAAAGTGGGTAATTACAAGTGTGAGAGAGGATGTGGAGGAGACATTGGACCCCTCGTACTCTGTTGGTAGAAACGGAAGATGCCTTAGGCACTGCAGAAAGCCATCTGGCGGTCCTCTGAAGAGTTACACATAGGGGCGCCTGGGGGGTTCCGTTGGTTAAGCTTACGACTTCGGCTCAGGTCACGATCTCGCGGTTCGTGGGTTCGAGCCCCGCGTCGGGCTCTGTGCTGACCGCTCAGAGACTGGAGCCCACTTCCGATTCTGTGTCTCCCCCCCCCCCCCCTCTCTCTGCCCCTCCCCCACTCATGCTCTGTCTCCGTCTTTCAAAAATAAACATTGAAAAAAATTCAAAAAAAAAAAACTTAAACATAGAATTACCACGTGATCCAGCAATTCTGTGCCTGGGTATAAACTCAAAAGAATTGAAGATAGATGTTCTAATAAACACGGTCCAGGAGCGTTCATGGCAGCACTGTTCGCAGAAACAAAAAGGTGGCGACAACCCAGATGTCCACGGATGGATGAACGAACAAACAAAACGTGGTATACCCACCCAATGAAATATTATCCAGTCAGGAAGAGGAATCGGTTCCATCCGGTGCTTGGATGTACCTTCAAGACACGAAGCTCAAGGAGAGAAGCCAGACACACAAAAGGTCACGTGTTCTGTGATTCTATTTATATAAAAAATCCAGAATAAGTAAATCCGCAGTGACGGAAGACAGGTTGGTGTTTGACGGGGCTGGGGGAGGGAGAAGCAGGGAGTGACTGCTCAGTGGGTAGAGGTTTTTACTTTAGGGCGACGGGAATACTTTGGATCTAGGTGGAAGGAGTAGTTGCACAGCTCTGTGCATGTACTAAGTGGCACTGAATTGTCTCAAACAGTTCATTTTCCATTATGTGAATTTCGCCTCAATTTCAGTAAGAGAAAAAGATACAACACAGATCGTCCTGGGCGTCTTAGTTATTCTTTATGATGGCAAAGAAGCGATTTGGGAGGCTCACTGGTTTTTGGAAATGTAAAAGCTGTTTGTAAATGCCGTGCGAAACCATTGACCTGTAACTCTTCAGAAGGGTTCTGTAAATGTTCTCCCAAGTAATTAAAGGATCCCTGTGTTGTGTTTGAAGTCTCCCTACCGACTGTCTAAATAACCTTGTTGCAAAACAGGTTGTAAGAGTGTATTAGGTGCTATTTAAAATTACAACCACCACATTAAACCAGACTCGGAGAATTAATTGGGAATTGTGCTTTCTGCAAATTAATTTTCCGCCAATCGGTTGTGAAGCTGTCTACCCAAACCAGTACCTAGAGGCTTTCAGTCCATCTGGCTGATGGTAGTTTTCTGTGCACTCGTGGAAAGTGTGCGCCCAGGTAGAAGAGAAGCTGACAGTTGAGTGATCAAGGTTGAGTGTTTTACACCTTCCTGTGATTACAGTGTGTGACCGAAAATGAGTATTTAGTTCTTTTTAAAAGCCACTCTGGTCAGATTGGCTATAAACATCATTCGCTTACCCATGTTGCAACTCACTTCCACAAACACATTTTGTGCGAGGCCGTGAGCTGGCTGCCGTGGGGGCTAGATATGAAGACTTAACACCTGTCCTTAAATTTAATAGGGGTGACATTTCTAGAAATTGCTGTGATAGTTTTTCATGACCTAAAAACCCATCTGTTCTGAATGACCAGTTTTATGTGATCTTTTATCAGGCGTATGAAAAAATAGCCAGCAATTTGACATTGTTTCGGAGAAGTCTTAAGTTTTTTAAAAAATTTTTTTAAATGTTTATTCATTTTTGAGAGAGAGAGAGCAGAGACAGAGCGTGAGCAGGGAAGGGGCAGAGAGTGAGGGAGACACAGAATGTGAAGCAGGCTCCAGGCTCCGAGCTGTCAGCACAGAGCCCCGCGCGGGGCTCAAACTCACGGACCGCGGGATCATGACCTGAGCCGAAGTCGGACGCTTAACCGACTGAGCCACCCAAGCGCCCCAATTTTTTTTTTTTTTTTTTTTTTTTTTAAAGCAGAGGTGGGAATCTACGTGTATTGGCTTAACACTCATTTTAATTAGTCTTGGTAATGGAGAGTGCTAGAACTAAGGCTCGCTCTGTGCTGGCATGCACACATTCTATGTTCTCTGTTGCTCCTGCAGTGGGAAGGAAGGGCTAAAAGCTGCTGGCCACTTGAGGAAATGGCAGCTTTTCAGCGTTCTTGAGTACTCATCCCACCCGGATCTGTGCAGGCATTCAGAGCAGAGTGCAAAAAACTTCAGGTTTCAATAGGACCGCGTCTCTGCTGAGTTGGCGTGGAGTATTCATTCACTGTTCCCATCGGCAACTGTCGGCATCGCCGCTTCCATTCTTAGGACCATTTGGTTTTATGTTGAAGTGACCTAGGTTAAGTGTTACAGAAATTGTAGTTTTATTTATTTATTAAAAGAAAAGTTTTTTAATGTGTATTTTTAAAAATATTTTTAATATCTTTTTTAAAAATTTTTATTTATTTTTGAGACAGAGACAGAGCATGAACGGGGGAGGAGCAGAGAGAGAGAGGGAGACACAGAACCCGAAGCAGGCTCCAGGCTCTGAGCTGTCAGCACAGAGCGCAACACGGGGCTCGAACTCACGGACCATGAGATCGTGACCTGAGCCAAAGTCGGACACTTAACCAACTGAGCCACCCAGGCGCCCCTGTGTATTTATTTTTGAGAGAGAGATAGAGAGACAGGGCGTGAGCGGGGAAGGGGCAGAGAGAGGGGAAGACACAGGATCTGAAGCAGGCTCCAGGCTCCGAGCTGTCAGCACAGAGCCCGACATGGGGCTCGAACCCACAAACTGTGAGATCGTGACCTGAGCCGAAGTTGGACGCTTAACCGACTGAGCCCCCCAGGCGCCCCCAGAAATAGTAGTTTTAAAGTTACCATTGCACTGTCGGTCTCAAGTAGACAACATTTAATAAGCCAAAAAGAAAAACAAAACAGAACGATGGCTATCACAAGAGAAGTCAGAGGCAGCCCAATTAAATGAGAAAGCCCATGTTCATGGACATTGCAGATGTGGAAATAAAGCCTCTGTCATGGGGTCTCCTAGGTAGAGTCCCTGCTGTCGATGTCGTTTGTATCATGCTAGGCTTTGGAGAGCCAACGGAAATTTCCCTCTGAGTGTTCCTGCTGAGGAATGTGATGAAAGCATAATTCTGTTGCCTAAAAGGCAAATCATCAGACCAACTCTAAAGGGGGCTTGTAGTGGTTACTTTTCGGTTCTGTAGCCTTTTTTTTTTTTTTTTTTTTTTTTTTTTTTAATTTAGCGGAGGCTTGTTAAAATCGTCTAGTGTTTAGATAGATAGAATCAACATTGTGCATTTGACCACTTGAAAAGCTTGAGGTTTCTCCCCGGCCAGCTATTGCTCTGAAAACCTAAGCAAACAACAAAACAAACAAACCAAACAATCGTTGGTTTCTTTCCAGTTAATTATTGCCAAATTTGAAGTTACGTGGCAGATTCTGGCTCCACATGGAGCAGCCGGGATGATCTGCTTGGAGCTTTACTCATTGGTTTGTATAAACATTAGGGCTAATTACAAGATTGATATTCTAGAATATTTTCTTGAATCTCTCCATGGAGGTATCTTTCATCCAAAAAAAAAAAAAAAAAAAGAAAATCACTCTTAAACCCAGAAAGACTCTTTATGGAACCAGTGCTTTCTAATTGCCAGCTTAATCCAAAAAACAAACAAACAAAACCCCCCAAAAACAAACCCGATCTTGACTGGTTTACATTGGCTTTTTATCTGAGGGGAAAAATATGCTGGTTTGATTATCTTTTTTGATGTATTGTTTCACTGCTTCTAGCCAGCGAAAGGTTTTTGGGATAAAGTCCCCACGTGAGGTTTTCAGGGGTCAGAATTTTCAGAGTTTGTAGAAATTCTCTTAGTACAATGGAGCTGCGTTCTCGTCTTTTCCTCCAGCTGCACTGAGACGTAACTGACATGAACATTGTGTAAGTTTAAGGCGTACCACGTTGATACACTTGCATGATGCAAAATGATTGCCACGGTTCAGTTAGCTAACACCTCCAACGTGTCACACGATTACCATTTCCTTTTTGCAGTGGGAACATTTAAAATCTACTCTGTGGGCAACCCTCAAGTCTGTAACACAGTATTATTACCTGTAATCGCCCGAGCTGTACGTTAGATCTTCCGCACGTATTTACCTTGTAACTAGAAGTCTGTACTCTTTGACCGGTATCTTCCCGTTTGCCCCAGTAGCATCACTCACCTCTGTTTCTGTGAGTTCAGCTGTTTTAGATTCCACATATAAGTGAGATCCTACAATATTTGCCTCTCTCTGACTTATTTCACTCTGTGTGATGCCTCCGGGCCCATTCATGCCATTGCAAATGTCAGGATTTCCTTCTTTCCCCTGGCTTCTGTATCCATATAGACTGACTTTTAGTAAGAGGTAAGTAACTGTATATATATAACGGAGGACTCTTTTCACTGCATTTAAAATAATCCAGATATTCTCTGCCTGCTGTGTGTCAGATCTAAAAATAAAAATTTGAGGTAATGAAAATTGCAGCGAACCTATACATTTTAAGAAATTTCTCGGGGCTCCCGGGTGGGCTCGGTTGGTTAGGTGTCCGACTCTCGATTTCGGCTCATGGTTGGTCACATGGAGCTCTGTAAATAAACGTTAAAAAAAAAAAAAATTCGCACTAACACTGGCTCTTTAGATAATATGAAAATAGTATTTTTGGGGCGCCCGGGTGGCTCAGTCGGTTGACGTCCGACTTCGGCTCAGGTCATGATCTCGCGGTCTGTGAGTTCGAGCCCCGCGTCGGGCTCCGTGCTGACCGCTTGGAGCCTGGAGCCTGCTTCGAATTCTGTGTCTCCCTCTCTGCCCCTTCCCCATTCGCGCGCTCACTCTCTCTGTCTCTGTCTTTCAAAAATGAATAAATGTTAAAAAAAAATTAAAAAGAAAGAAAATAGTACTTTTGCCAATATAATTATTCTTTCTGTTATGCCCTGGGGGAATACCAGAGTGAGCACAGAGACAGAGGGGGCTGCCTTCATAGAGCTTACTAATCAGATAACTACCCAGACAAATGTGGGTTTATACTGGGATCAATGCCACGAGAGCAAGTACATAATGTTAAGACCCGTCATCAGGAGAAAGCTAAGTCCAGGGAATTTCAAGAGGCTTCCCCAGACAAGTCAATAGTGTCTTGCTAATTTATGCTATCTTTACCAATCCAGCCTGGAAAAAAAAAAAAAAAAAAAATTACACAGGCATGCCTACAATTAAATTATTCATAACTCTCAAACAGAGGCCCCGTGTCCTTTTTGTTCATTAGTGTTTCTCATAAATGCCTGATAGGGCAGTGGGAACCGTCCAAGAGAAAGTTCACTTGATTTGAGGAAATCCTGACTTTTCTGTGTAGTCAGTGTGCCTTAAAAATAGCTCTGTAATTGTTTTGTTATCAATGTCACTTAAAAAAAAAAAGGAAATAAAGAGAACAACCCCAGAGATAAAAAAACAAACAAACCCAGAGACAAACAGCCCTTGGATGTTTATAGCACCTTTATTTATTTATTTATTTATTTATTTATTTATTTATTTATTTAATGTTTTTATTTATTTTTGATAGAGAGACAGAGTGTGAGCAGGGGAGGGGCAGAGAGAGAGGGAGACACAGAATCCCAAGCAGGCTCCAGGCTCCCAGCTGTCGGCACAGAGCCCGACGGGGGGCTTGAACTCACGAGCCGTGAGATCATGACCCGAGCGGAAGTTGGACGCTCAACCGACTGAGTCACCCGGGCGCCCCTATAGCGGCTTTATTTTATAATTGCCCAAACTCAGAAGCAACCAAATGCCCTTAAATGCCATCTGTTATTCAGGCAATTAAAGAAATGAGCTATTAAGCCACAAAAAAAGACATGGGGGAACTTTAAATGCATATTGCAAAGTGAGAGAGCCGTCTGAAAAGTTTACATGCTGTCTGATTCCAACCCTATGACATTCTGGAAAAAGCAAAACTGGGCAGACAGCAGAAAGATCAGTGGTTGCCAGGGGTTAAGAGGGAGGAAAGGATAAAGAGAAGAAGCCCAGAGGATTCTTAGGGCAATGAAACGCTTTCTTATGATATTGTCATGGTGGATGCCTGACAGTTTCCATTGGCAAATTCATACAGCACAAAAATAACAATGTGTCGATATTGGCTTACCAATTGTAACAGATGTATCATGTGAATGCCGCATGTTAATAATGGCAGAAACTGGGGGTTGGGGAAATAGGTGCCATGTATGGGAACTCTGTATTTTATGCCCAGTTTTTCTCTAACCCTGAAACTCCTGAAAAAAAAAAAAAAAAAAGCCTATTACATAAAAAACAAATCAGGGCAGTACACCAAGATCATGAAGTAACATATCATTGACTGTGTCCTTGGAGCTGTTAGCTCTTACAAAGGAAAAAGATGATCTACGGGTTTTATTTTAAACTTGAAAGAATCTGCATTGGGGTTTTTTCCTGCCTTTTAAAGTTTTGTTTTGTTCTGTTTTGTTTTAGTTTATTTTGAGAGAGAGAGCACGCATGAGTGAGTGGGGAACGGGCAGAGAGAGAGGGAAAGAGAGAGAATTCCAAGCAGGCTCTGCACTGTCAGCACAGAGTCCGATGTGGGGCTCGAACTCCTGAACCGTGAAATCATGACCTGAGCTGAAATCCAGAGCTGGACACTCGGGGTTGCCTAGGTGGCTCAGTCGGTTAAGCGTCTGACTTCGGCTCAGGTCATGATCTCCCGGTCCAGGAGTTCGAGCCCCGCGTCGGGCTCTGTGCTGACAGCTCAGAGCCCGGAGCCTGCTTTGGATTCTGTGTCCCTCTCTCTGTCTGCCCCTCTCCTGCCCATGCTCTGTCTCTCTCTGTCTCAAAAATAAATAAAAACATTAAAAAAAAAAAAAAAAAGAGCTGGACGCTCAACTGACTGAGCCACCCAGGTGCCCCAAAAAGTAAGGATCATCTTGAGCAAACAGTCTAGAGTAACAGTTAAGCACACAGACTCACTGACTCTGGAACTGTGAGTTCAAATCTTACCTCTTCCAGTGAATAACTGGGCTCGGGCAGGTGAGGACACCAGAAGTGGTAGCCATTATTCTCTTAGCCAACTGAGCCACCCAGGTGCCCGGTAACCAGTATTTTCATTATCCATGACCTGGATATCTACACTCAGGAGCCTGGGAACCCAGCATAGATGATGTCTGTTTCAAATGAATCTTCCCCAATCTTTGCAAAAGGGGGAGAAAAGACTAGCCGGATCGATATTGCCGACACAACGAGATACACTGGAATTAAATCATTAATTGGCCCTGCCCAAAGATGGAGCCTGTTCTGTTGTTGGCCTGGTAGATTCTCTTGAATGGCCATCACATCCCAGACCAATAAAATCGTTTGCGTATGTGTAATGTTTTGGAAAAAGATGGGCACTTTCCGTCTGAATTAGGGGTTTCCGATAGTCCTGCCAAAAATCCCTGGGATACTGGGATTTCAGGGTCATGGTCCTGTACCCACCATTAGCGTGGGAGTGGTCACTAGCTCAGACCATGACTGACTGATATGCTGAAAGGGGAAATGGGGTCTAGTGTTAAAGACGGGTTTCCCTGCTCTTTCAGGACATGGATGTTAACGGTTTGACCTGTTACGATATTGCTATGGTGTTCAATTTGTCAGTAAGCTATTGCTTAGCTATTTACGTACTTGGTGCCAGTTTTCAGCACTTTACAGGAGATTGACTCACGTGATATGTTCCAACAGCTCTACGAAGTTGGTGCCGTTTATTTATTTATTTTTTTCCCTGCCTCACGTTTGTTTTCGAGATCTCATGAGAGTCCACCTTGCTCAAGAAACCCAAACCCGGATCCCTAAGTGCAAGGGAGCCCGAGAAGCGTAGTGTTTAGCCTTCCAGTCTTTATGAAAAGTGGACACTGAAGGGGTGAAAGTGGACAGGGAGAGTCACTGTGCTCAAAGTATGTCAGTGACTTCCGGCTGATTCCCAAATTCCTTTTTTTTTTTTTTTTTTACGTTTATTTATTTTTGAGACAGAGAGAGACAGAGCATGAACGGGGGAGGGGCAGAGAGAGAGGGAGACACAGAATCGGAAGCAGGCTCCAGGCTCTGAGCCATCAGCCCAGAGCCCGACGCGGGGCTCGAACTCACGGACCGCGAGATCGTGACCTGAGTTGAAGTTGGACACTCAACCGACTGAGCCACCCAGGCGCCCCTCCCAAATTCCTTTTAATGGTCGGCGTGGCCCTAGGTGGTCTGGCCAAGGTGATCTTCCTGACTTCTATCAATATTCTTCTTCTTTTTCCCCCCAAACTTTTTTTTTTTTTTTAATAGTGGTAAAATACAAAATTTGGCCTTTTGACAGTTTTGTATAGTTCAGTGGCATTGAACGTGGTATTATTACTGTTTTCACTTCTGGGTTAGGAAACTAACACAGAAGCGAACAAAGTGACTTCTCGTGGCTGGTGGGGTGACAGTGTTGGCTGGACGGGGCAGTCTGAGCCTTGGGCCTCATGCTCTGCCCCCCACCCCGCGGAAAAGTGCCTAGTGTGACCCGCGCTGCCGTACGTGTTCGGTTTACTCGTTTTGGTTTTAAGTTTACTTATTTATTTTGAGATGGGGGGAAGGGTGGGGAGAGAGAATCCCAAGCAGGCGCTGCACTGTCAGCGCGGGGCCTGACGCGGGACTCGATCTCGCCAACCGTGAGGTCATGACCAGAGCGGAAATCAAGAGTCGGACGCCCAACGGGCCGAGCCACCCAGGCGCCCCGTCGTTTTGGGTTGTTTGCGAAGCAGAGAATGCCGCGTATGATGCTTATGTGAGTGTTTGCCCAAAATAAATTTGTAACGCAGAAATAGCTCAAAACATTGAAATAAGATGAAACTGACATCATTTCTTTTTTAAGCTGAAATAATTTACAACCACTCCCAAATACAGCCAAATAGAGGGGTTTTTTTTGGAAATATCTATTCATGGTGACTTTTACATCTTGAATAGCTTCTGGCTGTCAGGAGACCTCACTACTGTGTGTAATTAATGAAGGCAAAACACTTCCACTCGGATTATAGGTAACTAAACATTTAATTATCTCACATTTTTTGGCAACAGCTTAGGGAAGGTAGCCTGTACCAGAATTATTATTATTATTTTTTTTAACATTTTTGCACCCGATCTTGGGAACTTGAGAGCTCCTAATGGAATGATTAGAAAAAAAAAAATTATTATCTTATATATGTAAAGTTTCGCGTGAGTGTGTGCTTTTCGTAAATGACCTCTTCACTAGCTCCGTAAGAGCGAGATAGCTAATCTTCTGTTGCTCGCGCTTGTCCTCCCCAGCGCTTTGTGTACTTAAAGCGTACATAAATTTAAAATTAATCAAACTAGGAACAACATTTATACCAAATATGACAGAATTAGTATGACAGTCTTGATTATATGAAGTGCTTATGCAAAATCTAAGGTAAATACAAAGTTTCTTTAAAAAAAGGTTTTTTTGATGTTTATTTCTGAGAGAGAGAGAGATAGAGAGAGACAGAGCATAAGCAGGGGAGGGACTGAGAGACAGGGAGACACAGAATCAGAAACAGGTTCCAGGCTCCGAGCTGTCAGCACAGGGCCTGATGCGGGGCTTGAACCCGTGAACCATGGGATCATGACCTGAGCCGAAGCCGGACGTTCAACTGACTGAGCCACCCAGGCGCCCCAAAATACAAAGTTTCTAATAAATAAATGCATAAAGTTTAAGACGAGAAAGGTTACAAGGGTGCCTGGCTGGCTCAGTCAGTAAAGCATGTGACTCTTGATCTTGGGGTTGCGAGTTCGAGCCCCACGTGGCGGGGGGGCAGAGGGTAGAGATTATTTTTAAAAATATCTAAATAAGAGATTTTCAAAAAGAGAGAGAGAAGGGTTACAAGAGGAGATTCCAAAGGCTAATGACCATTCCTGCACGGGTTCATTTCCCAAATATGAAAGGAACTACATAAATGAAGCAAGTTGCTTATCAAGCAAACCATGCTCTCTTCCTCTCCTTTTTTGTTGGTTGGTTTTCGGTTTACAAACGGTAATACTGGGTTCTGGCAGGCAAGGTATTTTCCAGCCCGGATGCCTCCCCAGCACAGCTGGCCTCTGTTCTGATTGGATGGGGAGTCTGTTAATAATTGTTAAATATTTTGACTGTCGCCGCTGGTCGCAGGTATGAGTGGGCTTTAAAAGCGTTCCTATCTGAGGACCTAGTAGTTCTTCTCATGGGAACATAAACTGATCTTTCTGAAATTTCTTTATAGCTTTGTACAGCAAAGATCTGGTAGGTAAGCTCCGTGAGAATAAATTCCTGTCTTTTGTTTCGTGCTGTGTCCTTGGTTCCTAGACTAGGGTTTGACACATACTAGGTGCTCAGTAAAATATTGTTGGATGAATGACTGGATAAGTGTGATTGTTGCTTACCGTCGTGTTTTGTGTTCTCTTAACCTTCGTAAACATTTTACCTGAGGGAAAGTATCTGCTGTATTTCTGTGGTGATTTGTGACACATATTTTTGGCTTCGGACAGTAATAGTCCTGGAATTTTTTGAAAAAGTTTTTGCCCCAAGTGTGAAGTCTTTAACAATCAATAAGCAATCCATACTTGGGTATTAAGCGAGGCCCATTTTCTGAGGAACGTTTCGTACTTTATATGGGAGCAAAATAGGAAGTGCATCAATCAAGGAAAAAGTAATACTTCAATACTTTATGTAATAGATTTTCCTATTGACTTCCTCTTTGCTTTCACAAATGTTTTAGCTTCGTTTTTGATCTCCAGTTGGCAGAGGCTCCCGTGGTCTTAAGTTTCTCTTACACCGAAGATGTTCATACCAACCCAATTATAAACTAACAACTGAGTGTTGATTATGGCATATTACCAAAGAACGTATGGAAACGTGTATGTATAGAATGACATATACAAAAATAGCAGTAGGGGTGCCTGGGTGGCTCAGTGGGTTAAGCATCTGACTTCGGCTCAGGTCGTGATCTCGCGGTCCGTGAGTTTGAGCCCCGCGTCGGGCTCTGTGCTGACAGCTCGGAGCCTGGAGTCTGTTTCACATTCTGTGTCTCCCTCTCTCTCTGCCCCTCCCCTCCTCATGCTGTATCTGTCTCTCTCTCAAAAATAAATAAACATTAAAATTAAAAAAAAAATCGCAGTAAAATGAACACCCCTTACATTCCCCCAGGTAAAGATATAGAACATTATTCTGCCCCAGAAGCTTCCTGTGGCCTTATTGTGATTACATCCTTCTCCCTAATTAAATAATACCCAGAATTTTGTATTAAACTAGATTCCCTTGTTTTTCTTTATAGGTTGTTTTTTTTGTTGTTGTTGTTACTGTTTTTTTTTTTTTTTGTCGTCACTTTGATTGCATTAGTAAACTCTATTGTTTGGTTTTGCCTGTTTGGAGACTTTATAGAAATGGAATGAGATAGGCAATTGAGTTGTTTCCAGTATTTTGCTATGATTATGCTGTGGCCTACATTCTTACTTATGTGTCTTTGGGCATATCAGCAAGAGTTTACTGTCTAGTTCCTTGACCTTAATATATACAGAGAGAGGAGGAGTACCTAGGTTAGGCAGAGGCACAAGTTCACCTTTACTCGGCAGAGCTAATTTGTTTTCCAAGGTCTCCAGTGGAGTATGACCCTTCTCATTGCAATGCGTTGTGAACACTGGGTAAGTTTTCTGACTAAATTTTTGCCACTGGTGGGTGTGAAATGGTATCTCATTGTAGTTTGTTGTTGTTTTGCTTTGTTTTCAGAGAGGGTGCGAGTGGAGGAGAGGGGCGGAGAGGGAGAGAGGGAGAGAATCCTAAGCAGGCTCTACACTCGACATGGAGCCCGATGCGGGGCTCAATCCCCTGCCCTTGGGATCGTGACCTGAGCCAAAATCAAGAGTCAGATGCCCCACCGACTGAGCCACCCAAGCGCCCTTCCTTCATTGTAGTTTTAATGTGCCTTCCGGTTACTAATAAGGCTAACTATCACTTCCTGTTTAAAATTCTTACCTTTGTCTCTTTTCCTGTTGAGTTAGTTCATATTTGAAAGAAACGAGTTTGAAGGCATTCTTTCTATGTTGTAGGTACTAATCCTTTGTTGGCCATGTGTGTTGTAAAATCTCCTAGTTTACCTTTTATCGTTTCACTTATCTTTTCGTGACCAAAAGTTTTTAGTTTTTATACAGTCAAGTTTATAAGTTTTTTTCCTTTACGGTCTTCCCTTTTATATCTTTAGATCCTTAGTCTATCTTGAACTAGTTTTTGTATATTGTTAGAAATAGAGGTTTAAAAAGTGGGGTTCCAGTTGTAAAAAGAAAAAAAGAAAGATTTGATTTCGTTTTTTTCCAGTAGATATTCAATCATCCCGGCACCATTTTTTTTTTTTTAAGATTTTATTTTTAAGTAATCTCTACACCCAACGAGGGGCTCGAGCTCACAACCCTGAGATCAAAAGTCACACGACCCACCAACTGAGCCAGCCAGGTGCCCCTCTTCTAGCATTTTTTATTGAACGACTGTTCTTTTCCCCTTGGCCGATGATGATGGTGGTCATGGTGAACACTTACCAAGGGCTTACCATGGGCCAAGCAGTGTTCCCAGCAGAAGATAACATTTCATCCTTACGGTACTCCTGGAAATAGATCCTGCTTTTATCCCCATTTTTTAGATAAGAAACAGGAACACAGAGGACGCCTGGGTGGCTCTGTCGGTTGAGCGTCCGACTTCGGCTCAGGTCATGATCTCGCGGTCTGTGGGTTCGAGCCCCGTGTCGGGCTCTGTGCTGACGGCTCGGAGCCTGGAGCCCGCTTTGGATTCTGTGTCTCCCTTTCTCTCAGCTCCTCCCCTGCTCACGGTCTGTCTCTCCTTCAAAAATAAATAAACAAAAAAAACAAAAAATAAAAAAAACAAAAATAAACATTCAAAAAATTAAAAAAAAAGAAAGAAAGAAAGACAAAGGTTAAGTAGGTTGCTGCATGTGACGTAGGTGGCCCGTCACAGGGCCAGAGTTCAAACCAAGCCGTTCTAGCTCCAGATCCCCAGGTCCTCAGCCATTAGGTTCTTTGTGTTTTCTGTATGACTTCCTCTTTCCCGTACAAACTTGTTTTTTCATGGGCCTCCGCTGTTCTTTGCGTTTCCTTATTTTTCTGTCCCTGCTCCATACCCCACAGCTTCTTCATTAACTTTATAATCAGTCAGTACCGTCTGGTTATTCCCCCCACCATGCTCTTCAAGCCCGTTTTGGCTGTCGTTTGACCTCTGCAACTCCATTTCAATCTCCGAGTTATGTTCTCCAGAAACTTGCCGGGACTTTATAAAGTTGAATTGATTGAATGTATAATTAATGACTTTTGGATTTATTTTTATTTTTTTTAATTTTTTTAACGTTTATCTATGGTTGAGAGACAGAGAGAGACAGAGCATGAGCAGGGGAGGGGCAGAGAGAGAGGGAGACACGGAATCCGAAGCAGGCTCCGGGCTCTGAGCCATCAGCACAGAGCCCGACGCGGGGCTCGAACTCACAAACCGCAAGATCATGACCTGAGCCGAAGTCGGACACTCAACCAACTGAGCCACCCAGGTGCCCCAGTTACTTTTGAATTTATAATTAATGAAGTTGGAATCTGTAGATAATTTGGAGAATTGCTCTATTACAGTAGATAACCTTCCCATTTTGAATTTTTTTTTTTCAACGTTTTTTATTTATTTTTGGGACAGAGAGAGACAGAGCATGAACGGGGGAGGGGCAGAGAGAGAGGGAGACACAGAATCGGAAACAGGCTCCAGGCTCCGAGCCATCAGCCCAGAGCCCGACGCGGGGCTCGCGCTCACGGACCGCGAGATCGTGACCTGGCTGAAGTCGGACGCTTAACCGACTGCGCCACCCAGGCGCCCCGATAACCTTCCCATTTTGAACGTGGCTTATATCTCTCAATTTTTTTCCAGTTTTCTTTAATGTCTTTTAATAAGTATTTATCATTTTATCCATAGTGGTCTTGCAGACCTTTTATTAAGTTTATTTCTATCTACTTGTAGTTTTTTCATGCTCTTCTAAATGATACTGTTTCCAAACTTTAGTTTTTTGTTTGTTGCTAGTGTCTAGAAAAGCAGTTGGGTTCTATACATTGATTTTATGTCCAATTATCATGTTAACTCTTAATTCTAATCATTTGTCGGTGGATTCTTTTATCTGTGGTAGGTAGTTAATCATATAATCTGTGGCTAATGGCAATTTTATTTCTTCCTTTCCAGTCCTTACACCTTTTATGTTTCCTATTTTGTCTTATTAAACAACTAATTTCCCAAAATTAGATCCACAACTCATGATCCAAAACCTTTGAAGCCAAATGTGTTAGGGATTCCAAATTTTTTTAGAATTTAGAAGGGAACTACAGCAAACATATCATATATCGTGTAACATTATAGTTCTGCCGTGATAGATACGAATAATCACACTAAGTGTGATAAATAGAGATTATAAGTAGGCTTGAGTGAGGATTGTCATCAGATGAGTTATGAAAAAGCTTTTGGCTTTCAGGAATTGTTTTTATTCTGGCTTTGCCAATTAAAGACTGTGGACCTGCTTTAAGGTGGTCATCGTAGCTCCTTTCCTAGCATTTATCTTGATAAATTATTTTGAAATCCACTCTTTGTGGGTGCCTGGGTGGCTCAGTCGGTTAAGCATCCCACTTCAGCTCAGGTCACGATCTCGCGGTTCGTGATTTCGAGCCCCACGTCGGGCTCTGTGCCGACAGCTCAGGGCCCGGAGCCTGCTTCGGATTCTGTGTCTCCCTCTCTCTCTGCCCCTCCCCTGCTTGCACTCTGTCTCTCTCTCTCTCAAAAATAAATAAACATTAAAAATAAATAAATACGCTAAAAAAAGAAAGGAACAAAGACCCAGAGAAAAGTGGCTCAGGCGATAAGGACACATCTCACACTGCAGAGCCCAGAGGCAGGGGGCCCTGGGATCAGGGCTGAACTCCATCTGCCATCCCAGCATCCCAGCGACGCTCCCTCCTCATGGTTGCAGGATGGTTGGCGCAACCTGAAGTGTCCCAGGCAGCAGTGACCATGACAGGTCAAGAAGAGGAGGAATTTTTAGGGTGAGCTTTCTCAGTAGCCGGCCACAGATGGCCCACCCATCTAGTGAGCCAGGGTGACGGCTCATGCCTGTGTCCTAGCTGCAAGGGAGCCGGAAAAGATATACTCGAGGCGCTCTGCCAGAGGGAAGATGGGATGCGTAGGGGGTAGCTGCTGGACCGTCAGCCACGGGGGTATGTCCCAGGGGACACGTTACACAACCTGAGTTTATGTGTTTATTTTGAGAGGGAGAGAGAGAATGTGTGCGAGTGGGGAAGGGCAGAGGGAGAGAGAGAATCCCAAGGAGGCACTGCGCTGTCACCAAAGAGCCTGACGCGGGGCTTGATCCCCACGGACCGTGAGATCACGACCCGAGCCGAGGTCAAGAGTCTGACGCTTTATCAGCTGAACCCCCCCCCCCCAACCCTGGTCGCCCCGGGGATCCCTTTGTCTCGAAAAGAGAACAACACCTATGTGTTTGCCTAACCTTCTTCACTTAGAATTGGAAGTGAGTTAAATTGCTAAGCGTTTGGAAAACGTTTTGCCTTGAGGTTAACTAAGTTTCAGGTGACGGGGCTTAAAAAATTCCATTCCTATGATATTTTTGTAATTATTTTGCACCCCTTCCCCACACCCACGGAAATATTTATAGAGTTTAGAAATGAGTCAGGACTGAAAAAATTTGTTTTTTTTTTTCTTCTCATTAAAAATTTAGCTTATATGCTTTGTTCTTGTTTAGTCTTTGGATTGCCTTCAGTGTTCTGGGCATTCTTCCCTCTCCCTCTTTTTTTTCCTCCCTTCGGTTGGTCTTGAACTTGTTTTGGCCGGGGAGGGGTGGGGGGAAGAGAGAATCACCTGTGGAGGACAGTGTGGGATGTTTGAGAGATACACTTTGCTCTCCAGGGTTTAAAGGAATGTGGGGCAGCTGGGGGTGGGGTGGGGAGGGCAGGTAACTGAACTCCTGTGCCTGCTGATTGACCGGGCTCAGGAAACTTCACATTTGTTAGGTTTCCTTGCCTGAGCTGATGTATAGAAACCAGGAAATGAACAAGTCGATTCCATTTCCGGGCTGAAGCCAGACACTGATGATACTGAACATTTGTGTGAAAGATGTTCATCTCACAATCACCACTTGACAAAGCCCCTCTTTTATTCATTTACTTTTTAATGTTTACTTATTTTTGAGAGAGAGAGACACACACGCAGTGCGAGTGCAGGAGGGGCAGACAGAGAGAGAGAGAGACTGGGAGACACGGAATCCGAAGCGGGCTCCAGGCTCCGAGCTGTCAGCACAGAGCCCGACGCGGGGCTCGAACTCAAGAACTGCGAGATCATGAGCTGAGCCAAAGTCAGACGCTTAACCGACTGAGCCACCCAGGCGCCTCTAGAGAGAATCTTAATTGGGTCAGAGAGAGAGAGAGAGAGAGAGAGAGAGAGAGAGAGAGAGAGAATCTTAAGCAGGCTGCACACTCCGCACGGAGCCCAATGAGGGGCGCGATCCCACTACCTCGAGATCCGACCTGAGCTGAAGTCAAGAGTTGGGTGTTCAAGCACCTGAGCCACCCAGGTGACCCTGTATGATCACTTTAAAAATTCCTGTTGTTGTTGTTATTTTCATGGAAAAAAAAAAAAGCACTCTTCAAAATGTTTTGTTTTGTTTTTCCTTGAAAATAGTATCCTTTGCTCTCTTTCACTCAGCATATTTGGGGCAGGTACCGTGTCCGAGGTTTTATTTCTTTGTTGGCTTTGACTGTGTCCGGAGGAACAGAGGGGGAACCGAAAGTGACTAAGGTGTGCTGAGAACATTGAAATAATAAGCCAGAAGCCTATCGTTGCCGCTTCTTAAAGGAATACATTCCGTAGCAGTTCCCTCCCCCTGCCCCCTGCAGCCAACATCGCACCTGCTCAGACTCCAGGAGAGTCAGAATTCTGGTGCTTCTGGTACAAGTCATCTTTCTCACCCTCTCTTTTCAACTCAGGATGCAGTGTAAAATTTGGCACAGGGCATCCCTGCATTCGTCCGCCTCAAGTCGGCTACTTTCGATGCCCGGCACCAGCCTCCGTGTTGCCCTTTTACACAATATAATTATTGTTATAAAAACATGAAAAATGCAGCTCTTTCTATTGGTGTGCTTTTCCACATTTTTTTTTGAGAGAGAGAGAGAGAGGGAGGGGAAGAGGGAGGCGGAGAGAATCCCAAGTTGGTTCCACCCCCAGCACAGAGCCCGACGTGGGGCTCAATCCCACAAGCCTGGGATCACGACTTGAGCTGAAATCAAGAGTCAGGCGCTCAACCAGCTGAGCCACCCAGCTGCCCCTTTGCCACATTTTTTTTATGTCACTGACTTCATCTACATGCTGTTGTTGCCTCCTAAGCTTCAGTTAAAGTTTTGTTGTTTTTTTTTAACGCCTACATATATTTTCGTCTTGTGTTTGTTTACACTCTTACCTCTTGGGCTCAGAACGCAGTTGCTGGAAAAGAACCACAAACGGAATAAACTCCTTGTTTTTCGTTTTCACAACAGAAGCAGCCTTAGGTCGACGGTGCCTAGTTATAACGCATGTCTCAAACAGTCCCTGACTTTTTCTCTTTCTTTTTTTAATTCTATTTATTTATTTTTGAGAGAGAGAGAAAGAGAGCCTGAGCAGGGGAGGTGCAGAGAGAGAGGGAGACACAGAATTGGAAGCAGGCTCCAGGCTCCGAGCCATCAGCACAGAGCCCGACGCGGGGCTCGAACTCACAGACCATGAGATCATGACCTGAGCTGAAGCCAGATAGATGCCTAACCCACTGAGCCACCCAGGGGCCCCAGATTGAGGTCTTTGTTTCAAATTTGAGATCCAGAATATCGGGTGGTATTCGTGATGACATATTTTTGTTTGTAAAGTTTTAGAACAACTTTTTTGTTCCTATATGTATACAGCCACTTTAATATTCAGAACCAAATTGATTTTTAAAAACATTTTAGATGGAGATTTTGTTACATTTACTCTGGGTAGATCGATATGTGTTGACAGTTTTCTCTCCAAGATAAGAGGAAGCTAATACGAATAATATCATCCCAAGAGATTCTGTTCAGATAGATCCATTTAAGGTCTGCTTCTCAAAGTGCCCTAGTCTTTAGGAAAGTGTATTTACCCTAAATTAAAGTTCCCTGGGGCACCTGGGTGGCTCAGTCGGTTGAGCATCCGACTTCGGCTCGGGCTGTGATCTCGCATTTCATGAGTTTGAGCCCCACACGGGGCTCGCTGCTGACAGCACAGAGCCTGCTTTGGACCCTCTTTCCCCCTCTTTTGCCACTTCCCCACTTGTCCTCTCTCAAAAAATTAATGTAAAAAAAATTCAAAGAAATTAGAGTCTCCTAAAACACCGGTCCAGACAGCACAGACTCACTGCAGAGGGAGAGAATTGTGGAGATGGGGCCTCCCACATACCCTTCCTCTAAATGGGAGCCATCTACATGGAGGTGACTTGAGCAACATAGTTTCTTACCAGATTGGCGGATTCCCGGGATTTTGAATTCGCGTCGATTTCGTCTACTTTTCAGCCACGGGAAGTCCTGTACTTTGGAGAAGAACTTCCCTGTGGCTGACTTGGGTCTCCTCATCTTAAAGTAACCAGCTTTTCTGCAAGTAGTTCCCGTGTCCGTTCTTTTGCGTGCTTTGAAAAAACAAAATCAGATTTCAGAAGGCTTCTTGCGTAGCCGAGAGTAGTCATTTACATACTGACCCAGAGAGACCCGTCTTGGCCCCCCAACTGATGAGTTGATATTGTAGGTGAGGCAAGGCAAAATTGGTCTGTGTTGAACTTCATGATTCTTTAGGAACTCTGCTGAAGATAGGATGACCCAAAAAAGATGCTGTCGTTCATACTTCTGGTTCATTCTTTACTGTGCATAAAACCAGATGTGAAAATAATTGGAAAATACAGTACGTGCATCTGATTGATACCCTGGTACACCCTCCTCGTTTGTCTCTGCAGCTTAGTCAGCCTGTTGTGTGGCCAACAGCTCTTGGCACCAAAAAAGTTTGTTTGGTTCGAATTCGAGGAGCAGTGAGAGGTCAAGAGGGAGGGGGTTCATCACGTGGTACCTACTCAGCTCCTTGGAAACATCCATTTGCTCGTCTCTGGGCAATTCTGGAGTGAATTCTTGAGAGGGTATATAGTATGCAGTCGTCAACTAAACATAAGTTTCCGTTAGGTTCTGTATTATCTGACTTCCTTCATCTTTGGAGATATGAAGCTTTCCAATAGAAATTTTATTTTATTTATTTATTTAAAAAAAATTTTTTTTTAACATTTATTTATTTTTGAGACAGAGAGAGAGCATGAACAGGGGAGGGGCAGAGAAAGAGGGAGACACAGAATCTGAAACAGGCTCCAGGCTCTGAGCCGTCAGCACAGAGCCCGACGCGGGGCTCGAACCCACGGACCGCGAGATCATGACCTGAGCCGAAGTCGGACGCTTAACCGACTGAGCCACCCAGGTGCCCCTCCAATAGAAATTTTAAATTAAAAAAAAAAATTTTTTTTTTACATTTATTTATTTTTGAGAGACAGAGCACCCGTGGGGGAGGGGCAGAGAGAGAGGGAGACACAGAATCCGAAGCAGGCTCCAGGCTCCGAGCTGTCAGCACAGAGCCCGATGCGGGGCTCGAACTCGCTGACTTCGAGATCATGACCTGAGCCGAAGTCGGACGCTCAAACCGACTGAGCCACCCAGGCGCCCCTAGAAATTTTAGAGTATGTGTCACAAGGTAGTGTTTCTTGACCTCGGGGCTGTGAGTTCGAACCCCACTTTGGGTGTTGAGATTACTTAAAATGTTTAAAAATACATGTGTATTTTCTAAGTGCATAATGTTACACAGTCGTGCGCCGGCAAAAGAGCCATTCAAAGTGCATTTTATTGTAACCCGATATGAAAAATTCACTGGTGTGGTTTCAGATTTCACATCGAAGCTAGCCTTGAAGAAGCTACTATTTGTTGAACTTGGGTGTGGTACCAAAGAGTATCCAGGATTCCCTAAAAAGGCTTTTGAAATGCTCCTCCACTTTCTTTTTTTTTTTTTTTTTCAATGTTTTTTTTTTTTTTTTTTTTTATTTATTTTTGGGACAGAGAGAGACAGAGCATGAACGGGGGAGGGGCAGAGAGAGAGGGAGACACAGAATCGGAAACAGGCTCCAGGCTCCGAGCCATCAGCCCAGAGCCTGACGCGGGGCTCGAACTCACGGACCGCGAGATCGTGACCTGGCTGAAGTCGGACGCTTAACCGACTGCGCCACCCAGGCGCCCCAGCTCCTCCACTTTCTTACTGCATATCTGGGTGAAGTCTTATTTTTTCGTATAATGCAACCAAAGTAGGGAATCCCAACAGAGGCATCCGAAAACCCAGCGGCATTCCATTAAGCCAGACATAAAAGAGGTTTGCAAAAATGTAAACCAACGCCAGCCTTCCCACTTTTCTGTTTTGTTTTGGAAAGGAACATTCTTGAAAAGGAAACAATGCTATTTATTTTAGCACGTGAGGGGCGCCTGGGTGGCTCCGTCGGTGAAGCGTCCGACTTCCGCTCAGGTCACGATCTCACAGTCTCTGAGTTCGAGCCCCGCGTCGGGCTCTGTGCTGACAGCTCGGAGCCTGGAGCCCGCTTCGGATTCTGTGTCTCCCTCTCTCTCTGCCCCCTCCCCTGCTCACGCTGTGTCTCTCTCTGTCTCAAAAATAAATAAAAATATTTTAGCACGTGATGGATTTAGTGTTGTCTTCTGGAGGGATCAATAAATACGATTTAAACTCTCTCAGTTTCTAATTTCCGCTAGAGTAAATATTGATAGCCATAACCCACATAAATGAAAGCGGGAAAGGAGGAATTTTTGATAATGGCACCGTCTTCAAAGCCGCCAAAGCTATTTTTTTAAAGGGCCATTTATAATATTTGCTCACAAAGGAGTCTTTTGAAGATTTGGAATTCTTTTCCATTAAGTTTTCCACATTTTGGTCAAGAATGTAAGTGGGTTGATTAGTTTTTCATCTGTTTTGAATTTTCTTTCAGCTGCTGTCAAAAAAAAAAAGTTCATGCTGCGGTGATCCGTGTGATGGGAACGGTAGAGTGTGGCATCATTAGAGATGTTTTATTATTTTTAAACATTTGATTTGCGACAACATTTTATTTCACTTTAGTTTTTTAAGTAAGCTCTACCCCCGGTGTGGGGCTCGAACTCACGACCCCGAGATCCAGAGTCACACGCTTTACCAACTGAGCCACCCAGTCGCCCCTGGAAAGGAGTTTTTTTTGTTTTTTTTTTTTTAATTTCTTTTTTTTAAAAATTTTTTTTAACGTTTATTTATTTTTGAGACAGAGAGAGAGACAGAGCATGAATGGGGGAGGGTCAGAGAGAGAGGGAGACACAGAATCTGAAACAGGCTCCAGGCTCCGAGCTGTCAGCACAGAGCCCGACGCGGGGCTCGAACTCACGGACCGCGAGATCGTGACCTGAGCTGAAGTCGGACGCTTAACCGACTGAGCCACCCAGGCGCCCCTGGAAAGGAGTTTTTAAATAAATAGGGTCGCTATGAAACTAGATTAGCAAAGGGTTACCAATTAGCAGAGAGCTTTAACGAGCCTTGGTCTAAATAGCTAGGGATGATTTGTAATCTTTACTCGAATTATTTGTGTATTTGTTCCCTCAAGTAGTTTAAAGTGACCTAATTTGCTTGACAACCCCTCTCTTTCCAGATAACACAAATAAATAATCTTCCTGACTAGTGTTCCTTAAGGGGAGACTGGATGTCCATGGAATGTATTATTGGGGACCAAGAATCAACCAAAGCCTTAAATATTTGTCCTTTGCTTTTTATGATCAGGTGGACACTTATTAGGTTGAAAGACAAACATCTTACAGTGATTTTTCCATGAGAAAAACATTCCTGTAAAATAAAACCTTAATTTTTCCAAGTGTTCCGTGGGCCTGGAGGTGGGGGGATGAGGGTGGGGGGCACAGATCAAGGTTGAGGAAACGAGTTTTCTTCAAGGAGAGATTTTCTGACATCGGAGAAAAAGTGCTTTAGACCCCGTTGCCTGCCTGCTTCCACCCAAGGCAGACTTGGAGGGAACGAAGTCGACTCACTTTCCGGTGTGCTCAGCCTTGAACGGAAAACAGAATGAAAGCGTGAGGACACGTTTAAAAGTGGGAAATGCTAGGTTTTAAAATCAAGCTGAAGGGCGGTGCTGAGTCGGTCCCGTCGGATTGCGCACGCATGTGCTAGGATTAAATTGTCGTTTTGTATTTTTGTATTCTCAAAAGTTTATTTATTTATGTATTAAATTTTTTTTTCTTTTTTTAACTTAAAAAATTTTATTATTTTTTGACAGCTTTATGGAGATACGATTAACCTACCAAACAGTTCACCCACTTACAAGTATACAAATTCATGACTTTTTACAATATTCCCATTCCTTTTTATTCTTCTCAGTTAATGCTTAAATCAACTTAGACCAACTTCTAAAAAAAAATTTACCAACTTCTGTATGCCATCCTTCAGGGACTTTGGTTAATATTGAGTCAATTCTGCATATCCAATCTTTTCAGCCAGCAGGAGCATGGTATGATGTTTCGTTGATTCCTATCTCCTTTTATTTCCATCATGGTTTTTAAATAATTTCCTTTAAGCAAATACAGTTGTTGGTTTTCTTATTTTCCTGGTTTTTTTTTTTTTAATTTTAATGTTTGTTTATTTATTTGAGAGAGAGAGAGAGCAGGGGAGGGGCGGAGAGAGAGAGGGAGACCCAGAATCAGAAGCAGGCTCCAGGCTCCGAGCTGTCAGCACGGAGCCCGATGCAGGGCTCGAACCCACGAACCACGAGATCATGACCTGAGCCGAAGTCGGACGCTTAGCCCGCTGAGCCCCCCAGGCGCCCCAAATTGTGGCTTTGTATTTTTTATATTTGATTTGACACTTTTCCATTTTACACGATGCTAAAGACTGAGCTGTGAAGTTAGGCGGGGACTGGCTCTTCACCTTCAGGCAGATGACCACGCTCGGCCACGTGTGGGGTCCCGCGTCGGTGAAGTCCCCGGCTGGGGCCAGAACCCACCTTCTCTGTTCCGGCTTCTTCTCAGGAGACTTGGCATCTGCCTCTCTCATGGCCGTTCTCTCTTCCCCGCGATGTCACGCTGACACTCCCTTTTCTTTCCCAGAACTTTCTGCCTCCCCCCCCCGCCCCCCCCCCCCCCCCCAGCCAGGCCCTGTTGCTTCAGATCCACCAGCTTGCGGGCCTCCCTCCGCGAGCTCCGAACGGATCCGTGTTTCCAGCTCCCTTCTGGACATGCCACTCCCTCCCCCGATGTGTCACTTCAGCCCAAAGTGCTGTCCTTCGGTCCCAGGAGGTAGAGGCAGGGAGCCCTCCGGAATCCTGCCTCCCGTTCATATCCCCCTCCAGCCTCCTTACGCAATCGGCCACCAAGACTAGTTGATCCTAGTTGTCACGGGTCTGTACGTCCTTCCGTCTTCTTCCGTTTCCTCTCATCTGGACAACTGAACCGTCTCCTGACTTCCACCACCTGACGATTCTGAACACATCCGTGGGCGTGCCTCTCCCCTCGCAACTTCAGTGGCTCACGTGTGCCCACTCGAGAGGCTAAAAGGCTCCTTCGCCTGGGCCGATGGGCTGAGACTTTCTGCCGTTGCTTTCTTTAAAAAAAAAAAAAAAAAAGTTTAATGTTTGTTTATTTTGAGAAAGAGACAGAGAGAGAACACAGGCAGGGGAGGGGCAAAGAAGAGGAGAGAGAGAAAGTCCCAAGCAGGCTCCGCGCTGTCCGTCCAGAGCCCGACTCGGGGCTCGAACTCACAAACCGTGAGATGGTGACCTGAGCGGAAATCAAGAGTTAGCTGCTTAAACTGACCCACCCAGGGGCCCCCAACTTTCTCCTGTTTCTCAGCCACCAACACCCTTCCCTGGCGCCCTGCCCCCACCCTCGCTGCAGAGGACAAGGCCCCCTGATTCCTGGACGTGTCCGGGCCTTTGCAGTAGGGGTTGCCGGGATACCCAGCACCCCTCGTTGTTCCAGGCTGGGACCCTCAAGCACCTTGCAAGATGGGGCCCGGGGCGGGGGTGGGGGTGGGGGTGGTTTCCCCAGCTCCTTTCCTGGCACACAGTGTGGGTTTGATAGATGTTTGAACGTCTCAATAAAGTCCGCGTGAGTCATTTTATGTATCTGTTTGAAGAGAGCGGTACTTGGGAGCTCTTGTGGCTCCCCTGTGCTTTGCCCCGAATTTCAGTGAGCTGCTTTGAATAACTGAGAGGTGACGAGTAAGGTGCTAGCTGCCCACCGAGTTGAGGCGGGTGTTTTACCTCTCGGCTTTTGGAATCTGGAGAGGACATTCTCCTTTGCACTAGGACACGAACTGGATCCTCAAACCATGTTGCTAACGGGAACGCGTGGGTCAGAGTTCAGTCCCCCAGGCAGTTTTCAAACCAAATTTGGTAATGTTGATTTAAAACTCCTCAACAAGAAAAGCACCCAGGACAATCATGGAAAATATTAGAACTGCTTTCTACATAGCGACGTCTCGTTGAGAGCATTGTTCGCTGAAATGCTATTAATCACAGAGAAGGATTATAAGCTCTCTCTTTGTGTTTTTTTTTTTTTTTTTTTTAAACAGGATCAATTTGACAACTTAGAAAAACACACACAGTGGGGAATTGACATTCTTGAGAAATACATCAAATTTGTAAAGGAAAGGACAGAGATCGAACTCAGCTATGCAAAACAACTCAGGTAAGTTGATATTGACAAAGGTTGTTTGTTAACTGCAAAATGGATGTACTGATAATTTAGATTCTCACTTATACGACAGATGTACAATCCTTTAAATATTCCTTTTCCCCCTTACGTAAGGTACTGTTTCAATGGAAACCATTGCTTTTAATGTGGAAAATTCGTTTTCATAGAACAGTAAAAATAAAAGCTAAGTTATTGCCTTCAGGCTCTGCATTTTTAAAATATTGGAGCTACTTATTTTTGTGGAAAACGGCTTTATCTATCTATCTATTTTAAGAGAGAGAGAGCATACGCCCATGTACGCGTGCAGGAGTGGGGGAGGGGCAGAAAGAGAGGGAAAAAGAGAGCATCCCAAGCAGACTCCACACTGTCAGCACGGAGCCCAATAAAGGCTCGAACCCCTGACCTGCAAGATTGTGACCTGAGCGGAAATCAAGAGTTGATGCTTAACCGACCGAGCCGCCACCCAGGCGCCCCTTTTCAGAATGCTTCTCATTGAAGTGTAACATATACACAGAGAAATGCACGAGTCCCAAGTGCGCAGCCCCAGGAATCCACAGAGTGAACCACCCCCCTGGTAACCAGCCGGGTTACCTCCACCCAGGTGGAGGAACAGGCAATTCCAGCCCCTCCTGGTGCACCGCCCTCCTCCCACACTCGTCCACCCTCGTCCGCTCTCCTGACTTCCAACCACGTGGACAGTCTTGCCTGTTTTTGAACCTCCTGTGAATGGATTCATCTACTGGGCACTGTTTGATTTTGGCTTCTTTTGTTCTACCTGATGTTTGTAAGATTCGTTCATGTGGCCGCATGTGGTGGTAGCTTCTTTCTTTTCATCGGTGGATAGTATTCGGGTATGTGAGTGTACCGCCCTTTATCCGTTCCTCTGCTGCCAGGCCCCTGTTTGGGGGTACAGAGTCTGTCTCCACCCAGGAGTGGGATTGCGGGGTCATAGGCACCCTGTATGTGTAGCTTCACATACACAGTCTTCCAAATGCTTCTCCCGATCCACGATCCATCCAGCAGTGTGTGAGAGTCCCGGGGAGCCACATTTGAAAAGTGCTTGGATCACAGGGCCCCCGGGTGGCTCAGTCGGTTAAGCGTCCGACGTCGGCTCAGGTCACGATCCCGCCAGTCCCGAGTTCGAGCCCTGCATCGGGCTCTGTGCTGACAGCTCGGAGCCCGGAGCCTGCTTCGGATGCTGTGTCTCCCTCTGTCTCTGTTTCTCTGTCTGTGTTTCTCTCTCTCAAAAGTAAATAAACATTAAAAACAAGTGTTTAAAAAGAGCTTCTGCAGGAGGGGTAGGTCATGGGTCACTGAGAGAAGGCAGATCCTTCTAGGGCTGGTGTTGTTGTTGTTTATAAATGAGCACCCATGGAATATCTTTGTGGGCTGACTAGTCTTGTTTCCACTCAGCAAGTAAAACATAAAACATGTTGGCCAGCGAAACAATGGTTATGGCTTGCTGAACCCAGATCAACTTCTGGCTCCTTGCGTGTAAAAGCAGCCTCATTTAGGACCTCAAGAACTGAATGTCGGAATAGGGACGGGGCTGCTTCGTGGTGATTATTTCAGTATCGCACCGCTGGTCGTAAAACGTCTTGCATGGGAAAATGGGTTGCATAACAGCCTTAGCCCCAAATGCAGTCTCACCTTGTGGATTTATGTGTATTTGCTGTCTTTCCGCTAGCTTGCCCTGGTCTTTCCTGGTGCCTTTGCCACAATCTCGTTTCGTTTGGGAGTGTTGTTATTCGGTGCCGTTAAGTCAGCGCCTAGCAGGCGTCTGCTCCGTTCTGCGCGTCACGAAAGCAAAGGGCTTCCTTAGCTCCCCCTCTGTGTTGCACCTGCCTTCTTGGCCTTTCTCAGCACCCGAGGTGAGGGATTGAGGATGCCAGCAACAAACCGGGAGGCTCTTGGGAAAGAATGCAAATCTCAGCGGGTCCTCAATGCAGATACATAAGATGCTCCCTGCGCTTTGTCGATGTGCCCCCCGCCCTCCCCACTCACCGAAGTGATTCGGCTTCTCCCCTTTCTGCAAACCCAGCACCTCCTTCCCCATCCTTCCCGTGGGCTTCCCAACGTCACCGAGAACATCGAAGCGGTGTGAAGAAGACGTCCTATCTCTCGGTGTCTGTCCCCACGTCTCTGTGCCCCCCCCCCCACCAGAGATGCTCCTGTCTAAACCCAGGCCCCGCCCCTCTTGTGCCCCGTGCTCCCCAACACCTGCTGGTTTCTTTGCTCCCCTTCATAGGCAGACTTCTCGAAAGTGTTCTTACTTGCTGTCTCTGGTCCCTCTCCTGTCCCTGCTTGATTACTTTTTAAATGTTTCTCTATTTATTTTGAGAGAGAGAGAGTGAGCACGGGAGGGGCAGAGGGAGAGAGAATCCCAAGCAGGCTCCATGCGCAGAGCCCGGCTTGGGGGCCTCGATCGTATGAACCGCGGGATCGTGACCTGAGCCGAAATCCAGGTCGGATGCTCAACCCACTGAGCCACCCGGCCGCCCCTCCTGTCAGTACTTTCAACTCACCCCGCACGGCTCAGCCAGAACTGCTCTTCGAGGGTTCCAGTGACTTCCATGTTGTTCAACCCAACCTCCCGTCCCCAGTCTGCAGCGTCCCTGACCCATCGGCGGCTTTGACGGGGCGGATGCTCCCTCCTCCTTGCCCGGCCTCTCGAATTCCAGTCTTCTGGCTTCCTTCTTTCCACCTCACTGGAGCTCCTTCGCACCCCCCTTTACTGGGTTCTCCTTTGCCTCCTTCTCTTCATCCGGCGTGCCCCCCGTGCCCAGTCCCCGTCTCCTGTATCCCCTTGTGATCTCTTCTGGCTTTAAGTATGGTCTGTGTAGCCGTGGCTCGCAGATACGCATCTCCAAGCTAGACCTCTGTCCCGGACTCCGACACAGATTACGCAGTGTCTCCAGGGGGACGTCTGAAATGCGACGTGCCCAGAACTGAATCTGTCCGCTCAGATTCTGCGTCCGCACGGCCCAGCGTTTCCCCACTCACTTGAGGGCAGCTGCCTCCTTGCTTCTTGGATCAGGAGCCCCGGACACCGTTGGTTCCCCCTCTTTCTCTCGCGTGACCCACCCCCCCCCCCCCCCCATCCCTCATCTAAGCCATCAGGACTGTACTTGGCAAATTTACCCAGGGTCCGACTCCTCCTCTTGACCTCCGCTGCGGCCGTGGCGGTCCAGGCCCCAGCACCTCTCACCTGGGTTATTATGGGGCTTCTAACTGGTTTCTCTTATTCCCTTCTTTTTAAAAAAAATTTTTTTTAATGTTTACTTATTTTTGAGAGAGACAGAGACAGAGCTTGAGTGGGGGAGGAGCAGAGAGAGAGAGAGGGAGACACAGAATCCAAAGCAGGCTCCAGGCTCTGAGCCGTCAGCACGGAGCCCGACGCGGGGCCCGAACCCACACACCGTGAGATCATGGCCTGAGCCGAAGTCGGACACCCAATCGACCGAGCCACCCAGGCGCCCCTCTCTTATTCCCTTCTTATCCCGTGTCTTCTCTCTGTTTTCCACACAGCAGCTAGATCATGGCGGTCTGTTCAGAGTTCCAACAACTCCCTGTTGTACTCCGTAAATCCAGAATCCTTAACGATAGATGTCTTAACAAAGCCCTGTGTGATCGTAAACCCCAACCTCTCTGACATCACCTCTTTCCCCCTTCTCCCTCCTCTCTGCCCTAACCATACCCGCCTCCCTGCTGTTTCTTGTACACACCAGGCTCGCCCTCACCCCGGGCTCACCTTCCATATGGGGATCCCCTATATATCCTTCCCCTCGATCCGTGTGGCCATCCCCCCCTCACCTCCTTCAAGTCTTTGCTCAGAGGTCACCTGCTCAGCGAGGCCTGCCTCGTCCTCCTGCTGTAGTTTACCCTTTTTCTTTCTTTATTTTTAATGCTTATTTACTTTTTTTGAGAGAGAGAAGAGAGAGTGGGGGAGGGGCAGAGATAGAGGGAGAGACAGAATCCCAAGCAGGCTCCACACTGTCAGCGCAGAGCCTGATGCGGGGCTCGATCCCATGAACCGTGAGATCAGGACCTGAGCCGAAATCAAGAGTCAAGACGCTTAACCGCCTGGGCCACCCAGGCGCCCCTACCTTCCACTTTTTCCAGAGCACTGGTAACTTTCTAACACCCGGTAACATTGTCTTATGGCCCATACCTACTGTTCATTGCCTTCCACTCCTTTCTGCTAGAACGGAGACCCCTCAAGGGCACGGGTTTTGAGCTGTGTGCACTGAAGTGTCCCCAAGGTACAGGACAGTGCCCGATGCGTAACAGGGACTCAGTAAGTAGCCGGAGAAAGAGCGGATCAACAGGGCTCTCATGTCAGACGTTTGGTTAGCCCCGCTTCAGGGAGAATTGTGGGTTTGCACAGGCCTGAGAGCTGAGGAGGGCTCACCGACAAACAGGACCCCCGATGTGTCTCATGAACGAGACGCTGCGGAACTCAACCTTCTCACTGCGGGAAACAGACCGCGAGCGTGTGAGCACATGCAGATAAGCAAGAAATTAAATCATCTAAAAGATAGCAGTTACCACCCCAGATACCTAAAGCCAGCGATGCAGTGCAGCCTGGTGGCAGGTGGGGGTTACGTAAGCTAGACTGGCCGGGGAAAGCCTGTTGCTTGAGAACTGAAGGACGAGGAGAGGGCAGGCCTGCCAAGGTGTGGGGATAGCTCTCCCAGGCCAAGGAATCAGCAAGTGCAAAGGCCCTGGGGTGTGGGAACATGTTCAAGGGACGGAAAGGCCAGCGTGACTGAAGCATACCCGGCAAATGCTTGCCTGAAATATCCGTCTGATGTTGAAAAGGCAACACGGCCTTTGCGGGGAGACTTCTGGCCTCAAGTCATTTTTAGTTTTTCAGCATTAGAGGAAAGAGGTGCTCGCTTATTTTTACAAGCAAATGATGAGAGTCGGGGCTTTGATTTCTGTAGGTGAGGTGTCGGCAGGCTACAACCTATGTCCCAACCCATCCACTGCCTGGTTTTGTAAATAAAGTTTTACGGGAACCCAGCCACGTCCACTCCTTTATTTACGTATTGTCCACGGCTGCTTCTGCAAAACAGTGGCAAGTCACTAGTTGCAACAGGGACCATGTGATCATGACCTACGTGCAAGTCTAAAATATCTACTGTCTGGCCCTTTGTAGCAAAAGCGTAGGGGCACCCGGGTGGCTCAGTCTGTTAAGCGTCTAACTCGTGATTTCAGCTCGGGTCGTGTTCTCACGGTTCATGAGTTCGAGCCCCACATCTGGCTCTGTGCTGACAGCACAGAGCCTGCTTGGGGATTCTCTCTCTCTGCTTCCCCCCCCTCCCCCCTCATCTTCTCTCTTCCTCCCTTTCTCTTTCTCTCTCTAAATAAATAAATACATAAAAAAGTTTACTGACCGTTGCGATAGTTACTGTTTATTCAAGGCAGCGTAAGGTCAAGTTCCTAAGAAAATTTTAAACATCTTATCTGACCTGTATAAGAGAACCAGCTATGTATTGCCCTTTAGCAACTGTTTTTGTTTTTCATTTTTTTTGATGTTTATTTTTATTTTTGAGAGAGAGAGAGAGAGAGAGACAGAGCACTAGTGGGGGAGGGGCAGAGAGAGGGAGACACAGAATTCAAAGCAGGCTCCGGGCTCTGAGCCATCAGCCCAGAGCCCGACGCGGGGCTCGAACTCACGGACCGCGAGATCGTGACCCGAGCTGAAGTCGGACGCTCAACCGATTGAGCCACCCAGGTGCCCTGCCCTTAGCAACTGTATTTTTTTTTTTAAGAAAGTTATTGGTTATGACCAGGTAATGAATTCATAGGATGAAAACTTCCAGAGGCACAGCACGGTCTACAGCAAAGTGTCCCTTCTGTTCCCACTGCCCCTGGGGACAATGAATGTTCTCCGTCTCCTGTTTATCCTTCCATAGAGAGATTTTATGCCGACACAGGCAACTAAGTGTGTTTGCCTCCTCATTTCCCCCGGCAGGTCAGCGTGCCCTTGCCTTGCTACATCCTGGAGATCTTCCCGAGGACTCATTTTTATGTTTGCGGTTTTACAATGTTGCATCGGGTTGGTGGACGTGTTTCCAATTGTTTGCAACGCTGAACAAAGTTGCAGTGCGTAGCCTTGAGTAATCCACTTGGCCAGCCTGCTTGGAGACTAAGTTCCTAAAAGGAGCGCCCTGGGTTTGGTGGCGTTTTTGCCAAGTCGACTCTCAGAGGCTGTGACCCTTACCACTCACGCCCTATTGGGTGGCAGTGCAACTTTCTTCGACCCTCAGTGCCTCTTGGTACCAGTCCATTCTATCTTTGCCAAGGTGATAAGTAAAAATTGGTGCATCTGAGCATTAGCGTTTCTCTTGTTATCAATGAGCTTAAGCCTTTTTTTTATGCGTGGAAGCCACTTAGACTTTCTTTTTTTTAAGTTTATTTATTTTAAGAGAGAGAGAGAGAGAGAGAACAGGCAGGGGAGGGGCAAAGAGAGGGAGAGAGAGAGAATCCCAAGCAGGCTCTGAGCTATCAGCACAGAGCCTGACGCGGGGCTCGAACCCATGAACCATGGGATCATGACCTGAGCCAAAGTCGCGAGCTTAACCGACTGAGCCGCCCGGCCGCCCCCTTACTGTTCTCTATTTTAAGCTCCATGTTACGATGTTAAACGGGCTCGGTTGACTCACTGCTAAGGTAAAGAAAATAATATTTACATGTTTTTCTTCCTTTTCTGAGTGATATAATATCGTCTGTAACCTGAGTCCCACGGTTCGTTTGTCTTAGTCCTGTTTTTAAATATGAATGTATGTTCACCACTCTTTCTTCGACCACAGCCTCTCTGCTTATCTCTGGGCATCAAGAAAAATAGGAATATTTTCTCCCCTAATGAGAGCTTGTGGACTAATTCTCGGGTTTGTTCTTGTTTGAGAATGCCCTCATACTTGATAATAATTTGACCTGCTTGTTCTCTGGTGATATTTTCTGTCTCTCCAAACTTTGTTGCTGCATTGTCTTTTGTTGGAAAAGTCTGGGGGCAGCCAGATTTTTTTTCTTTGTAGGTGGCTTGCTTTTTTTTTGACTGTAGATGTGAAGAATTTTTTTGTTCCACTTAGCAGTTTGATAACGTCGCCAAGCTAAGCCCTGTTGTTGCTCATTCGTTGTCGGTTTCCTTAGCGCCCTTTTCATATGCAGATTCCAATTTTTAATTTATTTTCGGGGGAACTTTCTTCAATTGCATCGGAGTGTTGTTTCTGTGCTACTTACTGGGTCGTGTATATTTCAGAGAGAGGAGTTTTCCTTGTGTTAAAGCGTCTTGCCCTTTCGATAGATATTTTTTTTCCTGCTTTTGTTAGTTGCTTTCCTTATTATGATCGTTTCCAAACTTTCCTCTGTTGAATTCGATACCCAAGCCCACCTGATGCACTAGCTCCGTAGCGGTGGGCTTTGGGTCTTAGTTCATTTCCTTAGCTTTCAGTCCGTTTTAGTCTGTGGTCTGGGAGTTCTTTGCTTTATTGGCTTCGTGGTTTTATTACGTTTGTCTCTAGTGTAAAATAGTCTGCAGGAATTGGTGTTTGCCTGTTTCGCTTCTTTTCTTCCAGATTGGGTTTTTCTGTCATTCCCTTCCTCCCTCCCTCCTTTCCTGCCTTTCTCCCAAAAATCCATCCATCCTTCCTTCCCTCCTTCCTTCCTTCCTTCCTTCCTTCCTCTCTTCCTTCCTCCTTCCTTCCTCCCTTCCTTCCTTCCTTTTCTTCTGTATTACATATCTTTTCACCTTGCTTATGTTTAATATGGGCACTTCAGTGAGGTAGTAATGAGAACAGACATGGGGGGGGGTACCTGGGTGGCTCAGTCAGTTAAGTATCTGACCCTGGATCTCGGCTCAGGTCAGGAGTTTGCATCGGGCTCTGTGCTGACAGCATGGAACCTGCTTGGGATTCTCTCTCTCCCTCCTTCTCTGCCCCTCCCCCACTCACACACTATCTCTCTCTCTCTCTCTCAAAATAAATAAATAAATAGATAAACTTAAAAAAAAAAAGGGAGAACAGACATTAGAGCCCAATACCTGGGATATACTCTTGGTTCGTCCGTTCAATAGTAATACAATTTGGGGGGCCCCTGGGTGGCTCAGTCGGTTAGTGTCCGACTTCAGCTCAGGTCACGATCTCGCGGTCTGTGAGTTCGAGCCCCGCGTCAGGCTCTGGGCTGACGGCTCGGAGCCTGGAGCCTGTTTCCGATTCTGTGTCTCCCTCTCTCTCTGCCCCTCCCCCGTTCATACTCTGTCTCTCTCTGTCTCTGTCTCAAAAATAAATAAACGTTAAAAAAAATTAAAAAAAAAAATTGCTCTTCAGGGTTTGGTGGGCTTACCCCCCAGCCCCACCCCGCAGCGGCGGTGGGGTTCTACTGTTCCAGAATCTTCCGTCCCTCGCCACGGTCACCACTTTTCAGACTGTGTAGACTGAGGTTGCGTTCCTTTCTTCATCGGCTTGCTTTCCGCTGTTGAAAATTGTCCTGGCTTGTGACTTTCACCTCTTACTGGGAAAGCATAGTTCTCTGATCGAATTTTGTTCCGCTGTCTTTATCTGGAAATCTTGTGGTGAGCTTCTTTAAAAAAACGAAAGATAGGAAAAAACAAAACATTCCTAGACCCAGCCCTGGACCTTCCATTTCAGAGGGTCTGGAATGGAGCCCAAGTATCTCCTTTTTAAAAGCCTCCCTGTGGTTCTTAGGATCAACTAAGTTTACATCCAGTATTCTTATGAGAGGATTATATTTTTCTCTTGCCTTTTAATTAGCCTGTCTGAAGAGCAAGTTTAATATATAAAACACTTAAAAGTTCTCAGAAAGATCCCATAAATTTATAGATGCTTTTTGTGGTTTATTTTCTTGCTTGTTTGTTAAAATAACCTCGTACAAAATAGGGCAAGAAAGCCCATCTCCAGAGAATGCAAATGAAAGTCGATCTTTTTTTTGTAGCGGTCCCTGAGAGAAATATCCTGACTTTCCCTTCCAGACCTCTTAAGCTTTTAGTTTTCTGCTGGCATTTATAGAGTGAATTATTCATCGGTGCTTTTAAGAAGCTTTTTTGAATGCTGTTTACGTACGCTAATATGATCAAAGTGATACTCATTCATCACAGTATGATGGGTTTTTGTTTTAACTTTTTTAAAAACTTTTTTTTAATGTTTTCTTTTATATTTGAGAGAGAGAGAGAGAGAGCCCGCGTGCACTAGCGGGTGAGGGGTAGAGGAATGGAGACAGAATCCGAAGCAGGCTCCAGGCTCGAGGCTGTCAGCAAAGAGCCCGACGCGGGGTTCGAACTCACGAGCTGTGAGATCATGACCTGAGCCGAAGTCAGATTTCAATAAACCTTTAAAATAACAGTTTTGAAAGAATTTTTATAGAAGATGTGAGTTTCGAAGTGGTATTTTCCATTTATACTTTATTGTGAACAGAAGAAATGATTAATATTTAAAACCTTGCATTAAAAATCATTTCACATGCAGGGGCACCTGAGTGGCTCAGTCGGTTAAGCGTCCAACGTCAGCCCAGGTCATGATCTCAGTTTATGAGTTCGAGCCCCACATCGGGCTCTGTGCTGACAGCTCGGAGCCTGGAGCCTGCTTTGGGTTCTGTGTCTCCCCCTCTCTCTGCCCCTCCCCTGCTCACACTCTGTCTCTCTCTCCCGCTCTCTCAAAAATAAATAAACATTAAAAAATACTTCACATGCAGCCAATAGGCTTTTTACTACTCCAGTCTCCCATGTTTGCTAACAAGAACCTGTTGGTTTTATATTCACCTGCTTTCCACGTGTTCCCCTTTTGTCCCTGCCACCTGTAAGGAGGACAGACTGTTTTTACTAAATCTTCCTTTTACGGGGTGATTGTGGTCAAACCAGCTCAAAGAACTGTACTGTGCTTTTAGCAGACAAGGTTTCCCTCTTTTGCATTAGTTTTTTTCTTCAAGTCACATTTTAATTTTATTTTTAATTTTAATTTTTTTTAATGTTTTTTAAATTTAGTTTTGAGAGAAAGAGAGAGAGAGAACTCAAGCAGGGGAGGGGCAGAGAGAGAGAGAGAGAGAGAGAGAGAATCCCAAGCAGGTTCTGTGACGAAAGCAGCAAGCCCAATGTAGGGCTCGAACTCATGAACCGTGAGATCATGATCTGAGCCGAACTCGGATGCACAACCTCTGAAATACCCAGGTGCCCTATTTTATTTTTTATTTTTAAAGACCTTATTTTTGGGGCGCCTGGGTGGCTCCGTCGGTTAAGCGTCCGACTTCGGCTCAGGTCATGATCTCCAGTTCGTGGGTTCGAGCCCCGCATCAGGCTCTGTGCTGACAGCTCAGAGCCTGGAGCCTGCTTCAGATTCTGTGTCTCCCTCTCTCTCTCTGACCCACCCCTGTTCGTGCTCTGTCTCTCTGTGTCTCAAAAATCAATAAACGTTACAAAAACAAATTAAAAAAAATTAAAAAAAAATAAAGACCTTATTTTTAAGTAATCTCTACGCCCAGCGTGTGGCTTGAACTCACGACCCTGAGATCAAGAGTCACAGGCTCTACTGACTGAACCGGCCAGGAGCCCCCCTCGTATCTTCATTTTAAATGACAACGATCAATATTCTAGTGGATGTTACATACTCCCCTAGAATTTCCAAACCTGAAGGGACAGTAGAGGTCATTTCATCCAGTCCCCTCGGACTCATGGATGAAGACCTGAACACACAGACTTTTTACCCAAGTCCACGGCCTCGTGTCGTCTAGTAACACCTGTTAGAGATGAGATCGCATCCACTTTGTCCATGAAATGTACCCTGATCCAAACTGTAAACTTAGGACGGCACGTTTGTTTTTTTTTTTCTAGACGATTCTGTTGGTTTCAGGGGAAATGAAAGAACAAAATAGTGAAAGTAGCTGCTAGAAAAGAGGACTAGCCCTCAGGTGAGGGCTCCCACTGTGGACCATTAGTCAGCCTTTGGCTGTTCCTCTAAACCACAGCCGCCGAAGGCAGGCCCCACGAGAAATCAGCCAGCGAGACCCATGTGAGCGAGTTTTCTTTTTTCATGTTTGCCTCCTAGCTTTTGTGTAGATCGCAGCGTGTTGACTGTAGACATTATCTGGATTCTTGACCTGGAGGTGAGATTCGGAAGAGAGATAGGAGTGATTTCGGGCTCGTCGGAGTGCGATCGGTGCAAATCGGCTGGGCAGGTTGAAAGTTCTCGTTAAATGTCGTAGCGTGAACGTCCCCCGAATATGGTCTCCGCTTCCTCCGAGAAGGCTTCCTTCCCCTTCTCCCCTTTTCGTTAGCTCTTTGGAGGGGCAGCCGCACCGCCTTGACGGCATGCCCTTGGCACTTGGAGTTTTAATTTGAACATTTTGGACGTAGTCCCCGTGCTTTCCGTGGGTTTAGGGTAATACTATTCGGCTGCAGAGGACCACAAAGGAGCAGTGGCCTGGTGGGAAAACCCACCGTCAGCTCAGTCCTGCCTGTGAACGTGGCTTCATGGGTACACAGGGTCTGTAGTCTCCGATTCAAGCCGGGTCGACATCAGCTAGTGCCTCCCTCTGTGCTTTTCTTTTAAACGTGGTTTTTAATGTTTATTTTTGAGAGAGACAGAGCGTGAGCGGGGGAGGGGCAGAGAGAGAGGGAGACACAGAATGGGAAGCAGGCTCCAGGCTCTGAGCTGTCAGCACAGAGCCCGACGCGGGGCTCGAACCCATAGACCGTGCGATCATGACCTGAGCCGAAGTCGGCCGCTCAACCGACTGAGCCCCCCAGGTGCCCCCGCCCCTCTCTGTTCTTATCTGCTCTAGGAAGGAAATGGGGCGCCCCGGTGACTCAGTCGGGTAAGCACCCGACTTCAGCCCGGGTCATGATGTCACCGTCCGTGAGTTCGAGCCCCGCGTCGGGCTCCGTGCCAACAGCTCAGAGCCCGGAGCCTGCTTTGGATTCTGTGTCCCCCTCCCCTGCTCACGCTCTGTCTCCCTGTCTCTCAAAAAACGAATGAACGTTAAAAATTTTTTTTTTTTAAAACGAAGGAAAAGAATGGATTTCAACTGTGGACATTTTCTGATTTTTTTTTTTTTTAAGTTGTCAACAAAAGCACTGACTTCACCTTCCATCACTGATTTCTCGGTCGTCTTTTTTTTTTTTCTCTCAGTCATCTCTCTACAGAAGGTGACATTGTCTGCATTTTTGTTTTAGGAATCTTGCAAAGAAATACCAACCTAAAAAGAACTCGAAGGAGGAAGAGGAATACAGGTCTGTTTAACACCGATCATTATGTGGTGATATCTTTATGCCAGTGGTGATGATGGTGAAGGAAAGAAAAAAATGAAATCTACAAAACTAAGCTGCCTTCCCCGCTCCTCTTTGTGTCAGTTTTTAAACGGGAAGAACCATAAAGACCCTGCTCCACTAACTTCCCTTTGACGGAGTCACTAGACCTATTCCAGATCATTTCAGTTAAGGTGATGGGGAAAAGCTTAATCTACGCAAATACAGGAAGTGTGGATTATGCAGTCCGCCGTCTGGATTTGGCTTTGTAACATCAGGAGTCTGTTTCACCGAGAAATGTGTTCATTTCAGTCGGTAGCTAAGGCACCTTACCGTGGATGGCCCCAAAGTATTATGTCTCTCACCTAGACCTAAATATCCACTGCATTAGTGCATTTACCACGTATACGTATTGGGGGGTATCTTTGGACCGAGCATTAACAGAGCCAAATCCTGCCTTATGTAGAGTGATTCGGCGTTCCCCAAAATGCAAAGTGTCTCACTGGTAATTAATTCCGAGCCATTTTGACCGGAGCACTCTTACGTGTGATGAATTGCCAGGATCCTCTGGGAGGTCGATGCATGTTAACCTGATTTTAATTAATATTTTGTCAGCGCGCAGCGCGTTAGAGCGGACGTGGCCTTGTTTGCAAAGGAGTGGCGTGTGTTCTGTTCCGTAGGTATACGGCATGTAAAGCCTTCCTTTCCACCCTGAACGAAATGAACGATTACGCCGGGCAGCACGAAGTTATCTCCGAGAACATGACCTCACACATCACTGTGGAGCTAGCCCGCTACGTCCAGGAACTGAAGCAGGAGAGGAAATCGGTAACAAATAGCATTTTTTTTTTAAGGTTTATTTTTATTTTTGAGAGAGAGAGAAAGAGAGAGCGAGCGTGCATGCAAGCACGGGGTGGGAGGGCAGAGAGAAGGAGGGGGACAAAGGATCCAAAGTGGGCTCTGTGCTGACAGCAGAGAGCCTAATGCGGGGGGTCAGACTCATGAACCGTGAGATCATGACCTGAGCCGTAATCTTTTCGTAGCTTTTATTATTAACAAAGGAGAAAAATGTACGGTCACATGAAGTATATTCATAGTGAAGGTTTCATCCTAAAAGATTTATTTTAATCGATTATTTTAAGTCTATTTATTTTGAGAGGGACAGAGACAGTGTGAGTGGGGGAGGGGCAGAGAGAGAGAGGGAGAGAGAGAGAATCCCAAGCAGGTTCTGCCCTGTGAGCACAGAGCCTGATGCGGGGCTCGAACCCATGAAACCGTGAGATCATGACCTGAGCCGAAACCAGGAGTTGGATGCTTAACCCACTGAGTCCCCCGGAGGCCCCTAAGAGATTTATGGTTAGGCTGTGGTCTGTGTCATTGTTCTTTGATCCCTTAGGAAGTAAGGGCATCATACTATGTTAGTAATAAGGTACCAGAGCTGGCCAGCGACGATACTTTTTTCATTTAAATTTGAGTCCTTTGGGGCGCCTGGGTGGCGCAGTCGGTTAAGCATCCGACTTCAGCCAGGTCACAATCTCACGGTCCGTGAGTTCGAGCCCCGCGTCAGGCTCTGGGCTGATGGCTCGGAGCCTGGAGCCTGTTTCCGATTCTGTGTCTCCCTCTCTCTCTGCCCCTCCCCCGTTCATGCTCTGTCTCTCTCTGTCCCAAAAATAAATTAAAAAAAAAAAAAAAAAAAAAACGTTGAAAAAAAATAAATTTGAGTCCACAGTAATGGTTGTAAGTGCTCTGGTGTTGCTCGAGCCAACGGGGAAGATCTCGTTGCTGCTGAAACGGAAGAGACGTTAAATAAATCATGACCAAAATAATTATTTCATTGTGAGAGTAGCTACAGAGTATGACTGCAGGGGCTTTGGGAGCAGATGATAGGAATCCCTAACATGCTTGGACCCAGGACCAGGGAGAAGCTTCCCAGGGCCCTCAGCACTTAACGTTTTGGCAAGACTCGAAGTAGGAGGACGAGTTGCCTGGTGCAAACCATAGAGGGAACAGCCAGTGCAAAGGCCCTGAGACAGGAAGGTATTTGGAACGGCTGAGGCGTTTACTCTTTCTAAGCTATAAGTAGGTAGAACATGGCTTTGGGGGTGTATAGAAGTTAGGAACAGATCTATGCCTGAAGATCAACCCATTCGTTGCAAAAAAAAAAGTTCGTAAACTGAGATGAAATTTTTATCTGTTCACATTAGAGCAGTGGATCTCAAGCTGGCACAATTTTGACCCCCCCCCCCCAACATGTGCCAATGTCTGGAGATAGTTCTGGTTGTGTGGGGGGGGATTAGCTTTGGGGGGGGGTTGCCACTGGCATCTGGTGGGTGGAACCCGGACATGCTGTTCAACATCCTGTGATGCATAGGGCGGCCTCCACAACAAAGAATTACCTGGCCCCTGATGTCCGTGGTGCCCAGACTGACATGACAGCCTCTTCCAGACCGTTCATTAAAGAAGGTCTTTTCCGTGATGGAAAGGAAGCAGTGAAGCAAAATACTAAGGTTCAGAATGAAACGCCGTGGCCTATTGTGATCCTCAGGGAAATGCGGTCAATCTGGACATGATGTTGGACTGCTTCCCTGGGCACTTGAACTTCCCTCAACCTTGCACAGTTTGTACCCTCTTCCTGTTTGTTTCTTTGTTCGGTGCTTTGTGTGTCTTCACTGACCTTTATCCACCCATATAGCTTAGAGATTTAGCCAACGCCCTCAACAAGAACTCTCTGCATTTACCTTAGTCCGGAACGTACATGCTGTTTCTGGAGTGGACCGTGAGATATGAACCCACATGACCTGGCTTCCTGTTAGTTTTTTTTTTTTTTTAAATAATGCTTATTTGTTTCGAGAGAGGGGGAGAGACAAAGAACGAAGGGGGGAGGGGCAGAGAGAGAGAGAGAGAGAGAGAGAGAGAGAGAGAGGATCCCAAGCAGGCTCTGCGCCCTCGGCACAGAGCCCAACTTGGAGCTCGAACTCACAAACCTTGAGATCGTGACGTGAGCCGAAACCAAGAGTCAAATGCTTAACCGACTGAGCTACCCAGGTGCCCCACTTTTTTTTTTTTTTTTAAGTTTATTTATTGCGAGAGAGAGAGAGAGAGCGAGTGTGCGAGCCAGGGAGGGGTAAAGAGACAGCGTGAGAGAGAATCCCAAGCAGGCTCTGTGGTCTCAGCGCGGAGCCCGATGGGCGGGATCCCACGAACCACGAGTTCACGACCTGAGCCGAAACCAAGAGTCAGATGCTTCACTGACTGAGCCCCCCTCCTGTCACTTTTTTTTATTCTTCTCCTGCGGACACATTGCTCCCTCGCTGCTCCTCCTCCTTGCCCTGTGTGATCCTGCCTCAGGGCCTTTGCACTGGCCTTTTATTTCCTCGGAAAGCTTTCCCCCCAGATACCTGCAGAGCTCACCTGCTGAGTTCTTTCGCAGGAATATGGTCTTCTCATTGAGGTCTGTCTTGTCCACCTTATTTAAACTTACAAAGTCCCCCCGACTCCTTCCCCTCCTCATTGCCCCCACCTTCCCTGCTTTACTGTTTTTCCCTAGTGGTTGCCAGCGTCTAACATTTTATGTATCTGTTTCCTTGCGTCTCACGCTAGAACGTAAGCTCCATGAGGGCAAGAATTTTCTTGGTTACCGTTGTATCTCGAGCTCGAGTGTCCGGGCGGGACAAAGCAGGCTCTTGATAAATACTCCCAAGGTGGAAGAAATAATTAAGAAGTGGTGAGAAGCGGTCTTAGACTCAACTTTGTCCTCAGGGAGACTTCGTGTTGAGGATCCTTGTGTGTCTTTGCTGTGTTACGATTGGGTCCTTTCGTTCTGTTTACCCCCCGTAAATCACATGTCTTGTACCGTCCGTCATATCTGTAGTTTGAATTCTGTTCCCTTTTTATCAGAAATTATAGTAATTTATGGAGTAAATTACAGGTGGCACAGATACACGTTAAATAATATCTTGCGATACGTGCTGTTCCTTTTATTTTAAGGAGAATCGCAAGCACACATTTCTGAGTCAAATGTTCTGCCGGGAAGAATTACAAACACCGTGCTCTCTTGAAGCATTTTGTAATTATATTAAAATGACATTTGAGGAAGCTGGGAAACCTTTTATTTACTTCGTTTTTGCTTGTTTATTTATTTTTGAGAGAGAGAGAGAGAGAGAGAGCAGGGGAGGAGCAGAGGGAGAGGGGGTGGGACGGAGAATCCCAAGCAGGCACCACGCCGACAGAGGAGAGCCCGATGCGGGGCTCGAACGCACAAACCATGAGATCATGACCTGAGCCAAACTCAGACACTTAACGGACTGAGCCACCCAGGCGCCCCAGGAAACTGGGAAACCTTTTAGAATTCCAGGACGCGTATCGGTAGGCAAATGCGTATTTGCGGTGTTTTCATATTTACCATCATTTGGAGTGACCGCACATGGTGACACGTTGTATGTTGAGACGCTGTGACTTTAAAAATCATTCGGATGATATTGGCTATTTAGTTGTTTGGCCTCAGATCTTCATGTTTCTGGATTTGCATAACTGATATCTTTTACGTTTTAACATTTACTCTCCACGGTTCCCCTCGGGAACGTTTTACTCCAGACCAGGAGGCTGGAGGCGTTGGGGCTGGAGAGTCAACCCGACTGTCCGGGCTGTCAGCACAGAGCCCGACGCGGGGCTCGAACCCACAAACCGCGAGATCATGACCTGAGCCGGAGTCGGACGCTTAACCGACTGATTCTTTAACTTCCATGCGAGGAGGCCGGGTCAACGTGTAAACTTCTTCGTGGGCAGTTAGCTGTGGCCAAGGAGCTCCTTGAGATGGAACGCTGATGACCAATGTGTCTCCTTTCGAGCTTTCCCTTTTGGCTCCCCTCTTACTGGTTTTTAAAGTATATTGTAAGAGAGAGAGCGAGAGCAAGTGGGGGAGGGGCAGAGAGAGAGAGAGAGAGAGAGAGAGAATCCCAAGCATGCTCCGCACGGTCAGTGCAGAGCCCAGTTCAGGGCTCGAACTCCTGAACCGTGAGATCGTGACCTGAGCCCAAATCTAGAACTGGATGCTTAACCGACTGAGCCACCCAGGCGTCCCTCCCCCAACTCTTATTAGTGAGTGATCTTATTTATTTTTGAAAAGGGGACTCTTAAAAACACGGCAAAATGGGATCTTTTCCCCTTTCTGGAACTCGCATCTAGGTCTGCTGGTGTCACGTCTAGGGGCCTTTGACGTAGCGGCGAAATCCTATCTGCCCAAAGGGATGATTTAGAATTTACAGGATTACTGCTGGATCTCATTACTGCCTAGAGCGTGTTTCCAAGTTCGGTTTGGAATGCTACTGGAAAATTATTTCTCCTCTAGATTTTGCTACGTTTGAGTAGACGAGTCTCTCACGAGAGTCTGCACGGTAAAAAAATAGCTCCTTATGCAAAAGATGTTTCCTTCCTATTTTGTCAAGCTTTGAAAGGAAGGTAGTAAGAAGGAAGGAAGTGGGAGAGATGGTTGTCTTCGGGGGGCGTTTCAGAGTGAGCCGGCTAGCCGATCTTTAAGTCTTAAAGACCTTGGTTGTAAAATAGGATTCTTGCCGTTCGTGTGTTTAGGAGAAAAGATGGGTTTTATGCCGCCCTGTCCACATCCACCCGTGTTCCCATGTTACGTGCAACTCTCTCACATAGTGTTGAAAAAAAATTATTTTTAACATTTATTTAGTTTTGAGAGACGGAGAGAGATTGAGCCCCAGTTGGGGAGGGGCAGAGAGAGAGGGAGACACAGAATCTGAAACAGGCTCCAGGCTCCGAGCCGTCAGCACAGAGCCCGACGCGGGGCTCGAACCCACGAACTGTGAGATCATGACCTGAGTTGAAGTTGGACGCTTAACCGACTGAGCCACCCCAGGTGCCCCTCCCCCTCCTTTTTTTGAAGGTGGGGGAGGGCTAGGATTCATTTATTAGTTGTCAGTATTGTGTAGAATGTTACCAAAACTCTGGATTAGAGAACAAAAACTCGGGGCGCCTGGGTGACTCAGTCGGTTAGGCGACTTCAGCTCGGGTCATGATCACACGGTTCGTGAGTTCGAGCCCCGTGTCGGGCTCTGGGCTGACGGCTCGGAGCCTGGAGCCCGCTTCGGAGTCTGTGTCTCCCTCTCTCTCTCTCTGCCCCTTCCCTGCTCGCACTGTCTGTCTCAAAGATATATAAAGTTAAAAAAAAACCCAAAACTTAAAGTTTTTATAAATCAGAACCTCGTTTTTCCAAGTTTCCTTCTAGACATCATTTATAGACATAAAGATATTGATATGTATAGAGAGAGACAGATATGGGTGTATATATAGTATCTGTATAAGAATATATAACATTTAAGCATATGAGTCCTATATAGGTATAATTTATATTTTTATTTATTCTCCATTTAATAGCATAAGCAGTTTCCAATTTCGTACGCGAAAACATACAATTTTCATGATTAGAATTGTAGTGGCTATGTCTCATTCTAATGCTATTGTATACTTAATTAATTCTTTAATATTTGATCTATAGGCTATTACCGGTTTCTGATTACTCACTTATATAAACAATACTGCGGAGAACTCATTACTTTAATAGCTGTTTGGTGTGGGGGGTGGGGATCGTTTCTCCCAGCTAAATTCCCAGAAAGAGAATACGAGGTCAAAGCATACGTGGTTTACGGTTCTCAATTAAGCTTTGGTCACTTACAAGAGTAACGGTCTTTAACGGAAGTAAATACACTCTTGTTGGCGATTTCTGCACATCGCATCCAGTATTCAGAGAACTTCAGAGGGATCGTTTGGGGCAGCTCCAGCTTTGAGGCTGTCGCAGGGTTATCCACAGTGGTCACCACTAACCGCGTAAGAGGGATTTATGGAGATTTGTTGCCCCAGAAGGGGAGTCAGGAGGTTCCGGCCAATATTTACTGGAACTTCCTCTTGAAGTTAGGTATTGGGTAGGTCCTATTTAGAAACCTAGGGAGGGACTTAATTTCCTACAAGGCAGTTTTGTAGCACAGACTGACCCTACTGTGTTTAGAACATGTTTTTATGCGCGATTACAGCAAAGAGACAGAAGGAAAGCGAAAAACGAAAGGAACGTACGTATGTGATCATCTGATTACAAATCTGTCTCTGATCCCTTCGGTCCTGTTGAGATGCAACTTTGGGTACTGTGTTAAGAGATTTTAGATTTCGTGGCCTGGGAGAGGAGCATCGTTCCCAATAAGAGTTCCTCCTTCCTGGGGTTACCTCTTTTATTTAAATAAATCCAAAAGCGAGGAGCCCTAAAGAAGCTGTTGGTCTTTGGCAAGGTCATGCTGATACGACACCCACTGGTGGCCCCTGGTCTAATGGATCTCTAGAAGGTGTATTTTGTTTTGTTTTGGAAGCACACGTGATGGTCGCATTCTGTTCATCGAGGGCCTGTCACCACTGTGGTTCTGTCACCCGCAGAACCGTAGACAGTCTGTCCTGTCATTTATGGGGTAGCATAGCTAGTTATCAGGGCACTGAAATTCTGTTCTCGATTCCATAGATCTGAAGTGCAACTCTGGGTTCTGGGTTTCTCCCTCAGGAGCTGGAATGACACCTTCTTTTTCTTCTGAGACCGGGAATTACTTGACTGATGTTTTGTGTCCCAACTGACTCTCCTCTATCCAGGCACCTGCTCGTCACCTCCCGCCATGTGCCCGATGCAGCATCCCCCCCCCCCCCACCAGTGCACCAAGGAAAGAGGGGGTTCTGGAGCCCAGCAGTACTGGGAGTGATGCCCCAGGGCTGTGGGAGGCAGTGGCTCATGTATCCCATCCAGAAAGAAACTTTGGATCCCCGAAACTCCTTTTTATCACACCCCATTCCAGTCTGCATTTCCTCCAGTCAGTCAGTGGCACTCCTTTTTAACCTAGTTGTTCTGGCCCCCTTCGCACCCCATCTTCTGTATAGTAGCAGGTCCTGTGATCGGCTCTATCTTCAGCAAATGTCCCCAATCCAAACACTTCTCAGCCCTCGTCCAGTCCCTCATCGTCTCACCCGGAGGAGTGCTCCAGGCTTCCCGACTCCCCCCTCGGCTTCCGGGCTCGCCCCGTGGTCCGTGACGCAGCTCCCCATCTCCACCTGTACCCCCGGTCCCTCTGCTGCACCTGCCACATTCGGAACATTCTCCACACGCCAGGGAGTCCGTGCAACCTTGTGGTGGCACAGAGCAGACCACGTCCTGGTGGCTTCCCCTCACGCTAACGTGGCTTTGGAAGCTGTCCTTGGTCCAGCCGTCGCCTGCTTCGGCCTTGTCCGTCATCTCCGTCTGGTCACATTGGCATCAGCTGTTCCGTGAACACACCCAGCCCTCTCCCACCTCAGGGCATCTCCGTTGCTGTTCCCGCTGCTCGGAAGGGTGTTTCCCCGGACCTCTGCAAGTCCGCTCCTACACTTTGTTCAAGAAACCTCATCCAGGGGCCCCTGGGTGGCTCAGTCGGTTAAGCGTCCGTCTTCGGCTCAGGTCATGATCTCACGGTTCGTGGGTTCGAGCCCCGCGTCGGGCTCTGTGCTGACCATTCGGAGCCTGGAGGCTGCTTCGGATTCTGTGTCTCCCTCTCTCTCTGCCCCTCCCCTGCTTACACTCTGTCTGTGTCTCTCTCAAAAATAAATAAACATTAAAAAAAAGAAAGAAAGAAAGAAAGAAACATCACCCAGACCTCTCTGTCTAAAATGCCGCTGTGCCCACACCCCCACCTCGTCCCCTTTTCTCTTCCTCTGCGTCCACTAGTTTTCACAAGGACAGCAGCACCCTGCGCATCTGGGCATACAGTTAGCACGTGTGGACTGAATGACTGAATCCCACTGAAAGAGCTTTTAGCCTTTTCAGGGAAGGATCACTGCCCCTAAAGTCCCACCCCTGGTCACCCTGGCCCTCTATTGGGCGATCCTCCTCGTCTGGGTCTAGAAGTAACAGAGGTATACCCCGGAAGAGGTCAAGGGAGGGCCGTGTCTCATCGGCTGTTTAAGATCATCCTGAGAGTTAATCAGGGGGGCACCTGGCTGGCCCAGCCCACAGAGCAGGCTGTCGATCTCGGGGCTGTGAGTTCAAGGCTCACGTTGGACGTGGAACTTAAAAAAAAAGTTAATCGGATTCTTCAGCACAATTAGGATTTTAAGCAACACGAAAGAAAGAGTTGTCCTGAAGAATAGGTTCAAAAGCCTTCTGGAGTCCAGGTACCTTGTGCACGAGGAGCATTCTGGGTAGCAAAAGCCAGCAGGAGAATGACAGGAACAGCGGGGTGAAGGCACATGGGGAGAAGGAGTGAAGGGAACTTGGCCGCAGGACGGTGAGTGGGGTCCCCTGCCCGGTGCCCAGATGGCCTGGGGGGGGGGGGGGGGGGTAAGCAGCTAAACATGATGCCGGGAGGCAGGCGCTTTAGGAACTTGAAACAAATTCACTGCGAAGGTTATCTGTATTATAAATGTATTGGGGGAAATAGACCTTCCCGAATCATTCCTCTTTATTTAATCATCTGACCATTCTGCATAAATCAGAATGCGACTCCCATCACATCCCGAAAGCTCCCAGGTTTGTGGCTTGGGATTGAAGTGAGGGGGTGAAGGGCTCCCTCGGGCAGGGTTGAAGGTGGTTGAGTTTCCCCCGCAGCCCGCATCCACGGCTCCCCTTGGCCACGCAGATTCATAGCTCTGTTCATTAATCCCGAGTCGGGCTTCGAAGCTGTTAGTGTTCAGACCCACCACGCTGTGGGTTTTGAGGAAATTATAATATTTGTCCCAGGCATATTTTCTGCAAGCTGCTTTTTTTCGTTGGCCTTTTCCAGTCTTTGTATTCCTTTGTTTTCATCTGTGGAATCTGAGTTTTATTTAAAATTCCAGATGGTTGACTGTCCTCAATTGAGTGTTTATGCTTTTTTTTTTTCACTTTTTTTTGGGGGGGGAAGTGACTGTTCTCAGATCAGTGCTATATTTTGCTTTTTTGTGGAGTTTTAAAAATTAACGGTCTATTATATATAAATCTAGTAAAAAAGAGCAGCTGCTGTACCTAATTGTGGGGTATGAATAATAGACATTCTCGCAGCCTAACGATGATCTCTTGCAGCGCTTAGTAAAACTTTCTTGGAAGCTCTGTCATTGAAGTTTTTCTTTAAGTTTGTGGTTGTTTATTTTAGGTTCCCTGTGATTCTTATCTTATCTTAGCTGCCCCTGGTCCCTGGGAGATTTCTAACAGCAACAACAACAAAAATTGGAAGGATGGTTTTTATTTGTATAGATTTTATCTGTATATAGTTTTTAAATTGTTTCTTAATGTTTATTTTTGGGGGGGGGGGGGTGAGAAGCATGAGTGCGGAAGGGGCAGAGAGAAAGGAAGACACAGAATCGGAAGCAGGCTCCGGGCTCTGAGCTGTCAGCACGGAGCCTGACGCGGGGCTCGAACCCACAAACCATGAGATCATAACCTGAGCCAAGGTAGGACGCTGAGCCGACTGAGCCACCCAGGCGCCCCTTATCTGTATATTTTTAAGGTTCAACCAGAAAGGGGAAAGGAAAGGAAGTTTAGCTGCCACCTGCCGTACCATCAGGCATTTTTAAAAGTCTCTTATCACCTTGGAAGAGACACAAAAGCATCTTGCCTGCAGCAGAAAGTCCGCAGCATCTCTCTGGGTCTCTGGAGATGGCATTTCCTGTCTTCTCTGGCGATAGGAGAAAAGCGCCGTGGTGACTTCACTCTGTGGCTCCAAAAGACCTATTCTCTTTTTCTAGAGAACAATTCCTCTTTCTCTAGCGCTGGGAGGCACACTTTTTAGATACACAGTTGCTCACTGTCCTGGGAAGAAATGCTTTGCCATTGTTTGGGAAGAAACAACAAACCCATCTGGCAAGCTGGTTTGTTTGTTTACCTTTGTTCCTGTGAACTAGCCTCTGGGATTGAAGGAGGGGACGGAGAGCTGGCCGCAGATGAACCACTGGTAGGTGGCCGTCCGCTCAGGACGGTCAGGGGGGCTCCGGTACCACCCGCCAACTTCCCAAGGGCTCAGCACCACGTCTTTGTGTGTGTGTTGTAGCCACAGATGAGTTTTGGAGGAACATATTGCCAGGAAAGAAAGATTAGGAGGGAAATCACTGACACCTCGATTTTTCCTTGTGTCCCTGGAAACCTTAGGGTCTCAAGTGTAGTTCTCAGATGATTTTTTTTTTTTTAATGTGTTATTTTGTATTTGAGAGAGTTAGAGAGAGAGAGAGAGAGAGAGAGAGAGAGAGCACGAGCAGGGGAGGGGCAGAGAGACTGAGACAGAATCCGAAGCAGGCTCTATGCTCCTAGCTGTAAGCCCAGAGCCCGATGTGGGGCGCGAACTCACAACCGTGAGATCACGACCTGAGCCGAAATCGGGAGTCGGAAGCCCCCCAGGCACCCCTGGAATAAATTCATATTTATTATTAGATTATTAAATGGAGGGGTGGTAAGAACATTCACTCTATGGGTTTTCAATCAAGATCAGCCCTCATGCTCCCAGAATGTGACTTTTTTTGGAGCAGGGGGCGGCGGGGGGTGGGGGGGGACACCTGTTGCCTTCAGAGAAGACGCCTTTGATGTTAAAGCCGAGTCAACCTTTCCCGGCAGTGCCTGTCACGTTCCCCGTGTTCTTCTGTGTCCATTTCCTCTCTCTGCCCAGGACGGGCCTCGTGTTTTGGGAGAAACGTTCATGTCGAGACTCCAGCTCGGTTCCCTTTCGTCCCCGTGTCTGTTAACGAAACCTGAGAAGTGAAGCCCCCCCCCCCCCGGGGGGCCCCCTCTTGGATTCCTAAATTGCTGGATGGAGAAAAGTTGCCTGAAAAGGGAGCTTAAAGCCGAGAAGCGTGGCCTCGAAAGAGAGACAAGGAAGGAGTCCCTTATAAAAGAGCCAGGATCTGATTTTGTCTCCTCCTTCCTGTCCTCCCCAGTCCTCAGTCCTCCTTTGTGACTCAGCCCGGCCCTAGGCTCTGACTAGGAGAGATAAACTCAGAGGGGGAGGGTGGGGGGGGGGGGAGGGGGAGCCTCCGCCATCAGTCTGCTTTCAACCTGCCTTCTGGCCACGACATTCCCCACCTTGTCTGTCAGAACACAGACGGCACATTCAAGCCCAGTCATTCCAGGAAGGTTGTTCAGTAGCAGGAGGGTTTACCTGGCTGCGGAGAAGGTTCAGGAAAAGCACTAAGAGCTAGTGCCCAACCCCGGGGGGCAGTCAGGGTGGGGAGCTGCTGCGGTCCCCTCCGTCCCACGGGGCGGGGGTTCCTGACCGCAGCCGTGGCCTCGGTCGAGGACCCAGCCAACCCAGAATTTCTCAGCGAGAGGACCTTCAGATACACCTAAATTCCCCGCCCTCTGATGCACCAGAACGTCTGTGGCAAATCTGACAGAACCGGAGGGCCCGGGAGGCCGTGTGTGGTCCATATCCCCGGGTCAGCCGCTGGGGACACAGGGGACAGATCTGGGAAATTCCCACCACATTGACGAAGTCAGTGATGTCACAGCTGAAGGAGATCACACGATTTAGGAAACGCTGGTGATTTGGGGCCACGGGATAAAAAGGACATCAGTTTCTTAACATTTCTGTGTATTTCTGGTCTTTCCTTGGGATCTCGTCTCCTTTGGAGATCTTGTCCAGGCTGTGGCTCTAACCACCCACGTGATGCTGGTGACGTCCACACTGATCTTTTTAGCGTTGACCCTTCCCTGAGCCCACACTCGGCCATCCAGCTCCCCGGTAGGCTCTCCACTTGGGGGTGTCTTAGAATGTCAACCTAACAAAGCTAAAACTGTCTGACTCCAGTACCCCCCTCCTAAAGCTCAGACCAGCAGTCTTGGAGTCAACCCTGAAACTTCCGTACCTCCACTCACATCTGATCCTGGGGTTTTCCTGACACCTGGGAAGGACACCTAGAGTCTGACCCCCGCTTACCACCTACGCTGCTGCCCTGTGGTCCAAGTCTCCCGTCTCCCGGGTTAGAGAGAGACCTGGAACCTTCCTTCACAACATGGCGCCTCTATGGGACCCATGGTTCCCCAGCTCATTCAGACCCAAAGCCTACGAGACTCTACACAGGCTGGCCCTTTCTTCTCTGACCCCGTTTCCTGATAGTGCCTGAGGCTTACCCCTGCTCTAGCCCTTTGGGGTCCTTACTGGCCAACACAAGGCACGTACCTGCCACGGGGCCTTGGCAGAGAGCAGGGGGCTGAACTTTTCAATCTAAGAAGATCTAAGTAATGGAAGCATTCATCTACACAAATGGTTGCAGGGGCATTATTCCTAGTAGCCCCCAACTGGGAACACCCTAATGTTCGTCAACTGTGAATGGAGAAACAAAATCGGTATATGACCATACAACGGAGTGTCACTGGGCAGTAAAAACGAGAGAAAGGACCGAGACCCACGTGACAACGTGGATGAACCTGGAAGACATTCTTCCTGGTGAACAGTTATGCGCTAATGGAAGCCATTGTGTGTGAATTCTCAAAGCAGCGGAAAAATAAAGGTCTCCGTGGTCGCTGTCCTAACGACCATTCCTGCCCTTTTCACGAGTGTTGCGCGCGGGTCTGAGAACTCGGGATTATCCTACCTGAAGTTTGAGGGGGAAACTCTGTGACTGTGTTTTCATTTCCCCTTTATTTTTTATTTATTTATTTTTTTAATGTTTCATTTATTTTTGAGACAGAGCCTGAGCAGGGGAGGGGCAGGGAGAGAGGGGGACACAGAATCCGGAGCGGGCTCCGGGCTCCGAGCCGTCAGCACAGAGCCCGACGCGGGGCTCGAACTCACGGACCGCGAGATCGTGACCTGAGCCGAAGTCGGACGCTTAACCAGCTGAGCCACCCAGGCGCCCCTCCCCTTTATTTTTTAAGTCTTCCATTTCTTTGGAATGCACTAGAGGTTCAGCATTTCAATACGGTTTAGGGGGCGCCTGGCTGGCTCCGTAGGCAGAGCACGCAACGCTGGATCCCAGGGTTGTGAGTTCAAGCCCCCCGTTGGGCGTGGAGCCTACTTAAAACAAGAAACTAAATATGATTTGAGTTGATGATTTTTTTTCCCCTCAGGTGTGACCCTGGGAAAGAGGGGGTGCTAATCACTGTGCGTTTTCTGTTTCCAGTACTTTCACGATGGGCGGAAGGCACAACAGCACATCGAGATCTGCTGGAAGCAGCTCGAATCAGTAAGTGGAGGACAAACGGCTCGAGAAACGGCTTTAGGTTCCCTAAACGTGAACGCGAGCGCGAAGCGATCCGTAAGCGCGAAACCAAAACGCCAAAGACACGCCTTCAGAGATCTTCCAGTTTGAATTGGATTTGTTTGTAGGCGCCCTTAGGGAGACTAGGATGTTGAGCCCCAAGAGCTCACGTAGAGTGTTTTTCTTAAAAAAGAAAAAAAAAAAAATCACACGCAAAGAACAAAGGGGAGATGGGTTTGGGTGGAAATAAATGCAGCTGTTCGAGTAACTTATTGAAATCGTCACAAATCCGCTCAGAGGAAGGAGAAAGCTCTTTGGGGGATGGAGATGAAATGATACCCTCGCGTAGGAATCTCGTGGTTGCATTAACACCTGCTCTCCTGCCACCACTCGCCCCTGCTTTCAGAGTAAAAGGCGATTTGAGCGTGACTGCAAAGAGGCGGACAGGGCACAGCAGTACTTTGAGAAGATGGACGCCGACATCAATGTCACCAAAGCAGACGTTGAGAAGGTGAGGTGACAGTGAGAGTCTTTCACTTACTTCCCTTAGCTGGGCCTGGAGCCCCTCCTCCCCAGGCTGCCCGTCCCCAAGCTCTCCTTTCCGACGGCACCGCAGAAGGCCACCCACCCTGGGATCAGTGCTTCCCGTTTTGTGTCACCTGTCGTGGGGGCCAGAAGCCCTGACTTTCGGGGCGTCTCCGGAGTGCCGATCGGGGGCAGTTGGCCGAATCGTGTGGTCCCCAGGATGGTGACGCGGAGACTCGGCCTGGGAGCGGCTCGCAGCAGGGTGGTTTCCGGAGGTTGTGGCTTTTCCCTTAATGGCTTTTCAAAGAACGAGTTCACCCCTTTAAAAGCCAGAGCACAGGGCCGCAGAGCCATCTGGAAGAGATCGGCTGCCTCTGATGCTTCCGCTCGGGAGATAAAGGGCCTGGAGGGCCGGCCTGCCTTGCAGTGGATTCATTGCAGTTGTTAGCAGGTGGTAGCTGAGGGCTGGCCTCTGGGCGTCCCCGACTTGTGTCGCAGTTAGGAAGGTGATAAAGCTCGCACTGTACCTTCTTGTGGGTCCCATACGTGTTTTTCCCTAGAAGCGGAGTTTTCTTTTCCAAAGAGTCATCAATACAGGGTAAACAGCGTGAGGCCTGCTAAATGGCTGTATTCATCCCACGACCGCCCAGGGCCGTTTTGACGTCCTCAGCCTGCTGCTTTCTGTGGGGAGAAGCCTGGCATTTTCATAGGTTTCTTTCACTTTTGCCAGATTCGTGGGAGACGAGTTTAGTTGGAAAATAGCGTGGATGATTTAGTTATGGGTCTAGGTCTGCCAGATGCCTGGCTTAAAGCCCAGGTATTTATCACCCTGCCTTCCTTGAAAATTGCCGACGATATTAAAATACATAGTCTCAATGTCTGTTTTTGAGCCCGAGTGTGGATACTTTACCAAAAGATATTAATGTGCTGATAAAGTAACCGTAAAGTACCGTAGGTTTGTCATAAATTCCTATTAAATAGCCAGCTCCCCAAACTGTTTAAAATGGGACTCAGTTGAAATCGTTTGGGGCTAAATGAGGTACGTCAGTATAGGGGTAGCATTCCTCGCAAAGACATGCCCCTTCTTTATCAAATGTTTTGTTAGCCTAAATGTAAAATCAGAGTGAATTTTATTCATTTCAAGATCTTCTTAAAAGAAAATTACTTTTATGGGGCGCCTGGGTGGCTCAGTGGGTTAAGTGTCCGACTTCGGCTCAGGTCGTGATCTCACGGCTCGTGAGTTTGAGCCCCCCATCGGGTTCTGTGCCTACAGCTCAGAGTCCGGATCCTGCTTCCGATTCTGTGTCTCCCTCTCTCTCTGCCCCTCCCCCGCTTGCACTCTGTCTGTCTGTCTCTCTGTCTCAAAAATAAAAAACATAAAAAAAATTAATAAAAAAGGAATTTCTCTTACGGCCTTTTCTTAGCATAAAAGCTATCTTTGCTTATTACAAAAATACTTGACGGGCGCCTGGGTGGCGCAGTCGGTTAAGCGTCTGACTTCGGCTCAGGTCGTGATCTCACGGTCCGTGAGTTCGAGCCCCGCGTCGGCCTCTGTGCTGACAGCCTGGAGCCCGCTTCAGGTTCTGTGTCTCCCTCTCTCTCTGTCCCTTCCCCGCTCCCGCTCTGTGTCTGTCTCTCTCAAAAATAAATACAGATTAAAAAAAAAAGAAATACAATCTTATTGATGCCTTTGAAGTCTGTCCCTAACTTCATGCCCCTGATCCTCACCCTAGAGGTGCCCTTTATCCTTAATTCGGTGTTAATCACCTCCTTACTAATTGTCCCAGCTTTGCCACGGGTGTATGTATCTCCGAAGAGTATATTTATAATTTTGCTTCTTTTTCACCATTATATAAACAAAAATCATACTTTCATTTATTTCCTTCATTCTTGATTGTTTTTTCGTTCGGCGTGATGTTCTTAATTCCCGTGGACTATGTAGAAATCTGACTTTTATATATTAATTACATTAATGTTAGAGCCAGATGCCTTGCTAAATTTCTCTTTGTATTTCTACTTTGGAGTGTGTGTGTGTGTGTGTGTGTGTGTGTGTGTGTGTATGTAGAGACAGTCCTATCACCAGCAAATAATGACCGCTTTATTTCTTTTTCAACCCTTATGCGTTTTATTTATTTTTCTTATCTTGCTCTGTTGGTCATGAGCGCCATTATGCTGGTAAAAGCAATTATTGTGGACTTCTTTATCTCGATTCTTGAGTGTGAAGAGAGTACTTCAAATAATTCTCCATTAAGCATGATTTTAATCTATACACTTTATCAGGCTAAGGGAGTCCCTTCTTTTCCTATTTTACCATGAGGTTTTTTCACCGTGACTTCATCATGTTGAATAACATCAGATACTCTTTCTGCTTCCTTGAGTCCATCAATGCGATAGATTACCTGAGTCAGTTTTCTTACATTGAACCAAATTAGCATTCTTGTGACGGACCCAACTAGGTGATTATGTCTTGGGTTTGTTTTTTATTTTACTACGGTAGCTGAATTGGTTTTGTAAATATTTTACCTAAGAGTTTTGCATCTGTTTCCATTGAAATGGATCTATAATTTTCCTTTCCCGTCCGTCCTAGTTTGCTTTACGAGCGTGTTGCCAGTTTGTTTGTTTTTCTATTTTCTGAAATAATCCATGGAAGTTGAAATTAATGTTTCTTGAACGTTTCGTAATACTTCACTGTGGGAAGTCTCGAACTACAGAGTCAGTTCCTTCATCGTCTGCTTCCCCTTTGGTCGGTACTGGCAGATTGTGTTTTTCTAGACCTATATCCACTTCATCCTGAATTTTCAAATTTATTGGCTTAAAAAATTTTTTTTATGTTTATTTATTATCGAGAGACAGAGACAGAGCACGAGCGAGGGAGGGGCAGAGAGAGAGGGAGACACAGAATCCGAAGCAGGCTCCAGGCTCCGAGCTGTCAGAACAGAGCCCGACGCGGGGCTGGAACCTGCGAACGGCGAGATCATGACCTGAGCCGAAGTTGGACACTCAACTGACTGAGCCATAGGCGCCCCTTAAATTTATTGGCTTAAAGTTGCCCATAATATTCTCTCACCTTAGTTTTGCTGCCTGTGCTGTTGTGCCCCCTTATTTACTCCTAAAATTGTTTATTTATATCTCTGGGGTTTTTTTTTGGAGGACCAGCATTCCAGATCATTTTTATTCGCGTTTTCCGAGAACCCCAAACCGATCGTCATGGAGCTTCCTTTGTCTATTTGTAGTTTCTATTTCATCTAGTTTCTTTTTCTTTTTCTTCTTCCTCTTCTGTCAGTGTCTTTGGATTTATTCTCCTCCCCTTCCAGAAATTTCTTTCTTCGGTTGATGTCATTACAGCTTTTCATCTTTTCTTTTTTTTTTTTCGTTTTTTTTAAATGTGTGTTTATTTGGTTTGTTTGTTTTTATTTTTGTTTCTGAAAGAGAGCACGCAAACAGGAAGGGGGCAGAGAGAGAGGGAGACACAGACCCCGAAGCAGGCTCCAGGCTCCGAGCTGTCAGCACAGAGCCTGATGTGGGACTCGAACCCACGAACCATGAGATCATGACCTCAGTGGAAGTCGGACACTCAACCCACTGAGCCACCCAGGCGCCCCGCTTTTTTTTTTAACAAAATGTTTATTTATTTTTGAGAGGCGGGGGAGGGCTAGAGGACCTGAAGCGGGCTCCAGGCTGACAGCAGAGAGCCCGATGCAGGGGTTCGAACTCACAAACCGTGAGATCATGACCTGAGCCAAAGTCAGACGCTCAACCGACTGAGCCACCCAGGCACCCCTTTCTTCTTTTCTGATAGGAGCATTTAAGTAATACATTTCCCATTTACATATGATTTTGTGTGTAACCCACAGATTTTGATATGAAGTATCGTTATTGTTCATTTCCAGATACTTTTCATTTCCTCTACTATTATTGAATCTCTCCTATGATTTATTTGGAAGCCTATTTTAAAATTTCCCACTGTATGACGTAGTTCAACTTCTCTTCGATAAGTTCAGTATCTTTGATATTGATTTCTATAATTTAATCGCATCATCGTTCTGGAAACTCTGAGTTTGAGTCTTTGGTTTATTTGAGACTTGTTTTATGCCCCAGCACATGGTCAGTTTTTATCAGTGTTCTAGAAGTAATTGAAAAGAATATGTATTCTCCATCCCTACGTATTTGCATTGGATCTAACTTGCTGATATGCAAATCCTCCCATCGTGAAGGATTCTTGTTGCCATTGGTTGTATCATTTCTTTGTGGGAGATATGTTACTTCTTTGTGCCTTACTTTTCTTGTCTGTAAAATGGGAACACAGAAGAACAGGATTCATGGGAATATTCACAGTGTTCGTATGTACAAGGGACTCAAAGCCATTTATGGCAGATCGTAATGGTGGAAGATTTGTCATTTACTCTTACTTTTTTTTCTTCTACCGTGAAGTTACCTTAGGAAAAAATAAATTCTAGGAGCGCCCGGCTGGCTTAGTCAGTAGAGCGTGCGACTCTGACTTGGGGATGGGAGTTTGAGCCCCATGTTGGGCACAGAGATTACTTAAAGAAATTAAATTTGGGCACCTGGGTGGCTCAGTTGGTTAAGCGTCCGACTCTTGGTTTGGGCTCAGATCTTGATCTCCCGTCGGTGAGTTCGAGCCCCACGTCAGCGCTGGGCTGGCAGCATGGAGCCTGCTTGGGATTCTCTCTCCCTCTCTCTCTTCCCCTCCCCTGCCCTCTCTCTCTTTCTCAAAATAAATCAATAAACTTAAAAAAAAAAAAACTAAAAAAAAAAAAAGAAATTAAGTAAATTAAAAAAAGAAAGCCTTTAAAGAAATAAATAAATTTTAGAATTGCAGTACCTTCGGTGTGTTTTAAGTTTTCATCCATGTGTGGTGAATTTCTTTCTGCCGTGATGCTTTGTGCCTTAAAGTCTGTATTGCCTGATCTGTACTAGCTCTTTTTGGAGATCTCCTGTATCCTCTTCCTGTGCTTTCATTGGCTAGCCTAGACATTTGAACAGACGTATTCAGCCTGAACTACAAAGTATACCGGAATCTTTAGTGATGTTTTCTCTTTTTTCTTTAAAAAAAATTTTTTTTAATGTTTATTTATTTTTGAAGGAGAGAGAGAGAGACAGAGTGTGAGCAGGGGAGGGGAAGAGAGAGAGGGAGACACAGAATCGGAAGCAGGCTCCAGGCTCCGAGCCGTCAGCACAGAGCCCGACGCGGGGCTCGAACTCACAGACCGCGAGATCACGACCGGAGCCGAAGTCGGACGCTTAACCGACTGAGCCACCCGGGCGCCCCAGTGATGTTTTCTCACACAACCCTTTAACTAAACCAGCTCCCTTGTTGCCATTTACTTGTGAGTATTTTGGGTTCAATTACACAAGCGGGGCTTTGGTAATTTTATACAGTCCTATAAGTATGCTTTCCACTTTCTTCGTTCACTGTTTTTTTTGTATCGGGGATCTTAATTCCTTCTTAATTCCAAAGGACATCCTTTAGAAGTGCCAGTAGCCAAGATTTATTGCAATAAAATCTCAGTGTTCGTTTGATTGGAATGGACCTCTCATCTCTGAAAGATGATTTCTCCATGTATACAATCCCAGGGTGATTGTACCCAGAGGAACCTAATTCTATCATCTTTTGGCTCTCATTTGTGTTGAGAGGTCACAAGGGGTGAGAAGTCCGTGTAACTGTTAACCCTTTGAAGATAATGTCTGTTCTTCCTGCTGACTACGGAGATATTTTTGGTCTAAGTTCTTCGCTGAAATTTCACTATAACATATCTAGCTGTGAATTTCTTTTCTGTCTTGCTTCTGATCCACTGAATTTATTGGCTCCAGATTGGAGTTTTCCCACACATGCCTGTCCATCTTTCTTCTATTTCTTCTGGAACTCCGATTTTAAGGTGCAAGTTAAAACTTCTACTTTGTGTCCTCTTTGCCTGTGAAAGTGTATTTGTAAGTCTCATCTCTGTCTCTCTGTCTCTTCTGTGTCCCATGGAATTCCTTCAGATGTGACTTTCATTTCACCAATTCTCTCTTACACTGTGTCTAGTCCGCGGGTTCTCTAAGTTCTCTAAGTTCAGGTGTTAATTTTACTTTCCAGAAGTTCCTTCAGGCTGTCTTTAAAATCTGTAGAGACATTTTGTTATCTTCTGGTGACGTTGTCACACTTTCACATCATAGGTTACTTCTTGAGACATAGTAAATGTACTAATTTTATATTCTCTTTTTAATTAATTTCAGCGTCTACTCTTTGCGGGCCTGATGCTTCAATTTGCTGTTTCTGCTCACTTGCTCACGGTGACTTGTTTCCTTGTGTATTTTCGTGATACAGACATTTCTTCTATAATGCCATAAACGCATCACCGCGAACCTTACGTTCCACAAAAATACTGCTAAAAACAACAGACAGGGCTTCTGGGGGGAAAATAGGCCTGGAAACTGATTTCTCAACAGTGAAGAGAACTTGGTACCCAGAGCTCCAACAGAAGAACAACTTTAGTAAAACTAGGCATCTGCACCGAGGATCACAGCCCTTGTCCTTCATGATGTAGGTCCTTAAGAGTAGTAGGACCTCCAGAGATATAGTTTTGGGCAGCATTCACTTCTTTTTTTTTTTTCTTTTAATGTTTTATTATCCATAGTTGAGAGAAAGGGAGGCAGAGTGTGAGCAGGGGAGGGGGAGAGAGAGAAAGAGAGGGAGACACAGAATCCAAAGCAGGTTCCAGGCTCTGAGCTGTCAGCACAGAGCCCGACGTGGGGCTCGAACCCACGAACCGTGAGATCATGACCTGAGCTGAAGTCGGATCTCAACCAGCTGAGCCACCCAGGTGCCCCTGGGAGCATTCACTTCTGATGAGATGCCTCTCATCAAACTGAAAAATCTGATCCATCAGATAGATAGTTTTCGGTAGTTATCCATTATTTTTACATAGGCGGAAAAATCTTCCCAGTAGATATTAATGTGCTGTGAAAAACTGCACGTAGACTAACAAGGCTCTTATGTTATCCTCGCATCATTGCCCTGTATTTCAGTCCCATAAAAAGGTATAAATCACAGCAGAAAAACATGGGAGGTGTAGAATAGACTGTTTGATTATGAATGTGTGTTCCTTGGAATTTTATCCATGGCCTAGCTTTTTTTCTTTTCTTTTCTTTTTTTTTTTTTTAATTTTCATCCAAATTGGGGCGCCTGGGTGGCTCAGTCAGTTGAGCACCCGGCTTCGCCTCAGGTCATGATCTCACGGTCTGTGAGTTCGAGCCCCGCGTCGGGCTCTGTGCTGACGGCTCAGAGCCTGGAGCCATCTTCGGATTCTGTGTCTCCTCTCTCTCTGCCCCTCCCCTGCTCAGGCTCTGTCTCTCTGTCCTAAATAAATAAATAGAATAAATAAATAAATATTAAAGAATTTTTTTTTTAATTTACATCCAAATTAGTTAGCATATAGCGCAACAATGATTTCAGGAGTAGATTCCTTAGTGCCCCTTCCCCATTTCGCCCATCCCCCCTCCCACCACCCCTCCCGTCACCCTCAGTTTGTTCTCCATATTTATGAGTCTCTTCTGTTTTGTCCCCATCCCTGTTTCTGTATTATTTTTTTTTCCTTTCCCTTATGATCATCTGTTTTGTCTCTTAAAGTCCTCATATGAGTGAAGTCATCTGATTTTTGTCTTTCTCTGACTGACTAATTTCACTTAGCAGAATACCCTCCAGTTCCATCCACGTAGTTGCAAATGGCAAGATTTCATTCTTTTTGATGGCCGAGTAATGCTCCATTGTCTATATAGACCACATCTTCTTTATCCGTTCATCCATCGATGGACATTTGGGCTCTTTCTGTCCTTTGGCTATTGTCGAGAGTGCTGCTATAAACATGGGGGTGCATGTGTCCCTTCGAAACAGCACACCTGTATCCCTTGGATAAATGCTTAGTAGTACAATTGCTGGGTCGTAGGGTAGTTCCATTTTTAGTTTTTTGAGGAACCTCCATACTCTTTTCCAGCGTGGCTGCACCAGCTTGCATTCCCAATGTATGGCCTAGCTTTAAAGTGGGTTCTCCAGGATGAGCTGGCGTTCCCTGAGGTCACTCCCCCGCCAGGACTGCATTAATCTCCACTTGGGGGTTGAGGTCCACACATGCTGTATGAGTTCTGGCCCTTTCTGTGGCTCAGAAATTTCCAGGGTGATTGTTTTCTTTGCTTTTCGCCCTCAGGTCAGACCCTAGTTAGCTATGAACAGTGCAGTTCCTGGGGCCAGTTACGGCTTCAGGACTTTCTGACAGGTCCTGGCCAAATTGAATTGTTCTCCTTGACTGTCTTAGTATTTCCAAGGGCATACTGTTTTTTCTTATCCTGAAGACACCATTTTGCTATTTTTATGCAAGTCCCACTTACCTCCTCTCCGAGGATACGATAAATGATTTTAGCATCACAAACCTGAAGCAGGTAAAGCAGTGTCGAAATATCGGCAATCGTGTCATTTTGCCCAAGAGGGGGACTTGGAACACTCCGATTTCCCCAAACACACAGCGATCCGCTCTCCTTTGTCACCAGCGAAGCCTCTTGTCAGTATCAAGCGGAAAGGAAGTAATGTTTCACTTCTTGTCGCTGTGTAATGTAATTTCCCATTGTGACTTCTGATGGTCTTTGAATCTGATGTCAATGTCTTTCCCCCCCGGTTTCCGCCCATGATTCAGTTATCCAATTGTGTTAGAAATAACTCACCCTCCCTCGTGCGGCGATCAGTTCTGCGACATTTGGAATGATAGCACTGTGTTTACAGAGAGGGAACCCTCCCCAGGAGAAGCAGAAGGGACTTCTGCGCATGGCATCTGTGTTTGATGATAACAGGTGATGTGAACTCTAGGTACATGCATCTTCTAGAGGACTTAGGATCTGGGTATGATGAGCCTGAATTTCATCGTCGTCGTCTTTTTTTTTTTTTTTTTCGAAAAATAAAACGTCCTATGGTTTTCACATGCCCTGTGTTCAGGTCACCAAAATCTGTCCAAGTCTGCGTGGGGCATCAGTAGACTTGTGCTCTGTGGTCAATATCAGCATGTGGGCAGATATTTAGTAATTTGCTTACAAGAAGCTCTGTGTTGTCCTCGAGGCGCCCAGTCTAACTAGAAATAAATTTATATGTATCAAATAGACATTAAAAATAAAAAAAAGACCCTTGGTAGTTTTATCTCTGGGCAGGGGAACATATTTGGATGTGTGAGGATGCCGTGTTCCTCTGAGGAACGACGGGGGAAGGAAATCGCTCAATGGAATGGTTTTTGTTGGTGATGAAACTCAAGGAAGGTCGCGGTCTCCTCTCCTTTGCCAAGATGCAGCGCTCAGGAGGTTTTGAACTTGAAGACTTAACATGAGTTCTAGTGATTAGGAATTCGCTGATCCGGGTTGGTAAAAGAACCGATACATGTTAGAATAGGTCGCCCTGGGGCTCGTGACCCACGCGCTGAAGTTGAAGCACCTCTTTTTTAACGAGGTGGAAAATATAGTCCCTACTGTCTCTTTTGTAATATTGAGAAGTCAGAGGGCTACAAGGGAACATGGAAAAATCAAACCCAAAACGCCTCACTCAAATGTAGGATTCTCTGGTAAAACAATAGGAATAATAATTAAAATACATTGAGAGTAAGGGGAAAGGTATTCTGCCCCCTTCCCGGGCCCTCATGAGAGGTGATCACCCTTGCACTTGATACGTGTTCTAGAACGTTCACAATAGGTTTTTATTGGGGCGCCTGGCTGGCTCCTTTGGCAGGGCATGCATGTCTTGATCTCAGGGTTGTGAGTTCAAGCCCCGTGTTGGGCATAGAGCTTACTTTAGAAATAAATTAGTTTTTTTTTTTTTTTTAATTTTTTTTTAACTTTTTTAATTTATTTTTTATTTATTTATTTTTTTTCAACGTTTTTATTTATTATTGAGACAGAGAGAGACAGAGCATGAATGGGGGAGGGGCAGAGAGAGAGGGAGACACAGAATCGGAAGCAGGCTCCAGGCTCTGAGCCATCAGTCCAGAGCCCGACGCGGGGCTCGAACCCACAGACCCTGAGATCATGACCTGAGCCGAAGTCAGACGCTTAACCGACTGAGCCACCCAGGCGCCCCGCTTTTTTAATTTATTTTTGAGACAGAGAGAGACAGAGCATGAACAGGGGAGGGGCAGAGAGAGAGGGAGACACAGAATCTGAAACAGGCTCCAGGCTCTGACCGGTCAGCACAGAGCCCAACGCGGGGCTCGAACTCACGGACCGTGAGATCGTGACCTGAGCCGAAGTCGGACGCTTAACCGACCGAGCCACCCAGGCGCCCCGTAAATTAGTTTTTTATTGAGGTGAATTTAGATACAATAAAGTGGCCACATCTTAAGTGGACAACTCAATGAGTTTTTACGTCTATAGGAAACCGTGCACTGCCAGCTAAGATGGGGACGTCTCTAGAACCCCACAGGCTCCCTTGAACACTCCCCCATCCCGAAGGTAACTATCGTTCTGACCCCTATCATACGTTGGTTTAACCTGCTTCTGTACTTCGTACAAGGTATGCAACACATATCCTTCTGTCTGGCTTCTCTGGCTCAAGGTTGTGTTTCTGACCCTCATATTTTTGTTGCATGTGGTGGTCATTTGAGTTGCCCTTTCTCGGTCGCCATGTGATTCTCCATGTGCGGACAGACCCCAGTGTGTATCCCTTCTCGCGTTCGGGGGCATCTAGGTTGTCTCCGTAGTGAGGTTACATTAAGAAGGAAGCTACCACGAACCTCTCTAGACGTATCTTTGGTGGCCACGATCTCTCGCTATTCTTGGGCGGAGACCTGGGTGTGGCATCGTGAGTCGTACTTGGGTACCTCTGGCGTGCTGTCAAAGAGCTTGACGAGGTGGCCGTGCCCACGGATGCCCCTCCGCGGGCCGCTCTTCATCCGTACCCACAAGAGGTGCTCTCGGTCTTGAAATAGAAAGACTTCTGGATGAGCGGGGGAGTGGAATCTGGTAGTGGTTTCTTTTGTGTTTGCATTTCCTTGACGAGGAGTGTTGTGGACCATTTTTTTCTTTTTTTAAGTTTGTTTATTTATGTAAGTAATCTCTATGCCCAGTATGGGACTCGAACTCACAACCTTGAGATCAAGAGTTGCGTGCTCGCCCGATGGAGGCAGCCAGGCGCCCCTGCTCGGTACAGCTTTTTATCCAACTAAATTCTGAACATTGCCTATTTCCCTTTTCACAGGCCTCCCCCCACCCCACCCCCCGCCCCCCCACCCCCCCACCCCCCCAATGAGTTACCTATTTTTGTTTGTTTGTTTGGCTTTGTTTTAATTTCAGGGAATCGTAATGGAATCGTGATTTCACGGTCCTAGTCTGATTTTCAAAAAGCATTGAACATGTTGAAGAATTCCTAAGGTGTGATCCTTCGGAATGATGCACCCGTTCGTTCCCTCACCCATGACCCACCGACTGCGTGCTGGGGAGCTGTGGGGGCGGCACCCCGAGACACCCACACGCCAGCACACAATCCTTGACTTTAAGGAGCTTGGCTTTCACTTTCCTCCCGGTATTCAGCTCTCCGTATTGTGAATTTTCCCGTTTGCCCTCTAACGGGGGCTCTTCAGTGGCATTTTGGTGACAAAGGCTTTATAGTCAGGTTTTGTCTGTCGGTCTGCTTTGGAAGAACGACATACTGGACCAAGTTGGGCGAGGAGCAGTGCCTAATCTCTGCCTTCTGATGGAGCTGCCCATGGTCAGTGTGGTGTTAGGAGGAAAAAGGAAAAGGTTATCAAAATGAATGGAATGTGAACTAATATTTCGGAACAGAGAGAACAGTGTTTTCTAAATGCATGCATTACACGGAGTTCATCCATGTCAGGCAATGAATAATTCCCTTTCTCTAATTCGCCCTTGCCTTGTGACTGTTGGCGCTTACATAATTTCTAAATGCAAAATAGGATATTGTTTAACAAAAAACTGCACAGTTAGTGGTTACGAATTGTTAGTGGATTTCAAGTTATGTTTTTAAACGCTGGTGTCAATTTCTCCCTTTCTTACAGCTGTAGTTTCATTTATCTCGGATGATTCTTTTTGCTGCCAGAGTCTGCATTTTTACGGGCAGTTGTGTGCCCTGAAACTGTTAATGGGGCTTCTTTATTCAAGTTCATTGCAATTCTGAGTCTTGATTAACCAGAAGAATTCTCTAGACAATGCAGGAGGCTTCATTACTGGGCTTGCTCATGAGTGTTGTTATAGAACCTGACTCGAGGAAACGTTTTAAAAGTTAAATTACATCCAGATCCTGACGAGCAGCGCTTAGAAGAGCGTGTCAGTTACTCAGGGAGTTAGCATTCTGTTTATGTGTAGTCATTACAGCTTCTAAAAGTATTTGGCTTTGAACATTCGTAGCTTTTAGATTCTATAGGGAGGTCCCTAGCGTGAAGCAGAATAGGAACTTCTGAGCCATTTATGAATGATGGTAGAATTTTAAGAAGGAGGTGATAGAGTCGCCTGGGTGGCTCAGTCGGTTAAGCGTCCGACTTCGGCTCAGGTCATGATCTGTCAGTTCGTGAGTTCGAGCCCCGCGTCGGGCTCTGTGCTGACAACTCCGAGCCTGGAGCCTGCTTCAGATTCTGTGTGTGTCTCTCTGTCTTTCCCTCTCCCTCCCCGGCGCGCACTCTGTCTCCTCTCTCTCTCTCAAAAATAAACATTCAAAAAAAAAAAAAATTCGAGAAGTATGTGATAAAACTTCACATTTCTAGTTTATGATAAAATATACATGCGCTCTTTTTTTTTAATGTGTCCTGTGTTACCTAATCGGTTGTTTTGGAGAGCAAAATAAAACTATAGTAAAGAATCTGTGCTAACTTTACGCAAGAAGGAAAGGATCTGCTTTGAATGATTTTCAGTGTGGTAATTATCTCAATAAAAGAAAAGGAGTTGAGCAGTTGGGAAATTTTCTTCAGTTGAGGACTCCGAAACGCACAGGCACGGTAGGCTCACTTCTTCTCTAACTGAAGCCAGCCGAGTAGCAGTGTTAAATTTTTTTACCATTTGGGGAAACAGTCTCTTGCAAGATGACTGCTTTAGCCACTGGACGTATAAGGAGTTGTACTTGTCAAATGTTTTCGCTGCCCTCGCTCTAACGCTGAGGTTTGACATCTTTATGGAACATGGTAATATCTTTAGTGCTTCTCCCAAATTTGTTTCATATAAAATGTCTGACTGGTTATCTGAAGGAACTGTTCACTGTAACAGCTTAGAAAACAACAAAAAAAATTTTTTTTTGAAAGAGGAAGTGGTTAGTATGAATGCAGGAAATACATTTTGCAACGGCAGCTCGATCCTTTGGTTGGAAATGCTTTTTTATTTACAACGAGGGAAAAAATGTGTACGGTTAAAAAGAGACTTTCGAAAATGGGTATTGTTGCTCTGTTCCTTTATAAATGGATCAGTGTTCAAATCAAAGATTCGAGAGGGAACGCTTTTGTTATTGTTTTGTTTACGTATCTATCTGTAGAGTTTATATTCTGCGTATACGTTGTCTCTCGGGGTGCCCGTATTAAGTGAACATTCTGAATGGTTTCGGTTGTTTTGGTTCTTAATATTTGTCCTGGGTAATAATGGATATGTTTTCCTCTTTTGACACTGAACATGGGAAATGGAATTTAATGGAAATGTTCTCCAATTATTAGATGTGAAGTAAATGTATTTATGTCTGGAAACAGGGCATAACTTTGATCTGTGTCGTAAGCGAATATTAGTTAGATGAGTTTTGTGGGTTTTTTTTAAAGGTTGTGACACTCAGTGTTAGTTTTACCATTAAAAATGAATTTGTGGGGGTGCCTGGCTGGCTGAGTTGGTTAAGCGTCCGACTTCGGCTCAGGTCATGATCTCGCGGTTCGTGGGTTCGAGCCCCACATCGGGCTCTGTGCTGACGGTGCAGAGCCTGGAGCCTGCTTCGGATTCTGTGTCTCCCTCTCTCTCTGCCCCTCCCCCAATCGTGCTCTGTCTCTATCTCAAAAATACATAAACATTAAAAAAAATTTAAAAAAATTTTAATGAATTTGTGATAAGAATGTTGAAACATGCAATTATTTACTACGGTTAAATGTTTTACAGAAGTGCTCTTTAAATTGCATTCCGCTCCAACTTTTATTTTTTTTATTTATTATTTTTTTAAATATGAAATTTATTGCCAAATTGGGTTTCCCAGCTCCAACTTTTAGTTCATTTGCTAGCAACTGCTACTGTCTCTATATTGTGAGTCTTAATTTTCACTTATTTGTTTTTGGCGTAAGTGGTTTTTACGCTGAACAATGGAGTTTGGTTAAATAAACATCCGAAAAACCCCAAGGAAGTCAAAATGTCAAAATCTCAAGAGTATCAGGAAGGGTGGGAGTGGAGGTGATACCAAAAGTGAATTTACATAGAGATGAAATACTTCCGAAAGCCTCCTCAGTGAAATATTTCCAGTATGCATTTTTTCATTTTGACATGAGACTCTGTCTTAGGCTTGTTTTAATGTTCCTGAAAGCATAACCATTGACCAACCTCCACGTTTGCAAAATGATCTGCAAAATAGCAATAGAGCCCAGTAAGATAATAAATAGGTCATCCCCATGCCCCAGACCTGAAGATTAAGATGAATTGAATAGAAATAATATGAATATTGGGGCGGCTGGGTGGCTCAGTTGGTTGGGCGTCCGACTTCGGCTCAGGTCTTGATCTCGCGGTCTGTGAATTCCAGCCCCGCGTCGGGCTCTGTGCTGATGGCTCAGATCCTGGAGCCTGCTTTGAATTCTGTGTCTCCCTCTCTCTCTGCCCCTCCCCTGCTCATGCTCTGTCTCTCTCGGTCTCAAAAGTAAAAAATAAAAATATTTTAAAAAATATGAATATATTCATATTTTATGAACATATGAATATGCCTATACAAAAATGGATTAAATACATAAAAATGATACTCACTTAGGCTTCCATATGGCAACTCATCTAAGGAAATATTTTCATTTTCACTGAGAGTGAGGGGGCTAGCTGGGGCAAGAGCTTGTTCTTAATCTTTGGACCTTGTTTCTACCACTCATTAATGGTATGGCACAAGACGGTTTGCTTCCTGTCTGAGTGTGTTTCCTGTTCTGTGAAATAAGGATAGCATTGCGCACCTCAAGGGCTTGTTGTGAGGTTTCAGCGGTATGTGATCTGCATAAAGGAGAGGACTGCTTCTGGACCACGGTTAAGTGGTCGACACTGTTGTCATCATCTGTATTTTGTCTGTGTCCCTCTCTTTTGGTTACTTCTGGCTCCTTCCTCCTCCGGTCTTATTCCTTCGACCTACTGTGAATCACTTGAGTATATTTAGAACATTCTAGGCACCTAGGCATTCTGTAAGAACACTTATTGAACAAACAGCGCATCAAGAGGATTACAATAGGGTGCCTTTCGTGAGGGCTTTGGTTAGCCGATAACGATGAAATGGAGAGACGAGGAAAACTCGAGTCAGTTGGAGAAGAAGATAGAGTATCGTAGGTTACATGCCAAACTGCCTGGTGAAGATAATGAGAACAATAGCAGTTTAAAAAAAATGGTTTATGAGAGGGGTACCTGGGTGGCTCAGTCGGTTAAGCCTGCGACTTTGGCTCAGGTCACGATGTCACAGTTCGTGAGTTCGAGCCCCGTGTCAGGCTCTGCTGACAGCTCAGAGCCCGGAGCCTGCTTCAGATTCTGTGTCTCCCTCCTTCTCTCTGCCTCTCCCTTACTCACACTCTGTCTCTCTGTGTCTTTCATAAATAAAAGCATTTAAAACATGGTTTATGAGAGACATCGTGTGGAAAATCACCGGGTCCTGTGAGCAGCAAATACGAGGAGTTCAGAGACTAGGATTCTGCATCTGTGAAAGCTCTGTGCAGATGACAGGTTGTTGAGATAGGCCTGAGGCTGGAATTGGGGCCTGAACATGAAGGATGTGTAGAAATTGAAAAGATGAAGCAGGCAGAGGTCAACAGAGTGGAAAGTGCTGCATCCAGGGCTCTGAGGGAACATGCTGCTCAGGTTGGCCTGCCTGGTGGGGCAGGGGACTGAGTAGGGTCTCCTGGAGGGATGGCATGAGAACAGATGATGAAGAATGTTAAAAGCCAAATGGCAGAATGAATGTGACCCCGATGAAATGCTATTGAACCTACTTCTCAAAAAGCTCACGCTGGAAAAGTGCTTTGTATTTTCTAAAAGGGTTCTGATCCTCTCTAGAATTCTTTTGTCCCTTTCTGGATAAACAGGGTAAGGCTGTAAGATGTTGAATTATCATTAGCTGCAAGTGGCCCTGCTGGATAGGGTACAGCCAAGACCGAAGTACGTGTCCATGCCTCAAATTCAGTTCTTGTCTGTGGACCCTATGACTTTACTATTGGGTTATGTTGAATGAGCTCTTTACTGTTAACCACCGCTCTCACCTACAGAACTGGCAGGTAATAGTGAGTTGGGGTAAGGTGGCTAATAGCAATTGACGTGAGGCCTCAGTATCAGGGAGCCAAGGAGGAGAGGCGGGGATCGTACTGGACCAGGAGGCACAGACACCTGGAAGTTCACCGTCCATCCTCACCGCTGTAGACACATTACCAGGCAGGCCCAGTATTGTTACTTCTTGCATATTATTCCTTTCTGGGTTAAATTTCCTCCTTCCTGGATGATAGGTTGTTCTACTTTTCTTCCTTGAGGGTTTGTGAGCAGTACTTGCTTCTTTATTTGTCTGAAGTCTTTATTTTGCCCTCATTCTACCATGATAGTTTAGCTAGGTATAGAATTCTCAGCTGACAATTATTTTCTCTAAACATTTTGAAAATATCATCCCAGTGTGTTTTATCTTTGATCATTCCTCTTGGGAAATTGGCTGTCTACTTAATTGCATTCCTTTGTAGATATTTGACTTTCCTTCCCTAGTTGTTAAGACTGTATCTTTGCCTTTGGAGTTCTGTAGCATCGCTATGATATTTCAGAGTACATACTTTCTATTTCTAATTTTTCTGCTTGGGGTTCAATTGGGGGTTTGTTCCTTTTGTCGATGTAGGAAAAGCTTTCAGGTACTAACTCTTCAAATGTTGCCTGGGTTTCATTCTCTCAAATTGTTGGTTCTGGGTCTCCTCGTTGATGTGTGTGAAACTCCTCATCCTATTCCCCATGCCTTCTAACTTCGTTTCCATTCCTTCCCTTTCTTTATCTCCGTATATTACATTTTGTGTAACTTTCTCAGTTACTTCATGAATTCTCTTCATTCTATTATTTGACTCATCTGTTAAGTTTTCAAATTTCAGTGACCGTATTTTTTATTTCCAGAAGTTCTATTTGGTTCTTTTTCATATATGCTTCATTTTTATAATGTCTTACTATTTTCTTCTGAGTTCTATTGCTTTTTTTATTTCTTTACTTTAAATATTCCTGTTTTATGTTTTCTTCCAAATTGTTCTTTTACCTCAAGTTCTTATGCTGATAATTTTTCTCTCTATTGTATCATCTCTCATGGTGGTTTATTTCCTTGTGCATTTGTGATTATTATGGTCTTTTTTATATGAACATGTCTTCAATGGGGATGGTTTTTTCTCTGAGAATCCCATAAAGGCAGGATTAGGTGAAACCCAGCAAGGTTTTATATCGGTTTCTTCCAGACAACCTGGGACCAATTTTTATGTTAATTACTTGGGTCGGGAGTTCTTGTACCATCTGTATAATATATACAAGTTTAAGATTTTGTTTCTCAGAGGACACACTTCCTCCACTCCACCCCATAGCCAAAGACCTTAACAAACTTCCTAGCTGTCTTCTCTGTCACTAGAGAAGTTTTGTTAGGTGTCACCCAACTTAAAGAAAAGCAGAAAGAATGAACACCGAGATTAAAATAAAAAACAAACCTGTGGTCTTACTTCTTGAACGAATTGAGCGTATATGCTGAATACCACATGACAACTTTTTAGTATTAAACCTTACTGGTTAGACGTCTGTGGTCACTCGGGTACTAAGGACAAACAGCTGCTAACCTACCACCAAATACATCAGATTTCTTCAGAACAGGATGCATGTATTTAATTCTTTCCCTGGGGTATGTAACGTGACTAATTTTTGTCCTCTTCTGAGGAACCGATCTTTTCTAGAACTGCATTAAAAGGGCTTTTAGTATTTTTGTTCTTCACAGGAACCCCACAGCCATAAAGAAAGGTCATTTGGGCATTAACTTTCTAGAATCCGGGCTGTCATCTTCAGCTGTACTCATGTGAGACCTTGTGAGTGTCATATTCTGGGGTGAGATTATTTATTAAGGGGAGAGAGAGAAGAGAAAGAGGTAGTCAGTTTCCACCCTGCCACAGCTGAAAACGCAAGTTTCTTGCCAACAATGCCTTAGAAACAAGGGAAGAGAAGGGGGTCGAGTCTTGGAGACCATGATTTATATTTTAACAAGATCTCTGGGCTCATGCCGAATGTTTCACTAGCCTACCTTGGGCCTGTGCCAACATCAAGATGAACGCTATCAGCATTGGCTTCCCTTTCAGCAGAAACAGTCACTCACCTTTGGTAAATAGATATTTCCAATTCTACTTTTCAAATAAGGCAACCAGGGTATAGGGGAACAGAAGGCCTTTTCTTAAAACTGTTTAGCAACTGAATGGCCCATGTGGGATTGAGATGCTGGTCTCATTTGCTATCTTTTCTGTGTTCTCTCCTTCTATTTCAGTGACTATGGACCAAAGTAACTTACAATACACTGGGGCTAGAAGTTGTAAGACTGTTAAAAAAGAATCAGGAAATTGCTGAAATATTTCAAGCATATTTCTTTGGTTAACTTATTTTGAAGTTTTTCTCTGTTTTGTATTTTAGCTGCCTTTATAATTTATCAAAGACAGACTCATTGTTTTGGCAAGTCCCCGGCCTGGAAGTCTCCAACAAAAACTCCCAGCACTCTGTCTGAATAGGAATTTTCTTTCTCTCAAAGGCAAGCCATACCTCTTCCATCTTTAAGTTTCTGGAATTCACCATTAGAATTTGTTTCTTTAATCTTTTCGGCAAAATAAAATATTTCTTAATCACTCTTTTCAGAAGTGATCACTATTAATTATTAATGTTTTATTTTTACAATCACCAAAGTATGCTGTAAATGCTGTTTGGAAACCTTAACATTTTTTTAGATCACATACAGCTTTCACTTTTCCAAATCATTAAGTGCTCTTACTTTTTTTTTTTTAAGCAGGCTACACTTTAGTCCATCAAGGATATGACATATATTTAACCAATCACATTACTGAGCATTTGTTTCAAATTATCGTCTAGTATAAATTATACTGTGATGAATATCACTTGTGGACATTTAAAGTGATTTCATTGGCAGGGCAGTGGACTCTTGGCTGTCTCAGCCAGTGTAGCCTGCGACCCTTGACCTTAGTCAAGGTCATGAGTTTGAGCCCCACATTGGGTATGGAGATAACTTAATGAATGAATGAATGAATAAAAGAATTTCATTAGGATGACTTCCCAGAAGTAGAATTGCTAAGTCAAGGACTAGGGAACATGAGTTCGCCTCCTAATCACAGACAAATCCTAGAGACATCCAGTGTAACAGTGAAAGTTTTCAGGGATTCTCGACTGGTTGCTGTTTTTATGCATCTCGAAAATACCCAGAAAATAGGTCAGAGTATTCAGTGGCCTCTTCCTCCCTCGTTTGCTGCCACGGTGTGTGTACTTCTCATGAACCCAGCCGGGGGTCCAAAGGAAGCGTGTCTCGTGCTTAGGGCTCTTTGCCACTCTGAGAATATGGTGAACAGCTTTGCCAGCTGTCGACTGGGGGCCGTTGTAATGTGCTGGTGTCATTTAGAAGCACTGCAGCTGTGCTTCTGGAACTTTCCAGTGACTTGCCCCAGGCTGTCTTACCTCCTCTCAGTAGTTAGCACAGTTCACAAATGAAGGATTCTAGGTTGTCATGTTCCCAGCGATTGTCGGAGGGTTTGAACGTGCAGGGACCTTTACTTCTAAACCACAGAGTTCTGTAAATCGGAATCATTTGCGGCAAGCAAATTTTTGTAATCAGGTGAAAAAGGATGGACAAAGGCCAGAGAACCCAGGTCTTTAAATGTGTAGGTTGTCACTTGATCCACAGTATATTTTTTTAGGATTTTTTTTTTTTTTTTTTTTGAGTAATCTCTATGCCTACGGTGGGACTCGAACTCACCACTCTGAGATCAAGAGTCGCACGCGCCACCAACTGAGCCAGCCTGGCGCCCCAGTTTTATCTGTGATACTAAGTCAGCGGCTGAGGTAGTTTGAAGATGGGTGAATTTGCAGCCAGGAGCCCCACCGGATCCATGCTGTGGCTTCAGCCCAGGCCATCCAGCCATCTGGCTCGATCCTGGTGGTAGTGGTCCGGCCCGTCTTGCCCCCAACAGCGGAGCTACCTCGGGTCGCCAGCTACTGGATAATAATGGTGGGTAGTCCGGCAGTGATACCAAATGGTGATTCCGAATAACATCTCGATTTAGTCCTCTTTTCCGTCCAGCCTAAAATACATTTGGCTTCTTTTTATGTTAATGAAATGAAACATTGGAGGGGCGCCTGGGTGGCTCAGTCGGCTGAGCGTCCGACTCCGGCTCGGGTCATGAACTCACGGCCCGTGGGTTCGAGCCCCGCGTTGGGCTCTGTGCTGATGGCTCGGAGCCCGGAGCCTGCTTCCGATTCTGTGTCTCCCTCTCTCTCTGCCCCTCCCCTGCTCATGCTCTGTCTCTCTCTGTCTCAAAAATAAATTTAAAAAACACTAAAAAAGAAAGAAAGAAAACACTGGGGCACCTGGGTGGCTCAGTCGGTTATGCGTCTGACTTTTTTTTTTTTTAAAGTTTTATTTATTTCGAGAGAGACAGAGAGTGAGCAGGGATGGGCAGAGAGACAGAGGGAGAGAGAGATCCCAAGCGGGCTCCGCACTGCCAGCGTGGAGCCCGACGTGGGGCTCAAACTCACGAACAGCGAGATCATGACCTGAGCCAAAACCAAGAGTCGGTGGCCCGACCAACTGAGCCATCCAGGCGCCCCCAGCGTCCCAAGTTTTGATTTCGGCTCAGGTCACGATCTCGTGTGAAATCGAGCCCCGCTGGGGATCCTCTTTCTCCGTCGTCTCTCCCTGCCCCTCCCCGACTCATGCTCCTTCTCTCTCTCAAGATAAATAAAAAACATTAAAAAGAAAAAAATCCCTAAGAATAAATAAATGAATAAAATAATGAAATAAACATCACAAGCGCAGGTGCTCTGGAGAACACTTACTGTCGTTTGAGCTCCCAGTGGTAAATGCCAAATATTCCTCTTTGCCGTTCCCAGATTTGGGATTAGGAGAGGATGGGCCTTTCAAATTTGTTCTATTACATGCTTTTAACAAAGGAGAAGACGGCTTCCCCAAACCTCTGAGCACCGCTGCAGTAAATGGTTTCTCACTTAAGGAGCAGCATTGCCTGTCGATCTGGGAGGTCTGAGGTCATTTAACTGTTGCTCAAAAAAGGAATCAGTCTCTCTGCTTATTAACAATAAATATCTAAATGGAACGAGTGTGGATTTGCCCATTTTTGTGAAAAGGTCAGAAGCCACGAGCAGCTGGTAAGAGACGAGAGGGTATCGTTTGTTAAGCAGATCAGCCACGTTCCCCACGTGAAAGCGAACGAGTTTCTTAATACACCCTGTATTCTCTGCTCGTGACAACGGGGACTCAGCCAGCAGTGTTGTTCTGTCCCTTGATATCTGAAATATCAAGGGAGAGAATAACACTGCATTGAACAGCAAATGGCTGCACATTTTGGCCAGCGCGAATCGTCTAAATTTAACTAACTAAATGGATTACGGTATTTTTATCTCTAAACCCATTAGGATTTCGAAGCATCGGACGGCAGTTCAGTTTCTAAAATATTGTCTTCTTTATTTAGAAACTCCACCTCTGACCTTTTAGGCAATCCAGCCGTGTTTCCATAGGACAGTAGAAGGGGCTGTGTCGAGAAACCACCGAGCTGTGAAGTCATGCTTAAGCATACACACGCAGGCCTGTGCGGATTCATTTGGGGAGATTCCCGAGGGTTGGTCAAGGAAATTCTCAAGTTTCAATTCAGCCTTTCTGATTGACAGTGAAAGTCGTCCAGACCTTTATTCAAAGATGTCTGCGATTTACAGCCTCAGGCACTTGTGGTCATGCTGGACTTTTTTAGAATATTTTCTCTAAATTCTGTGACCGACTCATAAAAAAAAAATCCTCTGAACTTCTGCCCTACGGTCATGTCGCTATAAGATGCACTGTCTTGTATTCTTAGAACGAGAACTTTAATTGAATTGCAAGATACAGCGTATGGTCTGGTTTGGGAAGGAAGTATCTCTTTAAGATAATAGTCGCTATTTTTAGACTGACTTACACAGAGATAGAAATAAGGACGCTTCTGATCTTCATTTAGCCTCAGACTGGGAGATACCCTCTTAAAATTTCTAGCTACGTAACCGGTTACTCCAAATAAGTTTTTGAAAGCACGTTTAAACATATTTTTTTTTAATGTATTTATAATCGTGAGTAACTGACCCGACTCTAGTTTTAGAGAGAGATGCTTTTTTTAAAAAAATTTTTTTTAATGTTTATTTATTTTTGAGACAGAGCATGAGTGGGGGAGGGGCAGGGAGAGAGGGAGACACAGAATCCGAAACAGGCTCCGGGATCTGAGCTGTCAGCACAGAGCCCGACGCGGGGCTCGAACCCGCGAACCGTGAGATCATGACCCGAGCCGGAGTCGGACGCTTAACCGACTGAGCCACCCAGGCGCCCCTAGAGAGAGACTCTTAAGTTCCATTGCAAAATAAACCCAACAAAATAAACCTATCAAAAATGGATTTTCCATAGTACAACTTGGTCGGAACGATGGCACGTGCCCGGGCCCGGGATTCCAAAGTGGGAATTAATTCCAAGCAGCTGGTTGCTGGGATTGAGAAGAATGGGTTTATCGTCCGGAAGCTCGATTCTGTGTGTGTGTGTGTGTGTGTGTGTGTGTGTGTGTGCACATGTGTGTACGTACATACTTACACGTGCCTAAGGATGACGTTCTGCTCTCTGTTTCAGAACTTAAGCTATTTTAAAAATTCACCAGGGGCGCCTGGGTGGCTCAGTCGGTTGAGCATACGACTCTTGGTTTCAGCTCAGGTCATGATCTCCTGGTTCATGGGTTCAAGTGCGGCAACGGGCCCCGTGCTGACAGTGCGGGGCCTGCTTGGGATTCTCTCTCCCCCTTTCACTCTCTGCCCCTCCCCTGCTCGCTCTCTATCCCTCCCTCTCTCAAAATAAATAAACATTGAAAATAAATAAATAAAAATTCACCAAGGTAGAATAATTTCTCCAAAATAAAGGGGACTCCATCTTGTTTACAAAGGAGGGGAGGAAACACCACCCCGTGCCCCTGCCTTGAATTTTTTTTTTTTAATTTTTTTTAAATTTTTTTTAACTTTTTTTTTTTTATTTGTTTTTGAGACAGAGAGAGACACAGCATGAATGGGGGAGGGGCAGAGAGAGAGGGAAACACAGAATCAGAAGCAGGCTCCAGGCTCTGGGCCATCAGCCCAGAGCCCGACGTGGGGCTCGAACTCACGGACCGTGAGATCGTGACCCGAGCTGAAGTCGGACGCTTAACCGACTGGGCCACCCAGGCGCCCCTGAATTTTTGAGAGAAGTATGTAAATGAAATAGAGAATTTTTTAGAAGTTTGAGGTCTACCTGGGAATTTCCTCGGTTCTTTTTTTTTTTTTTTGCATTCACAACAAGATGATAAATGATAAAAAACCCTTAAGTAACTGAAAGAGTTAAAAGGATTTTTGTGTCAGAAGCGTTAGGGGGACAGATGGTACGCACGTAGGTGGGAAAGCTATTATCTACACAGAGGAGGGCTAGTGTCTATTGGAAGGGATTTTTGAGGGTGGCCAGGATCTTCACATTTGGGGGACCAGCTTAAAATATTTACTAGTGGACGCAGAAGCAGACGCCAGAGCGTATGGTCAGGAAGGGAGTTAACAGGGTGCCGACAAAGAGGAAGAACGTGGCAGTCGAAGTAACCAAGGGAACACGAGACGTGGAGGAAATGGTGTTGAGATCCCTCAAAGCCCTGAGAAACTGCAAAGCCCCAGCTAATAGGGAAATCGGTTTGGAAAGACTCATCCTGTTAACCTTCGTTTGAGAAGAAAATAGAGGAAGCAAGCTCTGAATGAGCACCTTGGGCTTTCACCAACGCGCAGATGAGTGAAGTGTGTCAAGGAAGTGAAAACTCAGGTGGAGCCTTCGAGTCACAGAGGCAGGAAGCCATAAAGGACAGCGCGAGGCCACAAGTCTGATAGTGGGCGGTGCCAGCCGTCAGACCGAAAGTGGGGCGTCGCTTTTGCAGTTGAACGTGTCCGTGTTCTCTTTCGTCCTTTTTGAAAACTGTGGGGTTTAGTAACACAAAGCAAAATGGAAAGCAAACGGGAAAGTTCCCTGGGTTTTGCTGGAACAGGGCCCTCTTCCTGGTGTGTTTTTGGCCCCGAGTAGCAGTGGTCGTGTCACCTGCAGGCCAAGCCACCTCTTTGTCTGCGGGGGGGTGGGGGGGTGGGGGGGGGAGTGTTTGCCCCGCGCGAACCTCAGGCCGCGTTAGAGATTCATGAGGTCATATTGCTTAAGACATCTCGAAAGTGCTAGATGAATCCAAGGTGGGATCAGCAGCATAACAATTGGCGGTGCTTGTGGATGATTTCCTACTTTACAGACGTTCTTGTTTGAGCTTTAAAATAATAATAATCATTATTATTATATTATATATAATATTTAAAATAATAACTATTATTGTATCGATTCTGCAATTCATCAACGATTGCCCCTTTCTTGCAAGTGTGTGATTGACCAAAACGTGAATTAGAAAAGAGAAACAAAGGGGCGCCTGGGTGGCTCAGTCAGTTGGGCATCAGACTTCGGCTCAGGTCGTGATCTCACAGCTCGTGAGTTCGAGCCCCGCGTTGGGCTCTGTGCTGACAGCTCAGTCCGGAGCCTGCTTTGGAGTCTGTGTCTCCCTCTCTCTCTGCCCCTTCCCTGCTCATGCTCTGTCTCTCTCTCTCTCAAAAATGAAAAATAAACATTTGGGGCGCCTGGGTGCCTCAGTCGGTGAAGCGGCCCACTTTGGCTCAGGTCACGATCTCACGGTCCGTGAGGTTGAGCCCCACCTCGGGCTCTGTGCTGACAGCTCAGAGCCTGGAGCCTGTTTCAGATTCTGTGTCTCCCTCTCTCTCTGACCCTCCCCTGTTCATGCTCTGTCTCTTTCTGTCTCAAAAATAAATAAACGTTAAAAAATTTTTTTTTAATTAAAAAAAATAAACATTAAAAATTTTTTTTAAAAAAGAGAGAAAAACGTATGAATTTTCTTATTGATTATTTAGGAGAAAATCAACGCAGTAGAATACAAAATAGCACATACATGTACATATACAGACAAAAACACAAAGAGGGTGCCACATTACTGCTTCTTTAAACTGTATACTTTAAAAAAGTTTTTTTTTTAATGTGTATTTTTGAGAGAGAGACAGAGCACCAGCAGGGGAGGGGCAGAGAGAGAGGGAGACACAGAATCAATCAGAAGCAGGCTCCAGGCTCCCAGCTGTCGGCACAGAGCCGGATGCAGGGCTCAAACTCACAAACTGTGAGATCATGATCTGAGCCAAAGCCTGACACTCAACCGACTGAGCCACCCAGGTGCCCCTAAACTGTATACTTTATATACTAAAAGTAAACACCTGGGCACCTCCATGGCTCAGTCAGTGAAGCATGCGACTCTTGATCTCTGGGTTGTGAGTTCAAGCCCCATGTTGGGCGTAGACATTACTTAAAAATTTTTTTTTAAATAAAAATGATCACAAACATTGTGGTGAGTTTTAGAAAAGGTCCATATACATATAGATCAGTGGTTCATATGCCTTTTTAATTCATGACCTCCATTGAGAATTGAATTAAAAAAATTACGGATTCCCCCATCCCCTCCTCAAAAAACTATATAGATATATAGAGAAGCAAGTTCCCACAAGGCCCGTCTAGGTGACATAAATACGTCAACTGGGCCAAGTGCAGACAATACAGAATAGCGGTGTTTGTGTTGAACTAGAAAGTAATGCCAAGTTAAGACAATAGAGAATGGTAGGGCTTGTGAGAAACTTGGGTTCACATCCTTACCTAAGCCAAATTCAAATTCTAAACAATTTCTAGAAAATAACACCTGCTCCATATAACACATTTGAGGGTCAGTCTGACTGCAGATCCCTCCGGTTTGCGGTCCTAGACCCTTTACTGTATTCATTAAACATGGGGTGTTCTCATTTTTTGACCCCAAGGCACGTCAGCAAGCTCAAGTACGTCACCAAATGGCCGAGGACAGCAGAGCCGATTACTCGTCAATTCTCCAGAAATTCAACCACGAGCAGCACGAATATTACCATACTCACATCCCCAACATATTTCAGGTAAGTGATTCAGACCTCCCGAGGTGGCCTTGCTTTGAGAGCCACGTTGCCTTGGAATCACGATGGCTGGGCTTATATGCTGAGTATTTATATAGAGTGCTAAATTTCCGTGCACTAAAGCCATTTTTTGAAGCGTCCAGATCAAGCCTTGACTGGCACCAAGGTGAACTAGAACATTAACCTCAAGGTTAATCAGTTGGCCTTTCCAGACGTCCTCGGTTGGTACCTGCAGCCTTTCTTGGCCAGTTTGAGAATTTACAATTCTTAGATTAGTGCTCCTTTCGCCGAAAGGACAATTCTGGTTCTGAAATGCCAACTTAACCTTAGGAGTCCTAGCGGAATTCCTAAGCTTGTAGGATTTGAACAAAGGACAGAACTTTTCTCTGGATTGTTTTTCTTTGGGCTACTTTAGGTTGTCAGAAATGGCGTGAAGAAAGATGTATACGTGTTCTCCCGCTTTGGGAATCTTTTACGACTTGTGTCCAGTTGGAGGGAAAATAACAAATATTCGCGTCTTAGTGTCTACGCACACAGCAGACGAGAAGCTCCAGTTTGTAGAAGGAAGATACACCAGTGACATCTCGGCCTGTGTTGCGTTGAGGCGGTTCACTAACGCCAGGCTTTTGGTAAAGAGCGAAGTAGGGGGTCAGAGGCAGAAGAGATTGTCTGAAATGTATCGCCGACAAAAGCACTTGAGTTTGGGGTTCGCAATGAAGCTGGAATGGAATCCTATAAAGTATAGTAAAACCTTGGTGTGCGAGCACAATTCATTCCAGAAGCATGCTTGCAGTCCAAAGCACTCGTATATCAAAGTGAATGTTAGGAACCTTTGGCTCAGTTGTGATCCTGTGACACTCGGCATCGCGTACTACTCGTTGGCAAGGCGTTGCTCGTTTATCAAGTTAAAGTTTATTAGAGATGTTTGCTTGTCGTGTGGAACACGAGCAGAACCGAGTTACTCGCAATCCAAGGTTTTACTGGATACATTTGGGCAGCCTAACGATTCGTAAAATAACGTGTACAGCTGGTGAATGTGGAGGCAATAATTACAGTGATTGTCTAGCTCGAACCCGATCGATGGACCTGTTTCCCTCCTAGACTGTTTGCTCGAGGTAACAGCGCCATTGAAGGCAACTTCCGTAAGTGAGAGTGGATTACGTTAATTTCATACAAAATCTAATGTTGCAGAAAATACAGGAGATGGAGGAAAGGAGGATACTGAGGATTGGGGAGTCCATGAAGACCTACGCGGAAGTTGATCGGCAGGTGATTCCGATCATTGGGAAATGCTTGGATGAAATAGTAAAGGCGGCCGAATCGATTGATCAGAAGAATGTAAGTATTGTAGCTTGGGCTTAACTTACAACCAAGTTGTATCTCTGGTTCCACCATTTCTTCGCCACCGTCTCCAGCGACCTCACTGGATCATCTCGCGGTGGGGAGTTGCTTCCCGTGATCACCAGTACTTTGAGCAGTCGTTACACCGCTTTCGAGTGTCCTCTTCATCCCTCAGGGTTTTGGATTCAGCTCTCAAACTTCTCTTGTGGGAGACACAGATAAGTCTGAGACATCGCAGAAGCAAATGGCTTTCTTGTCAGTTGGCTGAATAACCCCCCACGTTGGGATCTGGTTCTTTAAGGCACTACTGACGTTTCGGGCCAGGTAGTTCTTTATCGTAGGGGCCCGTCGTGAGCACTAAAGGGTGTTTAGAAGCATCCCTGGTTTCTACCCACCAAATGCCGGAAGCACCCCTTCCCAAGTCATAATGGTCAAAAGTGTCTCTAGACGCTGCGAAATGTCCCCTACAGGGCAACACCATCTCCGTCTGAGAACACTGCTTAGGGCCAGTGTCATTCGTTTGAATTCCTTTCCTAGAAACCTGTTTTCCCTCGATAAAAGTATCAACTAGAACACCAGCATAGGCTTTTGCAAACATTCGTTAATTTGCAAAACCAAATATTGAACAAAAAGCGATGTCGTAAGTCTTCCTTGTCATAGGAGTGTCTTAAAATGAGCCCAGGTGAGGGATCAAAGCCGTCTTTTCTGTATGAACATATCTCAGCGTGTAGATTTTTCATTGCTCTAAGAATATGTGTGTTAACATTTAAGGCCATCTGTGTAAAAAAACAAAAAACTCTTGTCAATCCAATGTGCAGAGATACTTCCAAATGTGTTAAATGGTAAGTGTTTTTAGGGAGAATAGTTCCAGTAGCAGGCATATTTTTTTCATTTTAGGATTCCTCAGCCTCTGTTTTATTAACATCTATTTGCCGAGAGCCCTCTTCTTCGGGGATTTCAGCCAACTTTTGGGGGGAAAATTACTGATGCTTCCGAATTAATGGTGTTTCCCTCACAGAACTACGCTGTGCCCACATGGGTTCGCAAGTGATCAAACCATCCTTTCCTGAAGCTGAAAATTTCTTTATTTGATGGTGGTTTTCTTTATCTCCTTTAAGCGTCTGAAGGGAAAAACAGTTCAGACACACGTGACTGGGCTTGCGTCCACACAGTCAAGTTTTTCCATGCAACGAGTGCCTGCTCCATTTCCTTATTGCCATTGCTTCATCAATTTCATACATCTCGGTTTTGGTAAAAGTGTGTTGGTGGCTCATCGATGCCTGGCTCTTAGAGGGAAATCAAGTCTCAGTGAGGCTTTTTCTAATCTCCCTATTTAAAATGTCAACGGTCACCAATAAAATACTATGGGGAGGGACCTTTTAAAGGGAAATAGTAATGGGGCGCCTGGGTGACTCAGTCAGTTACGTGTCCGACTTCCGCTCAGGTCATGATCTCGCGGCTCATGAGTTCGAGCCCCGCATGAGGCTCTGTGCTCGGAGCCTGGAACCTGCTTCCGATTCTGTGTCTCCCTCTCTCTCTGCCCCTCCCCACCCCTCTCTTTCTCTCTCTCTCAAAAATGATAAACATTAAAAAACTTTTTAGAAGTGAGGTCAGTTCTTGACTCTTTTCCTTAGCTTCATTACTTCTGGCATTGATGAAAATCTGAAACCAGCCTGGTTTAAATTTCTTATAGTAAGAAGCTTGGAAATTTCTTTTTCCTTGAAATTTCACAACTTTATCAGATCACGTCTGAAGGACGGGTTTCCCTTTATGGGCTTTATCTGAGAAATTGTGAGCCCGCTGGGTTTATAGGCTATTTCTCCCATTAGGGGATCCTTGTTTTCCGTTATATCACTGATAATTCTTTCTTACCTGTGACCTTTATGTTGCTAAATCCAAGGGTCTTTCTTTCTTTCTTTCTTCCTTCCTTCCTTTCTTTCTTTCTTTCTTTCTTTCTTTCTTTCTTTCTTTCATTTATTTTTGAGAGTGAGAGAGACAGAGCATGAGCAGGGAAGGGCAGAGAGGGAGACACAGAATCCAAAGCAGGCTCCAGGCTCTGAGCCATCAGCACAGAGCCCGATGCAGGGCTTGAACTCAGAAGCCGTGAGACCACGGCCTGAGCCGAAGTCGGACGCCCAGCCCACTGAGCCACGCAGGCGCCCCTCTGAGGGTCTTTTCTAGGTCTTCATTCAAGTTCTTATTCAAGCACTTGAAGTATTAGGAGCACCGGCCCCCACTCGGCCACCCCCCTACTTGTTCTTCCTTTACTTGATTCCCAGGAAACCATAACGTGATGGCTTTTCCTCACTGCCTCAGTCTCCTTTCTTATTCGTGTTTTTCTTTCTTCTTACCATGGAAGGGGGGAATACCCCCGGGCTTTGATCTCGGATCTCTGAACTCTGCCCATTGACTCCTTGGAGCGATCCGTAGACTCTTGGAGCGTTAAGTCCCATCTCAAGTATGAATCACACATGTTACGATCCCAGCCTGGACTCTCCCCTCCACCGCAGGTTCATTCATTCAGTTGCCCAGTGGCTTCTCCTCTTGGGTGTCCGGTATGTTCCTCAAGCTTAGTGTATCCAAAATGGAGCTCCAGACCTGCCTGGCCACACCCGCGCCTCCCGGGGTCCCCACTGCCTCCGTTACAGCATTTCCGTCCTTCCAGGGGCGTGTATCTTGGAATCATCTTTGATGCCCCCCCCCCCCCCGACACCTGCTTCAATTTATCAGTCCATCCTGCTGGCTTTCCCATCAGAACCCTTCTTACCACCTCTCCTGATCCAACATCTCCATCACCTCGGATTGGGCAGGAGGAGCCCGGATGACTGCAGGAGACCTCTAACTAGTCTTCCACCTTTGTCCCCCACCCCCGTTCATTCTTAACACAGAGACCAGAGGGTTCTTTTTTTTTTTTTTTTTTTTTTTTAACAATAAGCCAGGTCACATGTCTCCTCTGCTCAGGGCCCTCACAGGGCTTCTGTCTCCCGGAAAAAATCAAAGCCGCTGGGGCCTCGACGCCCTGAACCATCTGGAATGCCCTGCCTCCCCATTTATCCGTCCCACGTCGCCTATTCTCTGTTCTCCCCAGTGCTGTCTTCCTCGTAAGCTCAAAAGTATGCTCCTGCCTTGCTGTTCCTCTGCCTGGAATGTTCTTCCCCCAGATACCTGCCTGGCTTACTCCCTCAACCTTTGGTGTTCCTTGAATGAATGTTTCAATTTGCTTTTTTTTTTTTTTTTTGAGAATTCAAGGGCGAGATATTCCTTAATCCCTATATAACACCTCTCCTTGCACATTCCTTTCCGCCTGCCCTGTTCTCGCAGCGTGTTTCAAGTTTATCTTCTTCGGCAGATTCGGCTCTTAGCACGGTTACTTGTGGTCCTGCTGCTTTGATCTTTGCTGTTTCTGTCACCCTTTTTCCTTTTATCACACGCTCTCGCTCTCCGCCTGTTCATGTTTGGCCGCTGTTACACCCTTGGAAACCCATGTTCTTTCCCTTAAGCCCACCACCTTGTTCTTTTTATTTCTAAAACCAGCACCGTTCCTGGCACACGTCTGGATCTGCCCACTCACTCGCAAGTGCCAGGCACAGTTCTAAAGACGGAGACGGACAGTAGCAAAATAAACGAGTGTTAAAACAGGATGAGCGCAGAGCCCCTGGGTGGCTCAGTCAGTTGAGCATCTGACTCTTGGTTTCTGCTCACATCATGATCCCAGGGTCGTCGGATCGAGCCCTGCGTCAGGCTCTGCGCTGTGCATGGAGCCTGCTTAAGATTCTCCCTCTCTCTGTCTCTCTCTCTCTCTCTCTCCCCCCGCTGTCCCCCTCTCCCCAGCTTGTGTGCTCTCTAAAATAAAATACAATAAAATAAAATACCAGGATGAGCATTTGGGGGAAAATGAGGTAGGAAAGGGTGTTAGAAGTGCCTGTGGGGTATTCTACCAAGGCGTGACATTTGAGCAAAGATTTGGAAGAGGTGATTATTTATTTAAATGGGGTAGGAGGTCCTAAAGCCCCCAGCTCTCCCAACAAACCGGATGTCCCCTCTCCCCCTTAATGCAGTGTCAGAATCACATGATTACTTAAGCGTTCCCACTGGTTTATTTATATGTGATCAGTTTCCACTTATTTTCACATGGCCATGTTTTCACTAGAGCACAGCGGCGTGCTCACTGGCACACCCGGGCTTGTGGACCCGACTCTGCTAGCATACGTCTCCCCGCGTGTGACCAGAAGCGTAGTGTCTTACACAAGGGGGATTGTTTCCCCTGTCACGTAAAGGATGTCTGCAGGCAGAGGGTCCAGTCATGGCTTGGACAGATGTCTCTAAGACCTCAGGGACCCGGGCTCCTCTTAGCTCACAGCTTTTGATGATGTGACCTTCAAACTCAACGTGGCTTCTGGAGCTCCAGCCATCACGTCCGACTTCCAGAAAGCAGAATATAGAGAAGGGCCCACACCATCCCTTTAAAGAGTCTTCATAAAATGGTGCCCTGCCCTGTATACATCTCAGAGATCTCAGAGGTCAAAATTTAGGTGGTCTGGGGCGCCTGGCTGGCTCAGTCGGTTAGGTGTCCGACCTTGGCTCAGGTCATGATCTCATGGTTCACGGGTTTGAGCCCCACGTTGGGCTCTGTGCTGACAGCTGAGAGCCTGGAGCCTGCTTCAGATTCTGTGTCTTCCTCTCTTTACCCCTCCCCACTCGTTCTCTGTCTCTCTCTCCCTTTCTCTCAAAAATAAATACACATTTAAAGAAAATTAAAAGAAAAAAAAGGAGATAATCCGCAGTCTATGGCCCATCTACAAAGTAGGTAGTAGCTAAAATATTTGCTAAAATGTGGGCTTGTATTCAGAATTGAGATCTTGGGGTGCCTGGGTGGCTCAGTCAGTTAAGCGTCTGACTTCCACTCAGGTCATGATCTTGTGATTTGTGAGTTCGAGCCCCGCGTCGGGCTCTGTGCGGACAGCTCGGAGCCTGGAGCCTGCTTTGGATTCTGGGTCTCCCTCTCTCTCTGCCCCTCCCCCGCTCGTGCTCTGTCTCTCTCTCCGTCTCTCCCTCTCTCAAAAATAAACATTAAAACAAAATTTTAAAATAATAAAAACAAAAAAAAAGAATTGAGATCTTCCCAGGGGCACCTGGGCGGCTCAGTCAGTTAAGCGTCTGACTCTGGCTCAGGTCATGTTGTCACAGTTCGAGGGTTCAAGCCCTGCACTGGGTGGCACCTGCTTGGGATTCTCTCTCTCGCGCTCTCTCTCTGCGCCTGTCCCGCATTCTCTTTCTCTCAAGATAAATAAAGAAAAGAAAAGAACTGAGATCTTTCTAGATTGTCTTCTCTATAGTTACTTTTTTTAACTTTTTAAATGCTTATCTGTTTTTGAGAGAAAGCGAGGCCGTGTGAGTGCGGGCAGGGCCGAGAGAGAGGGAGACAAGAATCCGAAGCAGCCTCCGGGCTCTGAGCTGTCAGCACAGAGCCCGACGTGGGACTCGAACTCACGAACCGTGAGATCGTGACCTGAGTTGAAGTCAGACACTTACCCGACTGAGCCACTCAGGCGCCCCTGTGATATTTTATGTATACATCTATCTTTCTATGGCATTATGGTTGTGATTGCCTCACACGTTTGTGCCTGCGCTCTCTGACCCTGAGAAGGTGAGGCACCCAGAGTTCCTAGCAGCGTGCACACCGTAGAGTTCATTGATTTATTCAGCAGACATTTGTTGCCCACGGTTCTCCCCAGGCACCATCCAGGTTCTGGGGATACAGTAGAGAAAAAACAGAAGGGAGCTTGCCTTTGGGACCGTGAACAAATGCATACATAAGGAAAAATCATGCGATGAATTAAAACCCCCGAACCACAACGAACCAAAGAAATGAGAGCGATTATCTCCGCTTGGCTTTGACTTTGGGGGGTGCTAAATTACCTTAGGAATTTCTGGTGAGAACCAGACTTTTGTATTACTGTATTTTTCAAGGGAATTGCGTTAACAGCCGTTCATTTTTTTCTCCCTGCTTTTAGCAAAGTCATTCTTCCTTAATATTTGTTTCTCCATATGTGGACAGGTGGTTCTTAAAAGTGTTCTCCCATCTCCATTAGACACATACCTTTACGAATGGCACTTAGTCTTTCTAGTTATAAAAATATTCCTGGAGGGTCGCCTGGGAGGCTCAGTCGGTCAAGTGCCCGACTCTTGGTTTCAGCTCAGGTCATGATCTCACGGTTTGTGAGTTCAAGCCCCGCGTCGGGCTCTGGGCTAACAGCCTGGAGCCTGCTTCGGATTCTGTGTCTCTCTCTCTCTCTCTCTCTCTTCCTCCCCTGCTCGCTCTCTGTCTCTCTCTCAAAGATAAAGGTTTAAACAAATTTTTAAAAAGAGAAAAAGAAAAAGAAAAAAAATATATGTTTGACTAGAAAAAAATCTGTTATTAACCAATATAGATGCAGTTCTGTGAGTCCTTATTTGGACAAAATTCTTTACACGGTCAGCTGTATGATCATAATTCATTGTGTAAAAGGTATTTGCACGTGTTTAAATGCATTCCTGTTTGGTGGGTGTCATTTCAGGATTCGCAGCTGGTCATAGAAGCTTACAAGTCCGGCTTTGAGCCTCCCGGGGACATTGAATTTGAGGATTACACTCAGCCGATGAAGCGCACTGTGTCAGATAACAGCCTCTCGAATTCCAGAGGAGAAGGCAAACCGGAGCTCAAATTTGGTGGCAAATCCAAAGGAAAGTTGTGGCCCTTCATCAAAAAAAATAAGGTACTGATGGTTGGACCCGGTGTGAAAGGAGTTTTATAAAGTGTGGCGATTTTTGACTTTCTCTGTTAAGCCTTTAAAAACAAACAAGCAAAGAATTTTAAACAGAACGCAGAATGCAAAGAAAGAAAAGCTAGTGAGCTGTTTTATTTTGAACCATCATTTCTCTTTGGTGGTGGAACCTTTGCCATGGCCATTTGTCTGACTTCCGATGCATATTACCACTCTGTACCGTGTCGCCCACGCTAACCCTGACCTCTACTGACCTCTCGGCCATTTCCCATCATGCCTTTCACTGCTAAGTCTCCCAGACGCCCGGTCGCCTCGGCTGGGAGAGGGGTTACCGCGCAGAATTCCGATAACGATTTATCAGCAGATCTCATTGGAATCGCTTCCATGGGTTAATAACTCGGTGTTGGACTCGTGTTAACCTGTGTGCGTCCATGCCCATTTTTTGCGTTTCCTTTTGATAGTGTGATGCGCAGGCGCATGGCCGCTCTAACCTGGGCGTCGGCTGTGGTCAAGGCCGCGGGACTGCTTTTGCCTCAGGATAACTTTGCTATGTGCTTCGCAGAGGCTGTCGGGTCCTTCATTTTCTCCCACCAAGCTCAGCTCTGTTAGCGTAGGCGGGTTAGAAGTCTCGGCCCTTCTGGCTCTAACGGGTTTGGCGGAACTAATCAGAAGCCTTAGTTTGCATGTGGAAAGTCTGCATGAGCTGCTGGTCAGATGTCCCTCGGTCTTCTTGCTTCTACTTACTAAAAACTTCCCCTTTCGTCACATGCCCCAGTGTTTTCTTTCGGACCATGGCCGGGATAGTCGATCGTTTTGCGTTGTACTTGCTTTGGATTTCCAATATGATTTGATGCTTATTTTTGTTTTGTGTCTTATCTTCTTGTTTCTGATTTTACTCTGTCACTGCTCCGTCTCTTACATGTAGCTTATGTCCCTTTTAACATCCCCCCATCAGCCTCCCCCTCCTCCCCCTGCCTCTGCCTTACCCACTGCTGTTCCCAACGGCCCCCAGTCTCCCAAGCAGCAAAAGGAACCCCTCTCCCATCGCTTCAACGAGTTCATGACCTCCAAACCCAAAATCCACTGCTTCAGGAGCCTAAAGCGTGGGGTAAGTTCCGCTCCGGAATCCTGTCTCTCTCGTGCGCTTGGGTTGCGTGTTTGGCCCTGCGTCACTTTATCTCGTTTGTGAGTTGAGCCCGTTGTGTTTTCCCATAACGCGAAACCGTAAGGACCTGTGATTCCTCATAGCTAGACGGAAGAACAACAATAGAAAGAGGGGAGGAGGAAGGAGGAAGCAGAATGGACGGAAAGAAGAAGAGAAAGCCAGCCAGCCCGGGGTTCTGTGCGCCCTTCGCGCGTTTCGGAAGGACTTGTCTCCACTTCCCTTTTAAAACATCTAAGTCATTAATATTTTACCAAAAAAGGAAAACTTCGGTTTGCTCTCTAAAGCCAGTGGCAGACGAGATGAGGAATTGGAAGTCACTGTACGCCCAGAAAATACTTGCTCGTTAATTCCCAAAACCACCTGAGTGTCGCCGAGGCACTTCTCCCCGGGCTAAGCCTCAGGGTTCGGAGGGCGGAGATGTCATGAGTTTACAGTGGTTTCTTGAGCCGTTTGGCTGAACTTACAAGACTGATAAAATACCTGTTGACTGGAAGAGGCCGAACGCAGTATTTGTCTTTAAAGGGTGAAAATAAGAAGGAGCTGACGTTTATCGAGTGCTTGTGATGTACCAGACCCTGTTCGGTGTGCTCGTTTGCTTTTCCTTCGGCCGCCCTCCGAACCTAGGTACCGAGGTTTCCTTGTCTTGCTGGCAAGAAAACTAAGGCATAAAAAGATGAACTTAGGAAGACGGCGAGCCAGAATGAAAGCCAGAGAGCCCGCTCGTCATACGCTGAGGTTTTGCGACATCCACATTCAGGGAGGATCTGGTACCCCACGGTCGACCCGCCAGTGGAGGTCATTTATACTCCAGTTTGCCACGCTGATTACCATTGCCTGGCTTCACTCACAGGGTTTTGTGGAATTGATCCAGGAACCAAAAGTAGATACCAGTGTGGTTTACGGGAAAAGATTGGAATAGAGTCAGCCGTAGCCTCCCAAATAAATCGAACCGATCAGTGGACTCTAAGCCACGCCCCCAACACTCTTCATTACGAATAACGAGTGAAGTGTGGCAGTGAAGAGCAAACAGACACATAGCGCGGTGACGTATCCAGTAAAGGTCTTTTGTCCTGACCTTTGGGGATCGCCGTCCGGTGGCAGGGGGATGTGTTCTTGTACCGATGATTTTTACTCTTCCCCTCCTTTGGGTAAAGAAGAAGTGTCAGTAAATAACAGCCAATCAAGTGGTTGCCTTTTAAAACAAGGGACAGCACATCTGCTAAAATTGGAACGATACAGAGGAGATTAGCGTGGTCCCTATGTGAGAGTGACACACAAAATCATGAGACGTTCCATTTTTTTAAATGTTTATTTATTTTTGAGAGAGAGAGAGAGAGAGAGAGCGAGTGTGAGTACACGAGCGAGGGAGGGGCAGAGAGAGAGGGAGACACAGAATCCAAAGGAGGCTCCAGGCTCCGAGCCGTCAGCGCGGAGCCCGACGCGGGGCTCGAACTCACGACTGCGAGATCATGACCTGAGCCGAAGTCGGATGCTTAACCGACTGAGCCACCCAGGCGCCCCTGCGCGTTCCGTATTTTAAAAATAAATAAGTAAACGGAACAAGGGACAACCCCCCTATTTCTTTATATGCAGAGTTTCTTTCATCAGGGAATCCCAGTGTTTCATGCAAAGAATCTGTATTGTTGGTGGGATTATTTTGTTTTAAGGTTACCCAGCGTGTCAGGTTAGGAATTAGAGATTTAACTTCCGCAAGACTTCAGGAGAGCCGTTGTTAGGAGGCAGAGTATAGCATCCCAAGTAGATGACGGATCGCGTTGAGCTCTATAATGAGATCTCAATCCCTGGCTCGATCAGGCTGGCTTTTAACACTCCCGTCCATCCCGCTTTTACTCCTGGAAGAATTTCCAACATCTGGCCAGGGTGTTTTTGCTCGACCGTATAAAGCTTTACATCAACTATAAGTCTGTTAACCCATCTCGGCCACTTCCAAAACCTTTACAGAGCGCTCATTTATTATATTTCTAATAAACCCCTCTGCACGGTCTTTTGGAATCTCCTAACGGAGTCTGTTGAATATCCGTGATTGTTTCCCATTTGTTTGTGTCTCTTCCATTCTGTCAACACCACACAGTCTGTCGGTTGCAAATGGTTTCTGAATCTGTGTCTCATGCTGTTCTCTGAATGTTTAGGAAAAGACCAAAGAATGTCAGTAATCAATAAGCGTACGGGAAAGATGGCTAGGAAAAATTTAACACTTAACACCGTGAAATGAGAAACCAGCTATTATGAGGATTTAAAGGAAAATCCCTTTTTAAAAAAAAAAAAATGGTCATCAGCAAAATGAAGTTTATTTCTTACTCTTTAAACCTGTGCTCAGCAAAAACAGGGTTAACAAAATTTCTCCTCGATAGTGAGTGTGCTTTGCTGAGAGTGAACTCACACATATACAGACCGGAAACATCAGTAAGGAGATAGAAACATATTTCTGCCTCCCTCACTTTTGGTCAGTCTGCTCTTAGCAAAGGTCACATTTGATGACCCTTCCTTCAGGAAGTAGCAGTCAACCAAAAGGAAAGAAAAAGGAAACTCATGATCCAAGTATGATTAGGAAGTTCAAAAAAATAAAAAGCAATCTGAAGTTTGGGGAAACAGATTTCATTTTATTTTTTTTAATTTATGATTTGTTAACAAATTGGATGTAAAGCAACCCTACCAGGGAAGGGTGTTGTAAGCTATTGGCATCTGCAAGAAGATTCTGTTTCACTGAACGTTTCTACAGTAGGTCACCTAAGCATGATTAGCCATGTTTTCATCTTTCCGTAAGAAAAATGGAACTAGAAAGTATGGTCTCGGTTTGCCATTTACAGATGTAATTTTATTGCCTTAAATTAAGATTTCTTTTCCCGGGCTGGGCAAGGGCCTTCTAAATCTAAAACGTGGACATATTTTCCCCACGTTTGAGAGCTCGTTGCATGGAAAAATCCCATCAACGTGGATGAAAAGATTTGGAAAGTCCTTACCGACCGTTTGTCAGATGTTGCGGTTGTATGGTTACTGTAATTTTTTATTTATTTTATCTTGTTCTCTTGCTGATTATTGGCAGACTCAGTCTTTCTGTTTTCACAAAGAACTCATGAAGAGGACGATAGGGAAGCCCACGTATGCTTTTGAAGCTAGGGACTATGTTGTAAGTTTCCATGTGTCGGCCAGGTCATACAGTCACAGCACAGGCACTAACCCCTATGACAGCACCAAGACTGGGGACCCAGCAATGAAATTCTCCACTGGCGGACCTGGACACAGAAAAAGCCCAATTCTCAGTATAAATGCAATCCCAAGCTCCTTCATCCGGAAAGCTTGGGGCGGGAGGTGGGGAAGAGAACCCAACTTCCCAGTAACCACCAAACTGCCTAAAAACGCCAGTGAGCTGAGCTCGGCCGTCTGAGACGATGTCCCTGGGTATGTGCCTTTACGGCAGAGTCTCCCCCATAAGCGCAGCCACAGAGCGTGGTCCCAGGAGAAGGACACTCTTAACGGACGGCAGTTGCGTAGCAAGAGGGCTCACGATCGGGTCTGAAACAGGTGGATCCGTAAGGGGGTTATGCCATAAAGCTTGGAGAGCCAGAACGACCACTGAAGCAACGAGCAAGGTCATAGAGTAGTACCGTGACTTTCCACGGACCTTAAGCACGTTTACTCGTGTATTTATTTTCACCGTCCCCTTTCTTCGTACTTGAGGTTAGTACCTGCGGCTGCAGAATAACACATGGACCCGCTGGCTCTGTGTTCCCTCATGTGTTATTGACACGTGTGGCTTCCGAGGCTCCATACTTGTTGCCTGAAACTGACAGCTTCTTAGCTCCCCGGGTGTCTCGCGGCGCACTTAATGCCGTCTTTGAAAACGATTCTCTTAAATGATTCGGTTTCTAATGTCAAATGATCTAACTGGCTGGCTTACAACTCACGACCGGAAACCAGTTTATGATAATCGTTACAAGAATACGCGGCACCGTGCTGGTGCTTTATGTAGATTCCCCATCACTGTCCACTTCGGAAAATCGAATTTTGTCTTGGAAACTCGGTATTTTCCCATTGGTGCTCGGATTTGTTTCCAGTCCTCATGATTCGTTTTCATTATGAAGTGGTGATATTCCCGTGCCATGAGGCTTGATGTTAGAATTCTTCTTTCGGGATGCTTAAGGAAGAATACATAACTTGCATACGTATATAAGTCACCGAAGTAGCCGAATAGAGAACAGGTAACGTATGAAGTTCAAATGCCGGTTCTTTGAATTAGGAGCATTGAAGACGATAACGTGTGAGGAGACATCTGTAGGTGGTAGTGTGCTTTCTAGGGAGGATATTCGCAAAGTTTTCTGCTGTGCACCCGGTGTTGTCTGTAAAGAACCCAAGTCGTGACAAACTGATCTGTGCTAAAGCTCACAGGAGGGGCGCACGAGACAGTCGCGAGTGTGCCTGTGTGTACCGTGTTCTCCCAAAAGTTTTGTCCGACCACTTCCTTCCTTCAAGGTCTTTCTTTTTCCCCCATAAGGGCAATGTCTTTAAAAGCTTCCTGCCTATTTAAAAAGAAGCGTCCATTTTTGAGTTAATCTTAAGAATAAGATTTTTTAAATCTGGTTAAGGAATTTTAACACCCTCCCCACTCGCCACTTAAAATCAAAGGGCCCTTTCTTCGGTGCTTTGTCCCCAACATAGTTTTGATCCTACTACAGCTGCCGGAACTTTTAGGATTGACGACAGCTAAGCAAAAAGGCACTGCACTCTCAAAACACTGCTTTATAGCCATAGAGCATGTCCCCCCTGTTAACGAAGGACCGAATGTTTCGTTTGCTAATTCGGAGATGCCTCGTCATCTGTTTTGTGTCGAGGAGTCACTATACCTTTGCTAATCTGCAGGCCCAGCAGAATTGCACCTGCTGTGTCCTGATAATTCCCAGCAAATCCACAGCAAGGAGTAAGTGTTCCCTCGGTAGTTGAGACAGCTGGTTCTCTATTTCCTAAAGGTAACCTTCAGAGCAGCTGCTGCTGTTAATTCCCCAAGTGCTATGTAACCCCCGGGGGTAGGGCTCAGAGTGGATGGAGAGCCTCTGAGTACACCTTCCACGGCGCAGGAGGTGGTGAGCGGTGCTCAGGTGGGAGAGAGCAACGCCCTGCCTCCAGCCTGGTGCAGAGAGGCTTTCTGGCTCCTGTGGGTGGTTTCCTCAAGCAACTTCCAGTCCCTGGTCCCCCGTTCACCCACTCGAGAGTGGGTGCCTTTAAGAAATGCCAGTTATTAGAGTTCCTTAAGACAGATTACTTGTACCTTGTGGAAGTCCTTGCTCTCCAGACCCCCGCTGTGAGTAAAACATTCCATGTGAAATTTGGTGAACAAAAGCCTACCTGATTATTCTTGGCTTGTATTATCCGCACGCGTTACCCACTGCAAACGTAATTTAGCTCATCTCCAGGCTGATGTGACCGATACAGAACTGTGAACAGAAACTCTCCTTTTCTATCTTTATTCTTTGCTCTGGCAACGTGGCAGCTAAAAGAAGGTTTTTGGCAGGGGCCAGCCCCTCTTGTGAACGTTTGCACAGATCCGCTGCAAGCCATTTGCACAAGCGACAGGTGAATTTATGTGCTATGTTAATACGGTGGAACTGGTCGAGTTCCTCTTCTTCTGATGTGTTGTCTCTCTCTCTTTTTTTCCCCTGTTACCTCTTCAATTTTTACATGAAGCTTTCTCTCAAGCTGGTAAGCACAATTATTCTATGCATGTCCTGAATCTAATCAGCTTGCTTTTTTTTTTTTTTTTTTTGGTGTGTGTTTCCTTTGCGTGTGCTTTTGCTGGTGTTTTTTCATCAGACCTTTGCAAAACAAAGGTCCAAAATCTAATAGGGGCGATCTTAATCTTTTCAAGTCGCTAAGAAAATTAACGCTTAACTCCTGATTTGGTTTTCTTTCTTATTGGGGCCTTAAGAGGATGGCAAATATTCATAAGCTTTATTTAAGTGCGAGCATAAATAGAAATACTCAATATCGGGGGGGTGGCTCATGGGATCATTTGGAGTCAAGGTAAATTTCGCGGCTGGAGGGTGCTCCTCCCTGGGGACCCCAGAAGCAGATGGAAGATGCGGGGAGCCTGAAGGACACGTGCAGGGATGGTGCCGGTCTCAAACTCAGGTCCGAGGCAGCCTGCGAGAATCGCAAGCCACGGAATGTTTAAAGTTGCTACATAAATACGTGGGTGCCTTGTGCATAGCTGATTTAAGAAATCACAAGGTGACTTTACAGACACCGCAAGGAGCCTCCTAAGCCTTTCTAAAATGATGTACTTAGTGTTCTGTGTTGTTCCTACCTACTTGCATATAGCCCTAGTAAACAGACTAATCATTATTAAATTTCTTAAAAGAAACTCTTAACCCTATAACCCTTAACTGCACTTCAGATACGTGTAACTTACATAGTGGTCTCAACGGCACAGCTGAGAATTTCCTAAAATTATGGACCATGATAAATTGCAACAATTCAACCAGGGAGGAAGTCAGCACTTTATGCAATTCTGTTGATAATGCAGGATAAGAGTTTCTGGTTATCCTGATGTACACATTTGGACGCGTGCACGTATATGTATATGTGCGCATATACAGAATTTTTTCCACCTGACTCAGTATTTGGCAACCAACTCAACCCTAAAGAAAATGAATATTTTAGGGGTGCCTGGCTGGCTCAGTCCATAGGGCATGTGAGTCTTGATCTCAGAGTCATGAGTTCAAGCTCCACGTTGGGCGTGGAGCGTACTTAAACACACACATGTGCAAGCACACACATTTATTTGATCCTAGCATTCGTTTATCAAGAATTAAGCACATGGCCCAAATGGACTCACTGGTGAATTCTACCAAGTATTTCGGGAAGAAATTCTATCAGTTCTCTATAATTTCTTTCAGAAGATCGAAGCAGAGGAAATACTTCCTAACTCATTCTCTGGGGCCAGCATTACCCTAACGCCAAAACCAGAAGAGGGAAGGAAGGAAGGAAGGAAGGAAGGAAATGAATATTTTATTAAATTGAACATTTCTTAAACTCAAAATCCAAGACGAATCCCTAATTAAAGTGTCTACAAGAAGGAAAACATTCTAAATGTTTCAATGAACTGCGTTCGATGACAGCAACAATCGGGGAGAAATTAGATCGATTAAGTAGGAGTCTCTCAGATACTGGGGTTCCTTCCTTGCCCTTTCTGTATTTCTTCTTCTGCTGAGGTGCTGGCAACAAAGGATAATATCACTAATAATATTAGGCGGTCTTTCCGTCTGAGATAGAAATCATTTTACCCACCCGGTATTGAATTGTTGCTTTATATCGTTACGTAGACGCTAATAAAGAAATGGAGTGTTGCCCAGAGACGCCTGGGGTGGAAACAAGCGTAAAATCCCAGGAAGCAGCTCGTGCTTGGGCTGTTTGTGGGGAAATGCTCCGGAGCAAGTGTTTGATTCCAGAAATGGGCAAAACAAGTTCCTCCTAGAGCCACAGCCACTTAAAATAACCATACGTGCTTTGACCTCCCCCCCCCCCTTCCTGAAACACCAGTGCCACCTGGTGTGGCCAGTCTCTTTGTAAACCAGGCCATTCCAAAGACTTCAGAAAGTCTGTTCTGACCCGAAGCTAGAAATATAAATTCCTTCATGGAATTAAAAAGCTAATTGGACACAATGGCCTTTTAAGGCACTTCCAGACACCATACGCTCCTTTGGATGTAGAAGTTATGACCTGCAACTCCAAGGGCGACATGAGGTTTGTTTGAGGCATAGTGCATGAGATTAGGTTCTATTTTTTAATATTTTTATTTATTTTTTGAGAGAGAGAGCGTGCAAGCAGGGGAGGGGCAGAGAGAGAGGGGGGGACAGAGGATCCGAAGCAGGCCCCAGGCTCTGAGCCATCAGTACAGAGCCCGATGCAGGGCTCGAACCCACGGACCGTGAGATCATGGCCCGAGCCAAAGTCGGGGCACTTAACTGACTGAACCACCCAGGTGCCCCGAGATTAGTTTCTAAACAGCAATACAGAAGCACGGAATATCTATCAAAAGGGCCCTAATTCATTCCTTCCTCATTTAACCGTTTTTAGTTTTCGTAAATGATTAAAGTTAACTTTTTTGCTGTTGAGGGTATCTGTCCGTAAGCCCTAAGCACGGTCCGTTTTACTGAAGATCCCTTTGCAGCTGTGGATACACCAAATGCAAATCTTACACCTGTTCTCCATCTAGACCTGTGCCGTCCCGTATGGCAGGCACACTTCACACGTGGCTCTTCACATTTCAGTTCAGGAAAATGAAACGAAAACTTCAGGCAGTCCCACGGTTGCCCTGGCCGCGGTGCAGATGTGCGGCAGCTCTGTGCGACTACCGCACTGACCAGTGCAGACATGAGACCTTTTCCATCCTTTGTCGAAAAAAAAATTCTTCGGGACTCCCAGCACACAGTCAGGCTCAGTGAAGATCCGTGAGTCGACGTCGACCGCTCGCTAGGTCTCCTGGCGGCCGTGACTTGTTGCAGCACCGAAAAGCAACACAGACCAAAAAGCCCCTCCATTCCGGAAAGCGTGCTGATCTGTTTTGAGTCAAGCCAGCACGAGGACAGAGTCTCGTGCTCGCTGGCCCGGCGACTGAATTCAGCCCAAGTGAAAAAGCACACGATTGAGGGTTGCAAGTGTCACCGACACGGCAGTAGCACGTGGGAAAGAAAAAACAAGTCTGATTTCTTTCTGGTTCCTCTTCGCCGTCGAGGCGATTGGACTGGCTCGGTTTGCCATCAGGGAAATAGCCACTTCTGGTTTCACTCAAATCTTTCTCTTACACGCACACACACACGCACGCGCGCGCACAAGTCTGAGAGCATCAGCTGAGAGAGGTCTGTGCGTGGCCTTCGGGTAAACCCTGCTGAATCACACGCTTCCAGCCCAGCAACCTGGCATCCTGTCGCAGGCAGCCAAGGAGCCTTGGTCACAAAGCACCATATTAGCTGCTTGGCAAATTCAGCTTGATTTCGGAATTCCGTTATCCGGGTCCCCTCTTTTCCACCCCCTCCCGAGCCAGTCTGGTCTTTGTTTAATTGGCTCGAAAGCAAGGCGGGGTGGGGGTGGGGGGATCTCTTTTTCAATTCCTTGGCTTCTCCCTGGTTGTGGAATACATTTCTCTGTCTTTATGGTCACAGCCTCGTTGAAGTCAAAGCACTCGGGGACCAACAGCCTAGCCGCAGCTTCTAACGCGTAAGCATCTGTCTGGAAGCTCGCTGTTGATATTTTCTGCTCAGATGGCAGGCACGGAGGAAAGATAGGAATTGTTTCTGAAGGGGGATCAAGATGTCAAAATCTGCTCCTCCTGCCAGATTGGAAACAGCTGGCATGGATTTATTTGCACGCTGGGAAGCCGGTGTGGAGATCGGGGCGCGAGCTCTCCGCGGACTTTTCTGCGGTCACCCTCTAGATGTCAAAAGGCGTGACCAGACTTTCAGAGGGAAGGGTCCAGTGGGGGGTGGGGGGGTGGGGAGGTGGGAGGATATATGTTTTAATGTCCTTTTCACCCACGGTCTCTGAGCAGCCAGATGTCCCATCTGTCACTTGCTGGGGGTGGAAACTTTTGGCCTCCGCCTGTGTGCAGAAATGGGAAGAAAGATCAGGGAGGAAAGCAGTGCCTTTGACGGGACATGGGTGACAGGGGCGCTTGTCCCTGTGTTTTATGAAGGAAGCAGAAACTCCAAACTTCCTTCAGACTTCAGCGATGCCACCGACCCTGGCGGTCAAGTGGAGAACCTGTCGCAAAATGGGTTTCTCGTGGATTCTCGCGGGGGTCAGAGGTACTTCTTCGCCTCCCTCCTTCTGCCGTCTCGCTCTCTGCCTTTGGCGGAAGGCGGCTGGGCCGGCAGGCCTGGAGCGGGAACCGGTCTGTGGGACTTTCCTTGGCGGTTTGCATGCACTGATTCTGCGACTCAGCTGGGTGTCGTGGGAAAGGGCTTCACCGATTTCATGAAAACACATGCGGACATCTGCGGCCCCCGGGGTCTGGGGGCATCTTTCCCGCGGGCTTCGCTCGGTGTCTGTTTTCCAGCCCTGCCGCTGGCTCACGCGTGTTTGCATCTGCAGGGCGCCGCGCCAGAGGATTTCAGCAACCTCCCGCCTGAGCAGAGAAGGAAAAAGCTGCAGCAGAAAGTCGATGAATTAAATAAGGAAATTCAAAAGGAGATGGACCAAAGGTAGAGTGCAGCAGTGTGACTTACTGAGAAATTCAGGTTCGGGGGTGCCTGGCCGGCTCAGTCGGGGGGAGCTCGCAAACGCTCGGTCTCGGGGTCGTGAGTTCGAGCCCCCACGTTGGGTGTAGAGATGACTTAAAAAAAAGTCGAAAGAAAGAGAGAAAGAAAGAAAGGGAGGAAGGAAGAAAGAAAGAAAAAAGGAAGGAAGGAAGAAAGAAAGGAAAAAAGGAAGGAAGGAGGAAGGAAGAAAAAAGAAGGTAGAGAGAAAGAAAGGAAGGAAGAAAAATGAAGGAAGGAAGGAAGAAAGGAAAAAGAAGGAAGGAGAAGGAAGAAAAAAAGGAAGGAAGAGAGAAAGAGGAAGGAAGGAAGGAAGAAGAAGGAAGGAGGAAAAAGAAAAAAGAAAAAGGAAGGAAGGAAGAAGGAAGGAAGATAGAAAAGGAAAAGAAAGGACGAAGGGAGGAAGGAGGAAAAATGAAAAAGGAAGGAAGAAAGAAAAGAAAAAGAAAGGAAAGGAGGAAGGAAGAAAGAAAGAGGAAAGGAAGGAAGGAAGAAAAAGAAAGAAAGAAAGAAAGAAAGGAATTCAGGTTCAGTTTGGAAAGACAGGAAATCCTAAAATGGGTTCAACATAAGTGATTATTTTGGCCGCGTGTTTTGTCGCGGAGAGTCTCCTGGAGGACTTCAGTACCGATCAGGAGAATTCTTTTCACAAATAGGTTTTATTCTGAGTTTGGGCAACAAAATACATAAGATTATTTTTTTTTCTATATTTCTGCATTTAAAAAAAATTTTTTTTACTTCTTTTGAAGTAATGTCTACCCCCACCGTGGCGCTTGAACTCAACAACCCCGAGATCAAGAGTCGCACGCTCTCCCGGCCGAGCCAGCCAGGCAACCCTTAAATTTTGTATTTCTAGGTTTTTAATTTTAATTCCAGTAGAGTTAACGTGCGGTGTCGTATTGGCTTCAAGTGGACAATGTGGTGATTCGACAGTTCATATTTTACGCAGTGTTCATCGTGATCCGTGTGCTTTTAATCTCCTTCACCTGCTTCACCCATCCCCCCCCCCCCCCACCTTCTTCTTTTTTTAAATCGTGACTGTATAGCTGAGGGTTGGTTTTTTGTTTTTTTTTTTAAGTTTATTTATTTCGAGAGGGAGAGAGGAGGGGGAGAAGGGACAGAGGGAGAGAGGAAGAATCCCAAGCAGGCTCCGCACTGTCCTCGCAGAGCCTGACACGGGGCTTTGTCTCACAAACTGAGAGGGTGACCTGAGCCGAGATCAAGAATTAGATGCTTAACCCACTGAGCCACCCACGTGCCCCAGAGCCAAGTCTCGTGTACAAATGAGGAAGAGAAACATGGCCTGACTCTAGCCCCTCCCCCTTGCCCCATGTCCTAGCTTTGGGTCCAAAACGTGCTTGTTTTTCTCCCTGAGGTTGAATGACAGTCAGCCCTCCCAGAGGTTCTCGTGTCTCCGTATCTTGTTACGGAACATATTGACAGTGTCTAGAAAATAAATCACAGTACGCCTTACACACCGCCGGCCGTCAGGGGGGTGACGGTTGCTGACTCTTGACCAGCTTCTGCCTCCCCTTCCGGGGTTCCCAGTTTTCGGGGCTGTTTTGCAAGTTCCCTAGAATCGTACCCATAAAAAAAAAAAAAATGGAAGAGGTTTGATATCTGTCTTCCCTTGTGCTTCCCACGTTTATAACCCGTACATCTTTTATATCACATAGGGGATACTTGCTACTAATCCCGATTGAAAAACCACTTTGTTAATCGTCTCCCACCTTCTAAAATTCTCACTGAGTGAGTCACTGACCCATCTGAGATTTGAACTTGAGATTTTGTGCTCTGCATGTAGCCAAAAAGTGACTCTGTGTGATTTGAACGATACGGAAGCTGGGATTAAAATCGGGTTATGCAGGGACGCCTGGGTGGCTCAGTCGGTTGAGCGTCCGACTTCAGCCCAGGTCATGATCTCACGGTTCGTGAGTTCGAGCCCTGCGTCACGTGATGGCTTGCAGCCGGGAGCCTGCTTTGGATTCTGTGCCTCCCTCTCTCCCCCTGCTTGTGCTCTGTCTCTCTCTCTCTCTCTCTCAAAAAATAAACATTAAAAAAAATCGTTTTTAAAAATAAAATTTGGTTATGCATAAAGCAAACAATTGGTAGGTCAGTACAGTTAAAGTATATGCAAAAGAAAAGTAGTTGTTTATTTATTTATTTTTTTGCCTCTGGTAAAACAGCTCCTGAAAAATGGGTGGGTTTCATAAATCCTGTTACGCCACATAAAATGTAGCAGCACATATAATTACCTTCGCTGCTGTTTTATATTAGAAATACACCTCCTGAAATGAAAACTTCGTCCCTGTACTTTTTATTACATGTGGGACCAAATACAGAAAGGGTCATCGGTGTATAAGCCAGTTAAACCTCATGCCGTTTAATATGTGAGCAGCTGTGTTCCGTCCGAGAGTAGGAAGTTAGGACTCAAGCATCCGAAATGACATCGGATGCTGTCCAATAATTACGTAGAAAATTTCCTCTGCCACTTGGGTCATGGCCAGGGAACCTGGTTAACCTTTTAACCCTTCCAGCAGCCTTGCTGGTAATTAGGCAAATCACATTTAAACCTTCACTAAATGACTGTTTAGTGAGCATGTACTGTGTACAAGGAAATATCGTAGGCGCTGAGGATAAAGTGATGAACAAACCATATGTCAGGCCGCTGACATTTGTGTGTAGAAGAAGGCAGAATTAGTCAGATTTGTGTGTAGAAGAAGGCAGAATTAGAAGCGCAAAGTTGATGCTAGATTTCATTTAAAAATTTTTTTAATGTTTATTTGAGAGAGAGAGAGAGAGAGAGGATAGGGAGACAAAGCTCGAGCAGGGGAGGGGCAGAGAGAGAGAGGGAGACACAGAATCCAAAGCAGGCTCCAGGCTCTGAGCCGTCAGCACAGAGCCCGACGTGGGGCTCGAACTCACAGACTGTGAGATCATGACCTGAGCCGAAGCCAGATGCTTAACTGACTGAGCCACCCAGGTGCCCCTTTTCTTTTTCTTTTTTTTTTAATATTTTTATTTATTTTTGAGAGACAGAGCACAAGTGGAGGAGGGACAGAGAGAGAGGGGGACACAGAATCTGAAGCAGGCTCCAGGGCACCCCTAACATGCAAGGTACAGAAAGGTTGAAAATAAAAGAATGGAAAAAGATCTGTCATCCACTGATTGGCCAGTGCCCGACCGAAGGAAGACTGACTTTCGGGCCAAAAAAACCCTCTAACTATTCAGCTCAAGGAGGATCAACTTTATAACAATAAATACTTCGAGTACCAAACAGCTCAGTTAAATCCGTAGGACCAGATGACCTCAAAACATAAACAAGGTTTTGCTCTTAACCCTTGGACATCAGCGTGTACAAGAAACACAAACATGTCGTTGTAGGGAGAGATTTTTTTTTTAATGCTCTTCTGTCCGTAAGTGACAGAACAGATTCAGCACAGTCAGGGCAGAATATTTAAATGATAGGATTGATCACATTGACCCAGGACAAGCCTATCCAGTGATTGCATGGTACGCATTCTTTTCAAGCACCCACTAGAACGTTTCCAAAAATTGAGCACATCCTGTTTTCATGAAGCGAATCTCTACAAACGTCCAAGGGGAGACCGCATTCAAGGCGTGCTCTCTGAAGCCTGACATAAAGCTGGTTACCAAGAACAAAAGTTTAGAAATTAAGAAGTGTAGCTCTGAATAACTCAGAGACTAACGAAGTCATACTAGGCACTGGGAAATATACAGAGCAGAACTGAACCTGAACACACATTCTCCGAATCAGCTACTGGGCTATCACTAAGGTGATACTCATAAAAGGAAACTTAGAGCTTTATGATACATATTAAAAATTAAAAAAAAAAATTTAAACTATTTCCCGTGACTCAGAATAGGGTTTGGTTCATTGGTCTGATGTCGTATGATGGGTGTAGAGTGTCTTTTACGGAAGCTTCTGGAAGTTGGCCCGCTACCACCTGCAGAGTCACTTGGGTTAAGCTTTTAACGTCTTTTTGAAAAAATTTGTTAATGTGTATTTATTTTGGGGCGCGGGAGAGGGAGACACAGAATCCGAAGCAGGCTCCAGGCTCCGGGCTGTCAGCGCAGAGCCCCACGCGGGGCTCGAACTCACGAACCGCGAGATCGTGGCCGGAGCCGAAATCAAGAGTTGGATGCTCAACCGACCGAGCCACCCAGGCGCCCCTAAACTTCTTAACATCTTGACCCCCTCCGAAGGTTCCTTGAAGCCAGAGTTCAAATTAAGAGGGCTCTGTGGTCCTAGAGATAACCCCAGCTTGGGGATCCCTTACTCAGGCTGCTGTGGGCGGGCCTCCGACACCTGATTTCAGGAAGGGGGTGGGATCTTGCTGTATGCAGCTTTGAGGCTCGGCTGCTCTCGTCATGGATACCAACTGGATGGATCTGGTTTCTTAATAGTTGAAAGGGGTGTGTAGGAAAATTTCCAAAGCAGTTAACTGTGCTTCTCCACGGGGTGAGCGAACGACAGCCCCGCAGGACCCAGGATGCCAGCTGTCGCTTTGGCTTGCGTGAAGGATGCGCACAAGGAGACCTCTGGGTTTGCTTTGGTTTTATTGTCGTTTGGGGCAAGGGGAGGGGTCAGGATTGATTCACGTTTCTCAACGGCTAAAGGCAATGGGGAGACACCAGGTAGCATTCAGAAGAGGCGACTGAGAGTTTAATAACCGTCTCTGGATGACACAGGCCTGGGTAGCGGAATTCTTACAGAGTTTTAAAGAAGGAAAGGAAGGAAAGGAAAGGAGAGTTTTAAAGAAGGAAAGGAAAGTTTTAAAGAAGGATGCTCCCCGCCCCCCAACCCAGACGTTACCCGATCTTCCCCTGCTTAACCTTCACACGGTTCCCAGGGCGTCGGGAGAATACACTTAGCTCGTGACATTCACCTTTCACCGTGTTCTGCTCATTCTTGGTTTTTTTTTCCCCTCCCTCCAGAGATGCCATAACAAAAATGAAAGATGTTTACCTAAAGAATCCTCAGATGGGAGACCCAGCCAGCCTGGATCACAAATTAACAGAAGTCAGCCAAAATATAGACAAACTGCGGCTAGAAGCCCAGAAATTTGAGGTATGAAAAAGCTGGGGTTGAAAAGCTCTGTTGAAAAAAAAAAAAAAAAGAAAAAGACAGAAACAGAGGGAGGGGCGGGGCGGGGGGGGGGGGGGGGGGACGCGGTCACAGAGCGTCTGGCACCGGCTGGAGATTCAGCCAGAGGTGTCGGGGTGGGTCTCAAGGGGTGGGTCTCGAGTTGTCGTAAGAGGAAATGGTCGTGCACTGAGCGTCCTGCCCCTCAGCACGCCCTCGGTCCGTTACGTCTCCTAAAGCCGATGCCGATCAGAGTCATATTGGGATCCACAGTGCTTTTCCAGAAGTGCCTCCCTTAGTTGATCCTGCTTCATTTTCTGTTGGTCATGGAAACAACTGGAAGAATGTAATCGTCCGACACCGCCCGGAATCAAAAAAACTTAAAAAAAAAAAAAATCAATTCCAATGTGTTATTGTTCTTTCAAAGGCCCCATTATTAAAGGGTTATGTCTGTGAAAACCGGGAGGAGACACAGATCAGAAGTGAGTGGGAAATACAAATAATAAATGTTTCAAGGACCGAGAGAGGAGCACTCAAAGGCTTCTTTTGCCCCCAAACGTGAAGGCTACAAAACACGGAAAGATACATTGGTAACCGATCGTTCCGGTCAGAATAGGTGATTTGCAGCCACGAAGGGTCAACGGGGGCGTTTTTAAAATTCTTCCTGGAGCCCATCCATCAGTTGGTACTGTTTTTGAGTTTCTAGAACCTAGAAATGTCCTTTTCTGATCACTTTCATTCTCGCCCCTCTCTTACCCTGTTTCAAATGTCGCTGAGGGCAATTTTTTCTACTTCGGATTTCCTATATGTATGTTTCTTCCCTATTCAAGAGAGTGATCCTCCCCAAAAAAAGGAAGCGTGGCTTTCAAACTGAGTCACTGCTTACGTGGGGCAGGATCCTCCTGTTTCCCCGTGTGACCTCGAGGTCACAGAATTTTGGAACCAGAAGGAACTGGAAGTAACGCATCTGAAACCACACGGCTGTTTGCAAAAAGCCCGAGAGTGTGACGCGGTCCGGTCCCGTGTTCTTTCCGCCCCATTGTCACAGCTGCCTCAGTGCCTTTGCTTCTACGTCTCCGAGGTGAGACGAGCTAGAAGCGGTGGTACAGCCAGGTGCAAATACACTGGAGGGACACACACCCCCCCCCCCCCCCGTCGCCACCCCTCCCCCCCATGGAGTCCTTCTGGAGTCTCAGCTTCAGTGACCATCGGGCAACCCCAGCATGGGGCCTTAGGACTCCACGGTCGGGCCCTGAGCTGAGCTCAGACCAGGGCCTTTCGTCACTCTTGCTCGCAGGCCTGGCTGGCCGAGGTGGAAGGCAGGCTGCCAGCGCGCAGCGATCAGGCCCGGCGCCAGAGCGGAATGTACGAGGCCCAGAACCCGACCACGGTCAACAACTGCGCTCAGGACCGCGAGAGGTACAGTATCTCCCTTGTGTTCGCTTCCCGATTCTGGAGGCTGGAAAGGAGCGTAAGGTCGTTTCCTGACACCAAAGCGCCCGTGAGGCCTGAGCTGCCCTTTCGCCACGACTCGGGTCCCTGATGCCGCGTGGGGCGGGGATGGACGGGCGGGGTGACCCGAGATGGTGTTCGTTAGCGGGGGACGGGGGGGGGGGGGTGCGTGTGTGCAAGCACGTTGCTCGCACGGTGGCAGAGTCTGAGCCCTCACCGGGGTCGGTCGCTATAGTTGCTGTGTGCTTTGCTTTCTTGAGCAGCCCGGATGGCAGTTACACGGAGGAGCAGAGTCAGGAGAGTGAGGTGAAGGTGCTGGCCACGGATTTCGACGACGAGTTTGATGATGAGGAGCCCCTGCCTGCCATCGGGACTTGCAAAGCCCTCTACACGTTCGAAGGTGACATGGGCCCACGGGGTTCCCCGCTTGCACATGCTGTCCCTCCTCCTGCTGTGACCGGACCTTCTTCTGAAGCCTTCTAGATCTTTCTAGAAGATTCGTTCTGCTCAGAGTTGCCGTCGTCATCGTCATCATCACGTGGCTGACTGCTGTATAGTTTGCCCTTCGGTCCGCACAACCGAACAGCTTTGGTGGAGTTTACTTGCAGCAGGCAGTGTGGGATGATGATGATTTTTCATCCGTCCTTCTAGTATTTCTGGAGCCCCTGTCTTGGAAAGGCCCCGGGGGGGGGGGGGCGGGGTATGTGGGTGGGTGTGGCTTGGCATCCGCCCCCGGAGATCAGAGAGCAGACACACATTTGCAGCGTTTACCAGAAGAAGGGTACAGAGTGACAGGGGGACATCACTCTGTGTGGGGGGGGGAAGGTGAGATCCCATCCTTAAGAGAACTCAGAGAACCCTCCAGGCTGCTGTACATCGGAGGGAAGGAGGGAAGGAAAGCATGGGCTCGTGCGGCTGGAGCTGAGAGGTCTTAGGAATAGGGGAATCTGAGACGAGAAAGTGGTACCTGTGCGGGGGGCCGGGGGTAAGAGCAGCGTTTGGATCTGACTTGGCAATAACGGAGGAGCTATTGAAAGCATTTGAGCAGGGTGTTGATACCTTAGGATCTTTACTGTCACATGTGCAGGACCAATCAGAGAACAGGGACGGAGGGTTAGAAAGACTAGCCTAGCGTTGCCAGAACGATGTCCTGTAGAAAGCTAACGAGGATGCTGTGGAAGAAGCCATCCGAGCTCGGGTTGGTTTGGGGAAGCCCTGGAACGAAGGGATCTTACAGATTCCCTTGCCACAGACCAAATGTTGATAGTGACAAGAAAGCACCGGGTTAAATGTTGCCGATGCTGCCTCCTTCCCACACCTCGGCCCCACCCCTACGGCACCCCCTGTAAACAGCGCCCCAGACAGTCTGCGCTCAGAACGCTGTTTGAGCCGTGGGGGCTAGACTTTGGCAACTGTCTCCCGCAAACGGTCTTGGGGACCGCGATTCGAGAGTGGGCACCGAGATGCCGCGGTCAGCCAACCGCTCAGACTCCTGGCTGATGGGAAGCGGGGAACGAAGAGGGGGAGGAAAGCGGAGAGGGGTCCCGAAGGTGCCTTCCTGGGGTCCCCCTGAAGTGGGAAGGCAGGAGGAGGAAGTCGTGGTTTGGGATTTGTATTATTTGTAATAATAACATAACCGTGAGCCCGGCGGTTCAGGTGCCAGGGCAACAGGGAGGTGGACACAGATCGCAGGGAGAAGTGGAACCTTCGCTCCAGACAAGAACCAGAAAGGGAGAAAGAGAAGTAGGGATGTCGTCTGAAAAGGGGTCATCAAAGCCTTGGGACTTTGTTGTCCGCAAGAGAGAGGAAGAGCGGCGCAAAGATCCCTCCTGCCCTTCCCCGGGGAGACACCTGGCTTCCCCTGGCTTCGCCCTCCCAGGAGGAACTGGAGAAGGGCCTTGGGGGGAGGGCCTAGAAGCTTCTGCGAGGGAGGAGGCCTTGGAGGGCAACGGGCGAGGGGGTGGGTGCCTCTGTTGCTGGCTGTCCTTTCTTCACGGCCGGGCTCCCCTGTGTGCCCCACCAGGATGCCGCGAGAAGCCTAAAATACTCTTGATCTTGCTTCCCCAGGGCAGAATGAAGGAACCATTTCAGTAGTGGAAGGAGAAACGCTGTACGTTATAGAGGAAGACAAAGGTGACGGGTGGACCCGCATCCGGAGGAACGAAGAAGAGGGTTATGTCCCCACTTCGTACGTCGAAGTCTATTTGGACAAAAATGCCAAAGGTGCTAAGACTTATATTTAATAACAACTTAAAAAAAAAAAACAAACTTAAAAAAAGTTGGCGTTGTCTCGCTCCACAACTATGACGGTGACAGGCAGTCCTTCAAAGTCTCGATGGAGGACACCCGCGTGCGTGTTGTCGTTGGGCCGGGCGCGGTGGGCATGTAGGCGTCTCACACCCGGCTTTCCCTGGCTAGTTTTGACGATAATCAAGTTTCACTCGCTAATGAAATATTATGTGGAAAGCTTCCAACTGCCCCCTTACGATGCTGTCATTTGCAATCCACAAACAGTCCTTCCTCTGGCAGTTACCTGTAGGCATCCAGAAAAACAAAGTTGCCCTTCTAGCTTCTAGTCGACGTTTCTGAGTTTAAAACGTCCACGCGCGTCAGAGGGGTGCCGTGAGACCTCAGCCCTCCTGTTTATAGCATCTGTGTCCCGTTGAACTGCCCTAGGACGTTCCGTTTTGTAACTTAACACATTGAACTCCGCAAGTTGGTCAGTTCGCTCTTGCAGTCGTCCGCTTTGGAAGAAGTCAGAAATAAAACCTCCCCCTCCTGGAGGAAAGAGTGAGGAGATTCCTATGTTGGTACTAAAAAGTGTGTCTTTTTTCCTTAAACACGTTTAAGATCGCGATTGGTTTCTTGGGATGAGCCTGTCACGGCTGCGTGATCCCAGACAACCCACTAAAACCCGGAAAAGCTCGGTTAACGATTAACCAGTTGACTTTGCCATCAGACCACCCAAGCTCCTCCCTCTGCGGTTGACCGAGCCCATCAGATGTCCTGGTGCTGTTCAGATAACTTAACAAAAATCAGTGCATTTCTGTTGGAGCCTTTGTGGCAAGCGGGGGCCGTAGGCAGCTCACGCTTCCCCAGGTGGGGCCATAAATAGAACCTGGTTCGCCACCAGCTGCCTCTTACACGCAGACCCCGGCTAATCACTTTTCAAAGGTGTTTTGTTTTATTTTAATCCCTGGCATTCTTTAAGACCCAAAATATGAATTTACGGACAACTGTTTGAGAATTGCTCGCTTGTTTTGTATAATTAACCATGGCCGGAGTAAAATAAAGCGTTTCACCGTCTTGAAAGGAATCTGGGTCACAAGGGGATTTGCATTTTTTAAATTGGCAAGATGGGTAGTGAAATTGATCACATGCATAGACGGGTACCGAGCCCAGTGCTTGTCCCCATTTCAAGAATCTACCCTGAGAGCCCAGAGAACCAGCTCAGAATAAAGGGGTCAGGTTGAGATTTTCCTTTTATTTGGCTTTGAAAACCATTTCATGTCTTTCCTACTTTTAAGTGGGAAATCGGCTCCTGGTTTTTACGTTGTGAGCTCCTTTTATAAGCTCGAGTCAATTTATAGCTGACTTTACCAAAAAAATTTTCATAATAAATAAGGCTGATCTGAAAAGCAACCGCAGCTCCTGGGTGGGGGCAGCACCTGGCAGGAGACAGGAGTGCTTTTGCTGCACATTCTAGCAGAAGGCACGGACCCAAGCGCATGGGAGACCCGAGATACTAAAATCCAAGCTTTCTGTCCGCTGCTGGACTCATTTCCGGACGATGAACTGCTTGCAGGAAGCAAATTAAACATTGAAGAAGTCTTAAAATGGCCAAGACAACGTTAGCCTTTTGAAGCCTCCCTTGGGAAGTATGACAGGGCATGAATTCTTTTTTTTGTTTGTTTTTTCCCCCTTATGGTTGTGCAGATTTGATTCAGAAGATGGCTCCGTTGGTTTGCGGGAGGGCCTGGCGGCCGGTTTGGGCGTGTAAATGAAATGATCACGATTTGCAGCTGTGTGCCCCGGGCCCCTAGCAGAGGCCGCCACAGGATCGGGGACAACGCAGTGACACTTTGTAGCTCCCGTTTAGGCCGGTCAGCGCAGCCCCGGGTGTTAGAAGAAATCCCGCAACGATTCTCAAAGAATCAGGATGCCCATTTCTGCCCAGAGTGTAGACTCTGGTTTCCACTCGCCCAGTTAATCTGCTACAATAGAACACAAGTCTCAGCTTGTTCATGAAGTTTTCTCCTATTTTAGAGGCACACTTAGAGGTGACTAGTGTATACGTAGGGGCTGGTCTTCCCCACCTGGTTTCTAAATCTGGTCGGGACCCCCAAGAACACCCTTCCCCACCCCCCCACCCCCCCCCCAGCAAACCCATCCCAGCCTGTGGACTGCTGCTTCCTGACGCCCAGAACTCAAAGCAGCTGTTGTGTGCCTGTGCACTTGTGTGTGTGTGTGTGTGTGTGTGTGTGTGTGTGTCTGTGTGTGTGATCTACTATGTGACTATTTAACGATTGCCAAAATATTTAGACTAGAGGAGCATCCAATGGGTCAGTTGGATTGTGACTTACCTTCTTTTATGGTTTTTTTTTTTTAATTGCTTTCTGTTAAATATGCCCGTAATCCCCTCCCCACCGACCCCCCCCCCACTATATTTGTATATACTGCAATTTAAGAACTAAAAGGATGCTAAGAACTAAAAGGATGCCTTGAATTCGTTGTTTTACCGTTTTACTCTTTTGTCTGTTTGTTTTATTGGTGATTCTGCTGCCTAATGACCTTTTTTGTTTTTGTAACCGCTGGGGAAGCCGGAAGGATTAGGTCCCCCTGCCGGCTGCCTCCTCACTTGAGTTTATTGTAGACACTGGGGCTCTGAGTAAGTTTTGTTTGAATGCGGCCAACATGATTGTCTCGCTCTCCTTACCCTAAAAGAAACGAATCTGTCTGGCACCTTTCAGCTGTACCCTCGTATCTGCCTCTCTAATAAACGTATTTTTCTCAGTGTTGTGTATTTTAAGTGATTCTTCACCTTTCCGAGAAAATTATTCTGTGTAATACGGGTGTTTAACTCTTTTGTCTTCAGTAACGGGGAACTTTTCCGGCCAAATGCTTTTTAAAAATTCTGCCCTTCCCCGCCCCCACCCTTTAAAATGATGCCACCTTCTCTGTTTCTTGCCCCGTGTGCTCCTGAGGGCTTCCAGAATCCGCCTCTCTCTCTCCTCCTCTGCCCCCTCAAGATGAAGAACTTTCACTGTTCATTGCTGAGTCAACATTAAAGTGACAGGTTTTCCTTTTCTCGCCAAGATTGTACACTTTTGTAAAGCACAGAGAGTGTCAGCCGGGGACAGAATCCAGAACCGGGCCTTGAAATGCCTCGCGCCCTCCTGGGAACCTGGTCACATTTTTTTTTCCCCCCTTAGAAAGAGGGGGTCAGGGCGGGTGGGGGCAGCGTCTCCCATGCGGGCCTCTGTTCACCCCTGAAGGGAAGGCGGGTTCCCCAGGGAAAGTGGGAAGTGAAACCGTGAAAGTTCCTTATCTCAGACGTGCCCTGTGGTGACAGCCCCACTGTTCTGAAGCTGTCCCCCCTCCCGGGTGGTGCATTCTGGGAAACAGAGTGGCCCCCCCTGACCGCCTGCCTTCCTCTAAACCGTCTTTTTCTTTCTTTTTGTGTTGTAGATTCCTAGAGGCCTCGGGGAGCCTTCCCAGGAGAAACCCTCCGGTCTGCTTGTCTCCACAGGCCTGGGCGCCCGCGCTGGGCTGGACCGTGGCCCTGGACATCTCAGCCTGAAGTGACATTCCCCTCCCCACCCCGCCCCCCCCTGCCACGTAGCTGCTTGCCTTTTTCTTTTTCTTTCCTTTCGACAGCATGCCCCTCGTGGCCCGGCTCCTTCCGTGGCCCAGTCCGGCCACCTCTGCGGGGAGCAGGTCTATCCCTGTCCCCACCACACACAAAGGGCCACGGAAGGCAGCTAGACACGTGTTCCCTCCTCCCCGGGCTCCCACCTCGGCCCTCAGTCTACCTGGAGCATCCTGGCCCGTCCATGGTTCACACTGTGCCTTTCGTGAAAACTTTGCCACTGGTCGCCTCCCCCCCCCTGCCCGGGAGACTAACAAAATCTGGACGAGGAAGGCCAGGTGCGCACCAGGTGAACTGAGCGCCCGAATGTCACTGACGTGTTCCCGTGTCCCGAGTCTGTTGAGTATTCAGTGGTCCTTTTCTGGTTATGGGTCCTCACCTCGCCCCAAACACTGGCCCTTGCAACATGTCATGGCCCGAGCGCGCCCACGGTGGCCACGGGGGCACGCACACGCATGCACGCGCGCACCCCCCCCTCTCCGTGCACGCTCAGTACACACGTGTTTTTATCTGGGGCCCGTGCTCAGTGGCCCGGAAAGGTCTGGACTGGACGTCCTATTCCAGCCCGGGGGCCGCGCACAAAAGCCTGCATCCACCCGCCTTCTCCCTGTCGTCTCATTAATGAGCGCTGTGGACCCTGGCGCTTTACGAACGAGGGTCTCGCCTCGGCGTTAGCTGGTCGCAGGGCGAGAATTCCCATCTTTCCATGAATTCCGAGATGTGCGTCTTAGGATTTTGGCGCTTTCCTCACCAAAGACCCTGTGCTGCCCGTGGCTCTGGCTTCTGTGTGTTCTCACGTGTTCTGCAGGCCACGGAGACTGGACTGCGTTTGCCTCTGGAGCTAGGTTGCCCGCCCCTTGCGGATCCTCGGGGACAACGTGAGGCCATGTAGCCTGTGGCCACTCATGCCTTAGAGCAGCGCAGCGTTCCTTCTTTTCTGGTGCAGAAACAGTCGGGAGAAATCACTGGCTGGGACTGTCTGTGGACGAGACCCCATCCGAAGCCCAAGAAGGAAATCGGGCCTCTTTCTTGTCTCGTTTGGCTTTTGGTAACTAGGCGGTCACCTCGAGCCTCCTCAATTTTTCTCGACGTTTACGAATCTAAGACCAGGGTGTCTTCTGGGAGCCGAAGGGACAGGGACAGGGACAGAAACGGGCAGGTGCTAAGGGGCTTGGGCCTGTGTCCAGCGGCCCCAAAGATGGCTCCTCTCAGCAAACCGGGGTTGACCAGACGCCTCCCTCAGAGCGGCTCGGCGACTAGAAACTTCCAGCAAGCAAACGCCCGGGGTTGAGCAAGTGAACCGAAGTCGCTTTGGGTTTAAAGGCGAGCCAGCGAGAGAGCATGAGCCGCCCCCCCTTCTGTCTCTCTGTCCTTCTGTCTGTCCCTAAAGGGGGCTACGCCCTTGGCTTGACGATCACCTGCCGGAGAGGCTGCGGCCACTGGCTGTCGCGAGGCTGCTACGTTGGCGGCAGGCTTCCGGTCCCCACGGTGGCGGCGCACCCGTGGCCGACTCCTCAGTCTCGCGAGAGGGCCGGCGTGGCACGTGACCCGGAAGCCAGGCGGCCAAAGGGCGAAGGGGGGGCCGGGGCTCCCCTACGTCCCTGCAAACCTACAGGTGCGTGGTTAGTCCGGGCGGCCCCGGGGGCTCCACGGACGGCTTCTGCAGCCGCCGGGTCACCAGGTGTCCCCAGGAACTTCTGAATCTCACCAGGCCAAGCTGACCACTCTCCACCCCACAGAAGATGCTAATGGTTTTTTAAATCGATTTGAGAGCCTCGGTAACGCATGCGCATTGCATCTTTCCCATCCCGGGTCAGAACAGATTCATTTCTCGCAACATAGGGGATACGGTAGAAGCTGCAGTGATTTGTCCTTTTCATGTCTGTTAAACCCGATATAGAATATACTCGTATCTTGTACCCCCTGCGCCTTCCTCCCCGCCCCCCCCCCCCCCCGCCTTCCTTCTGTACCACCTGCGTCCAAAAAAGAATGCATCGTAAGCACTTCTCAGTGTTCGGCGTGGGGTTTGCGCTGTGAGGCCGAGCTCATCAAAGGAAATAAGTTATTATGTGATAGTTGAGACGTATCGTTCACTCTGGGAGTCCTACTGGGAGCTCATCTATCTATTCGTACGGACCAGTTCACGTAGGGTAGAGATGCGGAATTTCCGACCTGCTTCCCGGCCTCCCCGCCCCGCACCCCCGATGCCTGTGGTTTCCCTGCCGATGCTAGAATACTGTTGTCGTAAGAATGACTAAGTTTTAAGGAGCCTGCCCTGACAATGACCTAAAAACGAAACGAAAGACAGGAACTTGTCATTTACCCCGTTTTTCCTTTGCAGGATAAAAAGGTATGGAAAGCCGTAATGGGATTTTCCTTTGGATTTTGATGGCGCTCGCCTCGAAGCTTCCAGGCTGTGAGGCTCAGGCCAGATGAGCTGTAGCACAGGGGCCCCCTAATGCTTTCTGGTGACTTCCGTAATTACAGGAGAAAGTTTACTGAACGTGGAAAAAAAAAAAAAGTTACATCGATGCTAAGTATTTTTCCAGAAATCTTGGTTTCATACTTCCTCATGCCTCTGCCTCGTGTGCTTCTATCATTAAAAAAAACAAAAACAAAAACAAAACTTCTTTAGAGAGTGATCCAAAATTCTATTTTAACCTGACGTTGAGCACCTTTAAACTTTTTAGTTTATTTGTGCGCGTGGCACTAATTCTAAGCTTTGGAGGCATCTCAAGTGTTGTAACGGCCCATTGCCATTGTGAAGGTTCTGGAACTGCCCATTTGTCTCTGGAGATGGAATTAAACCAAATAAAGTGCTTCCATTGGAAGGCTTATATTGACCTTGTAACTATACGTTAACCCTCTTAAATGTTAAATAAAAGTATAACCTCTGTTACGTTGTCACGGGTCTGTTTTTGTTGTACTGGCGGGGTGACCCGGGTCACGGAAGCAGGCAGGGCCCCTGCGCTGGGGGGTGGAGGCGGCTGGGCCCGTCCGCACCTCGCTGATTTACTGTGTGAACCCAAGACGAGTCACGTAGCCGTCGAGACTGGGGGGCCGGGCTCGCTCTGACCACCCCCCCACCCGCTGGGGGAAAAGCTGGCTGTCGGGGACATTGTGATGAGAGATTCAAGTTGATTCAGTCCAGGGATCTGGGGAGGCTCCTTAGGAGCAGGAAGTTTGTTTTTCATGCACTTGGCAGCTACAGGTTTTCAGGGATCCTATGGTAGGAGTGGGGGGGGGGGGGCTGGGAAAATGGGGCAAGTTTGCCGTTGGTTCACTGACGCTCTGCTGTGTCAGGTGCAAGTGCCCGGACCCGCCCCCTGGCTAGTTTGGCTTCTGTGGGGCCCCAGACGGCGTGCGACATCGCAGGGTGGAGGCCCAGGCCTGCACGCACAGGATGTGCGCGGCGGGAGGCCGGGTCCCTACCGGCGCAGAGAATCCGGCCCCAGGCTCTGCGGGGGGAGGTACAGCGGTTTGTGCCCACACCTCTTGGGGCCCTAAGGCTCCTCCGAGCCATGTTCGGAGAACATTCTCGGGAGGGAGGGAAACAGCACCGCGGAGCGTGAGCAGGGGCAGCCTCGCCGGCGCCAAGCGGCTGCGGGGTGGGAGGCGAGGCCACCAATAAGAGGCCGGCCCTCCCTGGGGCCTTGGCCTCCTCCCCCAACCCCGGTGTGACTGGACTTTAAAGCCGGAGCTCCTGACTCAGGAGGCAGCGGACCCGTCGGTCAGGCTGCCCCGCTGGGGCCGGGAGTCTGCGGGGGCAGGGCCGGGCCTCTCCGGGCGGGTGGGGGCCTCCCCCGGCCTCCCCGGCGCCGGCCGCACCCAGGCCCGGCAGCGCGGTCGCAGAGGCGGGGGCGACCCCTAGCGGGAGAGGGGGTCAGCGCGTCAGGGGAAGGACGCCCCCTGGCGGGGGACCCGGTAACGGGCAATACGATGGAGGTGGGCTGAGCCAGCGGGGCTCAAGGGTCTCTCTCTCTCTCTTTTATTAAAGCAAAAGAGATCCCTGGAGTCCGCCCCACGGGACAGCCTGGAGATCCAGCTCTGAACCGGGGCTGAAGGAGGGAGGCCAGCCTAGCTTCCTGGGACGCACGTCCCCGTGCGCTGAGCCGCGGGCAAGTCCTGTCCCCCGCTGGAGGAGGCCTCCCCTTCCCTCCCTGGCCCCTGCTGCTCTTTTCCGAGGCAGTAAGCCTGTGGCCAGCACCCTCTCAGACCAGGGATTAAAGTGTGAAGTCTGTGAAGCGACCCTTGGGTGTGTCGGGAGCTGTTTACAGCCATGAGGCCCTGGTTTATTATCTATTTCATTGTTTGTATTTTCTAATTTTTTCCCATTTTTTAAAAACATTTATTTATTATTGAGAGACAGAGACAGAGCATGAGCGGGGCGGAGAGACGGGGGGGCGGGGGGGGACACAGAATCCGAAGCAGGCTCCAGGCTGTCAGCACAGAGCCCGACGCGGGGCTCGAACTCACAGACCGCGAGATCATGACCTGAGCTGAAGTCGGACGCTTAACCGTCGGAGCCACCCAGGCGCCCCTCATTGTTTTTATTTTTTAAGGTGTGGAAGAAAACACAGGGATCTTCTCTTCATCAGCTCTTTGGCCCCGGAAGGAAGCAGCAGGGGCCGGAAGGATCCCGGGCAGCATCCTGCCTGGTGCAGGGGGAGGGGGGGGTTGGGCGCCCCGGCAGCGTGCACACCCTCTCACTGCCCCCAGGCCAGCCTGTGCCCGCTCCCACTCACCAGACACCAGGCTGCTCACTGGGGTCAGATCCCGGGAAGGGCTGGAGACAGCATCCTAACACGCCCCTGGGACAGCTTTCCAGAAGGCACCTGGTCCACAGCTCGGACTGCCCTTCCCACAGCTCCCCCGGAGGGCGTTCGTTTCTCCCGCACCTGCTCCTTCCCCGCAGTGACGCTCCTCTCCTGCACTCCTGCACGGAAACCAGCCAGAGGGAGGCCCCATTCCAAAACACCACTGGCTTCCCTCAAGGCTCTGTGGGGGCTCAAAATGAGGTGGGGGGAGACTCACAGGCTTGTTTGTGCGGAATTGCAACGGGCACGAAGGTGGGAAGCCACACTTCCTGGGTGGCCCGCGCCTTGCCCGTGTATTTGCGAATGCGGGTTTGTGAGAAGCACGGGCAGATGGGACGGCAACCGCACACTCCCCGGCCGGGCCGTGGCTCTGGCTCCTCTAAAAGGTGCTGCTGGAGTGAGGCCCAGTCCCAGCCTAAGGGAGCAGCCCGACGGGGGGGGGGGGGGGGGGGGGGAGCCGGCAGGAGGGAAAGACAGGAAGGGGCCTCCCCTGCTGCCCGGTGGTTGCTTCCTGTCCCCATTCAGTCCGCAGTCCGCGGGGTGAACATCCACGGTCTCCTCTTTTGTCTCAGGATTCCAGCACCTAAGGTTGGCCGAGCCACTTAAAACCTGGTGTTTCTTTTTAAGATTATTTATTTGGAGAGAGAGAGTGCCTGTGTGTAAGCGGGGGAGGGGCAGAGAGAGGGAGAGAGAGAGAATCCACAGGTGGAGACAGCAGGTTCCACGCTGTCAGCGCAGAGCCTAACTCGGGGCACAGTCTCACGAACCGTGAGATCATGACCTGAGCCGAAACCAAGAGACGGACGCTGAACGGACTGAACCAGCCCAGCGTCCCAAAGCCTGGTGCGTCGAGGGAAGATGTAAAGCATTTTAAGGCCCAGTGGTACCTCCCAATCTCTCCCCCACCTTCCTGTAGACCAGTGACTGTCTCCAAAACTCTGAATCAGCAGAACTGGTTCTCTCTCATCCTCCAAGGTAAGCAAGAAAAGCCAGTCGTGCAATCTGCACCATGGGAATTCTGTGTAGACGACGTTCCAATGCGAGCAAAGCTAAAGATACTGCTTAGACACAGACGCACGCGGCCACGGAGGCCAGGGGCTACCTCTGGGGTGGGGCGAGGTGGCAGGCGTGCTCAGGAGGGACCCACAGCAGTCCGTGGGGACCGGTGATGGTGACACCGAGGAACCGTTCTCGGCGCTGAACACGCTTCTGCACACTCACGTGTGAGGGGATCTCACGAGCACGTGTGTTTCAAGTTAATACATAAAAGCCGCCAATTCTTCTCTCCCCACCAGACCCCACGGAGTAGCAACAAAACCACCCCAAACCGTGGGGCAAATAAAACACGAGCGTCACTAAACGTCAGGGAGCTGGACACCGGCCACCGCGATGCAGTGACGCCGGCACAATGTCGGCCGTGCGCCGAGGGAAAGGTCCCCGGGGCCGCGAGGCGGCCTTGCCCGGCCCAGGGAGGGCGGCCCCTGCTCGATGCGGGGTTACTCGGAGTGGCCAGGGCACGGCGCCAGGAGGGGACCGGCCTGTGGGATGCGGGGCCTCGACACCCCCGGCCCCCCCTCCCCGGTCCCCGCCCCTGCTTCTCTACGCGGCCGGGGAAAGGCCGGCGCGTGTAGGCAGACTCCTCTTCCTCTTCCGCTCCCGCGGCTTCCAGACACTGGTTCAGAGCCACGCAGAGGCCCCGCTGGCACAGTTATCGGTGACGCCGATCACCCCGGCTCCGCACCCCCCCTACACCCCCCGCGCGGACGCACAGACAACAGCGTGGGCTGTGGGGGACGCATACGTATTTATTATGACATTCTGGACACAAACGAGGCCGCGCAGACCTGGGGCGAGCTCACAACCTGGCGCGGAATCTGTGCGTCCTGGCCAGGGTGACGTGCGGCCGCCCGGCTCTGAGGCGTGGTGGCCGCTGCGGCTCTCTGAAGACTGTGACAAAGGTCAAGGGATTCCACAGCGGCTGGTTCTTTGATCACATGCTGCCTCGGTGGGGAAGGAGCCAGGTAGAGACGGCAGGAGCGAGCTGCGAGCTTCAGCGTCGAGAGCCTCGGGGCTCTGCCTGAACGGCCTGGCAGTTCCACCGACATCTGCTTCTACAGAGACTGAAGGCCACGGCGTGTGGGGGCTTCGGTTCCAGGACCCCTTCCCCATCCCCCACTCACTCTGGCCCCAGGGGCAGCCGCCCCAGCTGCTTCGTCCAGGGGCTTCAGTGCCGCGGGAAGCGAGACCCAGGCCCCCCGTGCTCACCCCGACCGCCCCAGCCGTGGCCTCGCTCGGCATCATCCAGAACATACTTCCACGACGGGCGCGCAACAGCGCGGGGAGGAAGGGGTAGCTTGTGTTTTCTAGCGCCAGCCCCCAGGGAAGCCGCGTGAGCAGCAAGAGACAGTGACAGCGGGGGACCTCTGTCTCATCACCCGGTTCCCCGGTGGGGGCAAGCTCCAGCCAATCCATGGGGCAGCACAGGGACGGAGCTGCCTCCAGAAGTCATCTCTACTGACAAATCCTGCCCCCACCCCGGATCCCGATCGCGCGTGAGTCCAGAGTCGCTAGTGTGCAGGAGAAACGCTGACAGCAGTGTGGGACTCCGGAGCCTGTCTGTGGCCACGGAGTCGGGCGAAGCGGGGCCCAGGGAGGAGCTGGCCCCCGCACCCCGACCTCGCGTGCTCGGCACCCTGCTCCCCAGCTCTGGGCTGTGAGTCCGCGTGCTGGACGGCCACGGTCCCTGACTGCGAGCCCCAGGGACAAAAGCCGGGCCCGAGTTAGCGCGAGGGCGGGTTGGGGACACGACGCTCGTGGCACACGGGGACGGACACCCAAGTTAACGAACGTCGCCGAGCCTCGGCCGTTTGAACAGCCTGCGGTGGATGCGCTTCCTGGTTGTGGCACGACTCGCTTGAACCGAAACAACTTTTCTGCCTCTTTACACATCTGGGTTTCCAAAGTGGCCGGCCTGTCTTCGGGGTACAAACGCGCCCTCTGCTGGGAGGAGGGCGAAGGCAGGGGCCTGTGGGGACACTTGGGGCACTCAGCCCGGCGGGGCCCACGAGAGGGTTTCTCCCAACAGCCTCCCGGAAGGTGTGTTCGGGGACGCGCTCTTCCAACACGCCAGGAACACGAGAGGGTCTCTGGAAAGGGAGGGGACTTACAGACTGGCCCACCAAGTCACACGGCCCGGGTCTCGGCTTCGATCTTCTGCTCCCCGTGTAAGCTCTCTGGGTCCTGGAGCTGGGCCACACTCTGTCGGATGGCGATCTCGGGGCCACCGCCATACAGGTTGTTCAGGTAGACCCAGGTCTCCTCCGAAATCTGCCCATAGTCAGCTCCTGCAGGGCCCAAGAGGGCACCGGGTCGGGGCCGGGCTCACGTCTGCCCCCTCACTCCCTTGATGACGCCATGGTCTTCGGCAGTGGGGGCTCCGGGAGGTGCAGGCCCCGACAGGGAGGGAGCGCAACTATGCGTTTCCGTGCAAAGCGGTGAAATGCAAATCCAGGATGCCCCAGCAGGACGTCTGTGCTCTCAGGACCCCAGAGGGTGCATCTCTGCGCCCCGTTTCCGGGGGTATGGGGTTCACACAAAGGGCAGGTGGAGGCCGACACAGGGCACGGGTGTGAGCGGCGGGGGCTCCTGGGAAGACTGTGACTGGCAGCTGGGGGGCGGGGATGGGGGGGAGCCCGGCCGGCCCAGAAGCCCAGGGCTGGAGCCGGCGAAACTCACCCTGCTTCAGTTGAATGTGGCCGCTTCCCCTGGCCTGTGCGATCCTGCTGTTGTCAATGGGCCCGGGGGGCTCTGGAACAGAAACAGCTCAGGCTCAGCACCTCTGGGCCTCTGCAGCGGCGGGAAGAAACCCCAGCCCCCCCCCCCACCCCCACCCCGGCCCTCCGCCTCTCAACAGGTAAGAGCCATTCTCAAGGCGTCACTCCAACACCTGTGGCCCCCGAGAGGCTGTCCGGGCCGCAGGGGGTCAGTGTGACGTCCTTCCAGGGGCAGGTGTGAGCTCGTGCGTGGAAGTCTGAGAGCCAGAAGGGACTCGTAGCATCCCTGGAGCCCGCATGGGGGACTTCAGGGACCCACGAGCTAGTTTCAGACCCCTCACTGTAGACGGCAGCTGCCACGCGCCGGGCACCCTTCCCGAAACCTCACGGAAGCCTCGACCACCTGATCTGAGAGCCGTCACAGAAGCAGGGGAAGCAACAGCCCAGGTAAGAGCTGGCAGGAATAAGGCTGGGGCCGGAGGTAGGGCTGTAGCTCCAGAGCCCGTTTCTCCATCAGGGCCAAGCCCCACTGCTTCCACCAACACGAGGGAGGCCTCGGGGTGTCCCTGGGACCTTGCCGCCTGACACGGGCTGGACAGCGGTGAGGTCCCTCCCTCCCTCCCCTTTCCCGGAGTCCTGGCTGGAGCTTATGCCCTGAAAGGCAAATGTCCCGTTCACAGAACCCACTGGCTCTGCCGACCCTGCCAGGTCCCCAAGCCCCCCCCCGGTCTGGGAGCCCAAGTGTGGGGCTTGAGGGTGGTGAGGGTGGCCGCAGGCAGGCCAGGGCTCAGGCTCGGCTGTTTCTGACTGCAGGGGACTGCAGAGGGCTCTGGGAGCTGCCTTGTGATGGGGCCTGTCTCCGCCTCTGTAACTCGTGGGGTCAGAGGACACTGTGTCCACTGTCTTTCCTAAGAGCTTGAAGCCATCTATCCACTAAAATCTAGTATTTAGGGCAAGAGAACCCTCAAAGGAAAGGGCCTGGCAGGAGGAAAGAAGGCCTCCTCTGGGCACCAGCAGGGACGGGAGAACAGGAGAGAAGGGGAGGGAAGGGGCGGAGCCAGACGGCTTCTCTCCCACTACAGCAAGAAGGCGTGGCTCCAGGACACTGGGTGGTCTGGCCCCTGCTAGGTAGCCCGGTGGGGACAGCGACCCCAGCGCGCCGGGCTGGCATAACACCCAGTGCTCTTCGCTCCTCCAGGAGGCGGGCGCTCGCCTAAACCTGCTGGGCAGCCACCGACCACCCCAGGCACCCCCTCTCCCGCCTCCTGGGGCCCTCCCCGCAGATCTGAAGCCCCAGGGCCCTCCCGGCGGCCGGGCGGAGTGCCAGGCCCGTGCTCCACTCACCATTGTCCTTGCCCTTGACAAAGGCTTCCCACTCCCGGAACCACTGCATGCTGATGCAGTAGATGACGCCGGGGGACTCCTCGGCCTGGAAGGCTTTGTTGAGCTGGGCCGGCCAGGGGAGCAGAGGGGAGGGTCGGCGGGATGGTCCCAGCACCCCGCCAACCCGCACCCTCGACTCTCAGAAGACACCAGATCCTCCAGGCAGAAACCGCGGGGCCCCCAGACAAGCTCAGAGGAACGTCCCCCCGCGGCCCCGCCACCCGATGTCTTTTCAAGGACTTTAATCCAAGGGAGAAGGCACGCAGATGCGGCTCTCCCGCACTTCACGGACGGCGGCCGATCACTCCCTCGTTAACTATTCTGACGCGTTTTGTTTTCTCGTGGGCACAGAGCGCAGTGTCCTTTAACGTCTTTCACCTACGCGTCTGCTACAGGATGATGGATGGCCCCCGGTCGCCTGTTCTGAACAGCCCCGGGGCCGGGGTGTGCCCGGGGCCCCAGCACCGCACTGCACGAGCCCCTTTCCTACACGGCATCGCCCTGGGTCCTGTTTTGCCACCTGATTTTTCTCACTCAACGCCCCTTTCGGGGTCAGTGGGTAGCACCCATGGTTCTCAGTGGGAGGGGGAAGGGACACTGCCAGCGTCTGGAGGTCATTTTCGTGTGGCTGGCACGGAGGCGGCCAGGGATGCTAACTGTCCTATCACCCGCAGTCCAGTCCCCACGACAAAGAACCATCCAGCCCCGAGCCACGGTGCCCGTGGCTTACCAGCACACCCGGCAGATGGACCTGAGCCTCCCGAAGCCCGCCCTCCTGCTGGTAAAATCTTAAATGTCCGGCCAGGCCTCTGGCCACTCCGTTCTCCCCACAGAACGCGTCTTCCAGACGGAGCCTGGCTGCACGCGGCTCTTCAGTCCCCAAATCCCCGCGTGGCCCCAGCGGAGGCGAGAGGCGCCCCACCCCCACCCGCACGCACCTTAATGAAGGTGTCGATCTCCGTCCGCCTGCGCTTGGCCAGTGCCTCTATCTCCACCTGGCAGATGGAGCACACGTACAGGTGGTTCACGGCAGGGCCGCCCCCAAACCTGCACCGGGAGGGAGGGCCAGGAGGGGGGAGCGGAGAGGGAGGGGGAGAGGGAGAGAGAGCGCGAGCCCTGAGGGGCGGGTTCCAGTAGGGGAGGCAGCAGAACTTGCCAGAGAGCCACGACCGCCCTCCACGTGGTGGGTTTCTCCTCCTCTGGGGAGGCTCCCCAACGCTGCAACCCTGGGTGCCCTGTGCACAGCCCGTTCGCTTTTCTGTCTTCCTCGCCAGTCTGGCAAGGGCACCCGTGTGCCAGCACGACCACGGCACCCGGCACAGGGCCTGCCCCGGCACGGGTGTGTCACAAACAGATGTTTAATGGCTGAAGAGGGATTAACGTTCTCGCTTCCTCTCTTGGCTGCTGGGCGGGAGCCCTTGCGGCCAAGAGCCCACCCGGCCAGACCCCGGGGACGATGCCAAAGGGACGCAGAAGGTTGTCCCTCTGCGGGCAGGAGGGTGGAGCTCCGCGGGATATGGGGACACATCTCCCTGTGGGGCTTGGCCCACCGTCCTGCAACCGGGCAGAGTCCGCGCCTGACCTGCCAGCGGCCGGGGCAAAGCCTGTCCCGACCCGTCTGAGCACGTGCTGGGCATGGCATGTCCTGCCCACCTGTCCACAGAGCCACCTGGGCCTGAAGGCCACCCGAGCCGGGCCTGCCCCAAGCCGGCGCTCCCAGGACTATCTGTGACAGGGACCAACACGCTTGCTTTTGCCTGAGCCGGTTTTGTCCCTCCTGACCGGAAGGATCCAGCTGGATGCCCACCAGTGTCTTTTTCCCTGCAGTTCGTGTGCCAGGGAAGCCCCTGCAGCCGCTTCTGTGCGGCTCTGCCCGGAGTGGAGGGCGGCGTGGGGCCCACGGTGGCGTCCGTTCCCCGAGCTCCTTCCCTGCCCCGCCGAGCGCCGGGCCCTCCCGGAAGAGGCAGGCACGGCACCTACCTGTTGTAGAGGTGTTCCCAGACGTTCTGGGGCAGGATCACTACCAGGTCGTCGATGTAGTGGTATTTGTTGGGCGGGATGCCTGGGGAGGAAGGCAGAGGGACGGGGAGCTGGGGGCTCGGCCGCCCGCCCCGCGCCCCCACCGCAGAGAAGGCGCCCTCACCTCCGTGGGAGCAGAGGAAGGTGTGGTTGGTGATGGGCCCCGGCTCCGCGAAGGTGTTGAACTTGTTAAGCCATTCCCGGGACACGTAGAACCGCAGCAGGCTGGGCTCCCGCATGGCGGCCAGGGATACCACCTGCTGCCGCTCCCGCACAGCCTCCTCGCTGCTCTTCCTGGGGCAGGGGTGAGGCGAGGGCCGGTGGGGTGGGGTAGGGCAGAGGTGGGAGGGGGTTGGGGCAGGAGCATTGCGCGCAGCTGTGCCTGGGCTCACTCCATGCAGGGGCACCAGCCACAGATGGCAGAGGTGTGTTCGGGGCCACCTACCACCACTCCCCCTGCCTGAGCCCCACCCCTGCCCGAGTTCCGGCCACCGTCCCCTCCCACGGGACCACCACGGAAGACCCAAACTCGACTTCTTGGGCTTCCCACTTTCCCGCGGTGGCCACAGGGCTCTTTCTTCCAAACTGAAACCCTTGCTGCCTGAGTCTAGAGCCCTTCCAGGCCCCACCCACCCTGACGGAAGCCCCAGGGGCCAGGGGCGGGACGCCCAGGCCCGCAGGTCACCAGCTCTACCCCGACGGCCCACCCAGGGCCCCCACCTGTAGAAGAGGACGTAGGCCTCGGCGTTCTGCACCACCGTCTCGTGGACCTCGGTGACATACTGGTCATCGAACTCGTACCACTGCCCGTTGATGACGTTCTGGCAGTAGGCGATGTAGTGGCCACCTGCGGCGGGAGGGGCGGGAGGGGCAGGCGGGTCACGGGTGGCCTAGGGGACGGGGACAGGGAGGGGCAGGGGTGGCCGGACTCACTGCCTGCTGTGCCGTGGTGGCAGATGACAGAGAGGAGGTCGTAGGTGGTGATCTGCGACGTGCACTCCTTGGCAAGGAATGGACGCAAGTCAAGTCCCTCGAGGGGGAAGGAGACGTGGCTGCTGATTTTGAACGAATACATGACCTCGTGCCGAAAGCGCTTCAGGTGGATGCACAGGATCTGCGGGGACCGGGGGCAGGTGTCGGTCCCCCCAGACGGGGCTGGCTGGGGCCCTGCGAGCCCTGGTAACCAGGCAGGGTCTCAAGGCTAGGCTCTGGGACACCCGCCAGCCCGCTGTTCGGTCCACTCGGGTCTTGCCATTCAGGTGAAAACAAGGAACCTAGCGGCTAGAGCCTTCCAGAGGCCCAGGCGGGTGGGTGGGTCACACCCACCGAGCCGCCTGAACAAGGGAAGAGCCCCACGTGGGAGCCGAGCTGGCTCGCCGCAAGGCACGAGGAGAGGCACGGGTGACGGCAGGGCCACGCCGACGGCTGCCGAGACGGGCGTCCCAAACCTGCTCGGCACGGCCCCGAGCTCCCGCCTCTCGGGCACCGCTCCTCTCTGCTCAGGTTTCAGTGAGCCCGTTCCTGCCTCGGAGCTTTGCCCGCCGGCTCCTTCCCCCCTCGCCCCCACGAGGCCCACACAGCCCCCGCGCTCAGGGCCCACTCAGACGGACTCCCCCAGAGAGGCCTCCCCGCACACCCACCGTCCCCGGGGTGGCACCCTCCGCCCCACGCCCGCCCCAGTCCCACTGGGACTGGCACAGTGCGGGAGGAGCTGAGGGAGGGCCCACGTCGCCGTCCAGACCCCTCCCAGCAGGCCTCTCAGCCAAAGCAGTGGACTCCCCCCTGAAGTGGTCAACTCTCCCCAGCCCCGGGCTTCTTGGGGGAGGAAGGATGCTCAGTGACAGGCAGTGGCGGGGGCGGGGGCGCTGCTCCACTCACCTCGGGCAGCCGCAGGACCTTACAGTATTTCACCCCGTTCCGCAGCCTGGCAGGGACAACGGGCGAGAAGCAGTGAGTGTCCGGGTGTGGGGGTAGAGCGGCACCCTCCCAACAGGGGCACGTCTGTGAGGTCAGGGTCAAACTCCCCGGGCGAGCAGGGGAAGTACGCGGGACACAGACGGACGGAGGGGTCGGAATGGGAAGCGGGGGAGAGGCCCCAGGACACACACACACTTACTTTTTACACCGTTCACAGCTGTACATGTTGTCACCTAGAGCAGTAAATGCAGACAACGGTTAGCGGGGACAGGGAATGGCAGAGGTGGACACGATCATTTATGCTGACGGCACACAACCCGACGGGCTGCCTGCAAGAGACTCACTTCAGTGTTAAGGGCACACAGGCTGGGAGAGAGGGATGGAAGGAGACATTCCCTGCAAATGGAAACCAAGAGAGCAGAGGTGGCCATATTGGTATCAGATAACACGGACTTTCGGTCCAAATCCGTCAGGAGAGACGAAGAGGGTCACCATGTGGTGATAAAGGGGTAATTCAAAAAGAAGAGGTAACTATTGTAAATATATGCATCCAACCCCACTGGACCTAAATATGGGAAGCGAATATTAACACAACTAAAGGCAGAAAGAGTCGGCAATACGGTAACAGTTGGGACTTTAACGCCCCACTTTCAACGCTGGGCAGATCATCCAGGCAGAAAATTAATAAGGGAACCAGACCTGAAGGACTACAGACCAAGTGGGCCTAACAGACACAGACAGAACATTCTACCCAACAGCACCAGAATACACGTTCTCAAGTGTGCACGGCACATTCTCCAGGACAGATCCTTTGTGGGGCCACAGAGCAAACTTGGAACAAACCTGGGAAGACAGATATAGTATCCAGATCTTTTCCAAACACAGCGGTATGAAACGAGAAACCATTAACGGGAAGAAAACTAGAAAATTCACAAACATGTGGACATGAAACAACACACTCTTCAACAACTGACGGGTCAGAGAAAAACTCAAAAGAACTCAGGAAGCATCTCAAGACAAATGAAAATGAAAATATAACATACCACCACATATGGGATGCAGGAAAAGCAGTCTAGGAGGGAATTTCATAGCAATAAGTGGCAACATTAAGAAAGCAAACAGATCTCAAACAACCTTTTTCGATGAAAGAGAAAATGAAAAATAAACTAAGGCCAAACTTGGCAGAAGGGAGGAAACGACAGAGATTAGAGCGTAAATAAACAGAGATGAGAAAAAAACAATAGAAAAAAAAAGATCAGTGAAACTAAGAGTCGGTTTTCAGAAAAGATAAAATTGAAAACGCTTTTAGCTAGATTAGCAAAAGCAGAGACAGAGAGGATGTAAGTAAATTATAAATGGAGGGGGGCTCTTACAACTGACACCACAGAAACACAAAGGATCACAAGAGGCACTGTGTCCAATTCGCTGTACCCCAAATTGGATAGATAACCCAGAAGAAACGGACAAATTTCTAGAGATATACAACCAAGACTAAATCATGAAGAAAGAGAAAATCTGAAGAGACCAGTAATAAGGAGATTAGAACAGTATTCTTTCCACCTTGCAATAGTAGTAAAAAGTAAAAACTTCCCAACAAAAAAAGTCCAGGACCAGATGGTTTGCCGGTGAATTCTACCAAACATTTAAAAAAAAGAATTAACACCAATCCTTTTCAAACACTTCCAAAAAGCTGAGCAGGGAGCACTCTCAGACTCATTTTATGAGGCCAGCAGCACCCTGATACCAAAGTTAGATAAGGACACTAAAGGAAAAGAAAACGATGGGCCAATATCCCTGATGAATGTTGACGGGAAAATCGTCAAAAAAAATTCTAGCAAACCGAATTCAGCATCACATTAAAAGGCTCACACACCATGATCAAAGGGAATTTAAACCTGGGAGGCAAGTATGGTTTATCACACACAAATCAATACACAGGATACTCTACATTCATAGGATAAAGGGTAAAATCATCTGATCCTCTCAACCCAGAGAGGAAAAGCATTTGATGAATTTCAACACCCTTTCACGATAAAAGGTCTCAGTAGGTTAGGTGTAGAGGGAACACGCCTCAGCATACCGGAGGCCACCTAAGACAGGCCCACGGCCAATGTCATCCTGAATGGTGAAAAGCTAGCAGCTTTTCCTTCAAAATCAGGACCAAAACAAGGGCGCTCACTCTCACCAGGCCTATTCTAGCCAGTACTAGAAGTCCTAGCCAGAGCAATTAGGCAAGAAAAAGAAATAAAAGACGTCCAAAAAGGAGAAGAGGAGGTAAGGAGCTCAGGCTGCCTGTATGCGGATGACGCGATCCTACACATAGGAACCCTAAAGACTCCCCCAAAAAACTGTTAGCGCTGACAGATGAATTCAGGGAAGATGCAGAGCACAAACTCAACATATAAAAACCAGCGGCATTCCTGTGCACTGGCAGTGAAATATCTGAATGAGAAACCAAAAAAACAAACCCATTTACAATCGGGTCAAGGATGATAAGACACACAGGAAGACGTTTAACCAGGGAGGTGAAAGATCTGTACGCAGAAACCACATGTCATCGATGAGAGACACGGACAAAGATGGCCGTGAGACCGTGGAAAATACAGCTGTTGGCCTCTGCCCCAGGTTCCTGGCTCACACTCCCTAAGGTCCTTCTACTTTCCTAAGTGGTAAGAGCACTAGAAGCATCATCTGTTCTGATATTTGGTCTTTGATCCTTTGACCCCACTTCCTGGCAGGCTTCTAAAGGTCTCTTGGAATTTCCTAGGTGATGGCAGTGGCTTTTGTCCTAACAAGGTGACTCTGGATGGCTCTGGGATTGGGGCTGATCACCAGAAAGACGGAGCCATGATTAGAAGTTTGGAATTTTCAGGGGCGCCTGGGCGGCTCAGTCGGTTGAGTGTCCGACTTCGGCTCGGGTCATGATCTCACGGTCTGTGGGTTCGAGCCCCGCACTGGGCTCTGTACTGACAGCTCGGAGCCTGGAGCCTGCTTCGGATTCTGTGTCTCCCTCTCTCTTTGCCCCTCCCCTTTTTGCTCCTCCCCTCTCTCTTTGCCCCTCCCCTCCAGATGCTCTGTCTCTCTCTGTCTCTCAAAAATAAATAAACGTTAAAAAATTAAAAAAAAAAAAAAGTTTGGAATTTTCAGCCCCACCTGTGTCCTACAGAGGGAGGGGCTGGAAATGGGAGTTTATAACCGATCATGCCTACGTGAGGAAGCCTCCATAAAAATCCCAATGGCATGGCGTTTGGCCACCTTCCAAGTTGGTGGACGTGTGGAGACGAGGGAAAGTAGCGAGCTCGGAGGTCAAGGAAGTTCTGCCCCTTCCCACATACCCTGCCCTGTGCAGCTCTGCCGTCTGGCTGTTCCTGAGTTAAATATGTTTTTTTAACATTTATTTATTTTTGAGAGAGAGAGAGAGACAGAGTGCGAGTGGGGGAGGGGCAGAGAGAGGGAGACACAGAATCCCAAGCAGGCTCCAGGCTCCGAGCTGTCAGCACAGAGCGCGACGCGGGGCTCGAACTCCGAACCGTGAGATCATGACCTGAGCCGAAGTCGGACGCTTAGCTGACTGAGCCACCAGGGTGCCCCTGAGCTACATCCTTTCACGATAAACCAGTAATCCAGCAAGTAATGGCTCTAGCAAATTAATCAAGCCCAAGGAGAAAGGGTTGGAACCTTCGAGCTACAGCCAGTCAGAAACACAAGTGACAACCAGGACCCGTGACTGGCTTCTGAAGTTGGGGAGGGGAAGTCTTGTAGGACTGAACCCTTAACCTGTGGGATGTGATGCTGTCTCCAGTGTCAGAATCGAGGCGGATTCTCAATACCCAGCTGGTGTCACACAACTGCTTGGAAGGGGAACGGCACCACGCATCTGGCATCGGGAAGGTAGTAAGAGTGATAGGAGACTGAGTTGTTCCCACACGGTGACCCAATACATGAGAATAAATGAATAAATTCACGGATCAGAATACTAGATATTGTCAAAATGTCCACCCTACCCAAAGCCATCTATAGATTCGATGCAATCCCTGTCACAATCCCAGTGAACTTTTTCACAGAAATAGAAACAAAAAATCCTAAAATTCACATAGAATTATAAAAAAATCCCAAACGGCCAAAACAATCTTGAGCAAGAACAACGGTGGAGGCGTCCCGAGTCCCGATTTCAAACTACACTACGAAGCTACGGTAGTCAGAACAGTATGGCACTGGCATAAAAACACACACAGGCCAATGAACAGAATTGAGGACCCAGAAATAAACCCATGCATATACGGGCAACTGCTGTCTGAGAAGGGAGCCAAGAATACTTGACGGGGGAAAGACAGTCATTTCAGTAAATGGTGTTGAGGAAACTGGACATTCACACATGTGACAGAAGAATGAAACTGGACCCGTATCTCATACCGCTCACAGAAATTATCCTAAAATGGATTAAAGACTGAAATATAAGATCTGAAGGGACGCCTGGGTGTCTCAGTCAGTTGAGCGTCCGACTTCGGCTCGGGTCATGATCTCGCGGTCCGTGAGTTCGAGCCCCGCGTTGGGCTCTGTGCTGACGGCTTGGAGCCTGGAGCCTGCTTTGGATTCTGTGTCCCCCCTCTCTCTCTGCCCCTCCCTGCTCATGCTCTGTCTCTCTGTCTCAAAAATAAATAAACATTAAAAAAAAATTAAAAAGACCTGAAACCACAAAACTCCTAGAAGAAAACATAGGGGAAACGCTCCCGGACGCTGCCCTTGGCAATGACTTTTTGGATAGGACACCAAAAGCACAAGCCACAAAAGCAAAAATAAACAAGCGGGCCGATATCGAACGCAAAAGCTCTCACAACACAAGAAACAATTTGCAAAGTAAAGAAGCAACCTACAGAACGGGAGAAAACACGTATCGGATAAGGGGTTAATATCCAAAGTACGTAAGGAATTCATACAAATAGGAGAAAACAAAACAAAACAAAATCAAAACCCAGATAATCTGTTTAAAAGCTGGCAGAGGACCTGAACAGACATTTCTCCAAAGACGACAAACAGGTGGCCAGCAGGTACACGAAAAGCCGCTCGACATCACTCATCCCCAGGGAAACGCGAATCGACCCCGCGATGAGGTGCCACCTCACACCTGTCAGAAGAGCTCTCCTCAAGAGGAGATTTGGCAAAATGAGATACAAAGTGTCGGCAAGGACGTGGGGAAGGGGGATCCCTCGCGCGCACCGCCAGTGGGAACAGAAATTGGCGCGGCCATCGCGGAAAACAGTGTGGAGGTTCCTCAAAAAGTTAAATAGGACTACCCCGTGATCCGGCAATCCCACGTCTGGGTATTTATCCAAAGGAAATGAAATCGGTCTCGAAGGGACCAGGTACACATCCAGGTTCACTGCAGCATTGTTCATGACAGCCAAACGGCAGAAGTGAAGCCCACGTGTCCACCGCGAGAGGAACAGGGAAGTAAGACGTCGTCTATCAAGAGTACTATTCAGCTCCAGAAAGCGGGGGGGGGGGGGGTTCTGCCACCTGCCACGACACGGATGAGGAGCCCATCACAGGAAGACAAAGACCATATGATCTGACTTAGATGAGGTCCCCAGAGTCATCAAGTGATGGAGACAGAAGGCAGAATGATCGGCGCCAGGGCTGTGGGACGGGAGAAGAGAGAGTTGCCGTTTAAGGGGTAGAGTTTCCGCCTTGCAGGATGAGAAGGTTCTAGAGATTGATTGCATGATAATATGAATACAGGAACGCTACTGAACAGTACACTTAAAAATGGTTAAGGTGGGCAGGGGGTGCCTGGATCGGTGAAGCAACTGACTTGGGCCCATGTCATGTTCTCGCGGCTTGTGGGTTCGAGCCCCGTGTCAGGCTCTGTGCCGACAGCTCAGAGCCTGCAGCCTGCTTCGGATTCTGTGTCTCTGTCTCTCTTTGTCCCTCCCCAGCTCATGTTCTCTCTCTCTCTCTCTCAAAAATAAATAAATGAACTCAAAAATTTTTAATACAATTTTAAAAAATGGTTACAATGGTAAATTTTATGTTATGTGTATTTTACCACAACTAAGTCTTGTGGGGGGGGGGGTTGTGTTTGTTTGTTTGTTTGTTTTTAAGAAAAAGAGCTTTCCCAAAGGTAAGATGCCAAGCACTCAACAGAAAAATGGGAAAAGTCAGGAAGAGGACATTTTAAAATATGAAATACCAACGGTCAATACGCTCATGGAAACTGTCCAAGCTCATCGATAACCGAGGAAATGCAAACTTAAAAGCACAATATCATTTTTGTGCATCAAACTGTTAAACAAAAGAAAACCAGGTGAAGCCCTAAGGGCCACCAGGTGGTAGGGCTGGGAGAACACGCAGTCCCAGGCCCAGCCTGGCAGGTGGGGGGGGGGGGGGGGCGATAACTGACAGTGAGTTCCAGAAACCAGCCGTATGCTGACCCAGCCAGCCCAGTCCACTCACCCTTCAGCTCATCAGCAGCGAAGAAGGCAGCAAGGCAGTCTTCCAGGGTGACGACCGGCCCCCAAAACCAGCTAGGGGTACAGGATACCACAAACCTACGGAGAGAGGAAAGGGGTGGTGGGGATGCAACCAGGGCCTGGGCAAGACTGAGACCTGGCAGCTTTGGGCCCCGGGAGGCACCTTGGCCCGGTGGGTGGAACGGGTAGAGGTCCCAACGCTTGGGAGCACCAGCCGGCAACCCAGGGTCCTTGGGAGAATGACATCACTTCTCCCTGAGCTTTGTCTTTTCACGTGTGAAGGGGCCCTGATCCCACTGGCCTGTCCTCTGGGCAGAGACGGGCTCCTGACATCAGGCGGGTATAAAGCGGGCTTTGCAGCACACAGCAGGGGCTCTGGAAAGCCGCCCACCGCTCTCCCTGCGGGGTCAGGCCCGCTCTCCAGCGGCCGCCCTCCTTTCTAGCTGTCACCTGGTGACTCCCCTGTCATTACCCGCCTTCAGATCCATGGGCCCACCCACCCAACCCAGGCCATTCCCTCGTGGCTGAGGAAGCCCCCGCCCCACTCAGCCAACACCTGCACATCCTCCAGCTTCAAGGGCCCTTCGGGACTCTGCCCTTGGCCCTGTAACTGCCTGGACTTTGCCGTTTACGGCCTGCTGACTTCCAGGGCCAGGGCAGCGTCGTGTCTCCAGCAGGCGGGAAGGCTGGGGTACCTCCGGATATACTCCACGATGAAGGCGAGCCAGCCCTGGGCGGCGTAGCTGTCCCCGCAGGCGCCCGGCTTGGCTGGCACGTTCTGGTAGATGGCCGAGTGGAGCTTGGCCAGGTCCTCCTTGCCAGGAATGGGCAGCGACAGGTCCTGGAACGTCTCTACCGTGGTGGACACCTGTGAGGTTGAAGGTCAGCCTGGGTTTCCACCTTCTAGGGTTCCGTCCTGCCCAGAACAAGCAGAATCTGTACCCCGAGCCCCAGTCACCACCAGATGGCAGGTATAGGGCGGAGGGTCTGCTCCCTAGTCTGGCGACCGGGGCCCTCCCCTACAGAAAGGCAGGGGGCACCAGGCGGAGCCCCCGACCTGGGGGAGGAGCACCGGGGCACTGAAGGCCAGCGCGTCACTCGTCCCACCCCAGGGCACTCACACGGTCACAGGTGAGACACTGCACGAGGCTAAGGATTGAGCCGTCGAAGATGTCGGAGATCACGCTGCGGTAGTGCTGTTCCTTCCGCCTCCGGCTGCCGGCACTCAGTACCTGGGCTGGGGGCACAGCACGGGACTAGGCCCAGCCCCTCCGGCCTGTCTGGGGCAAGGGGCGGTGCTGGGGCTTGCTTGGCCGGGACCTGGGGGGTCCTACGTGCGTCACGTGCCGGGGCTCACAGTTCACCTCCCGGCGCCTCGGTCACGGTCAGTGAGACGGGGCGCCCCCGCTCGCACCCGGTGGCATTAGGAGGGCTCGGAGACGCTGCTGCTCCCAGGGGCAGCCACGGCACGACCCGCGCTCCCGGCCCCGAGCCGCGCGTGCGGCCGCCCTGCCGACCCACCCTCCCCGCCCGACCCCGCCAACCTTTCTTGAGCACGTACGACGGCCCCATCCTCACGGGGCTCGCCCGAGGAGGGCTGCTGGCCAGCTTGGCGTGGCCCTCGTGGTGGCGCACTGGGCTGCAGGGGCGGGAGGCGCTGCGCATGTGGGCCTCGTTGTCCGGCTCTGGGGGCAGAGAGGGGGCCGTGCTGGGCCGAGGCAGCCACGCCGGCTGCGGGGCCGGGTCAGGAAGAGGGCCCGCCGGCACCTCCTAGGGACCGAGGCGGGAGCCCGCCACGCCTCCTCTGGCCCGTGCCCACCCCGGCCGCCACCAAACCCACAGAATGCCTGTCCTCGCTCCAGTCTCCAGCCGAGGCGCGGGGCCGGCTGAGCGGGTCCGCACCTGCCTCGTGGCCGACCCCCGACCCGAGGCTCCGGTGGTGGGACCCCAGGGGGCGGGAGAGGCCAGCGGGCCGGTGCGCGTCGGCGCCCGGCACACGGGCGGCGCCGGGCAGAGCGGGCCGGGGGCCCCGAGCGGCTGTCTGGCACCTGGGGTCCGGCAGGGGCTGGGGGACCGCGGCGACGGCGGCCGGGCCTCGGCGGGCTGGTCGTCAAGGGCGGCCATGGCCGTGTCCACGTCGGCGTCCTCGTCCACTTGCTCCGAGCTGGTGCGCTGCTGGCCCCAGGAGAACTTGCGGTCCTTCATGCGCTCCTTCTCGGAGATGGCGCGGCCCGCCTCGTCGGGGGTCAGCAGCTCCGCCTCGGCCTGCGAGCCGCCACGGCCCTGCCCATCGCCCTCACCCCGGTCGCTGCTCGAGTCACAGGACAGGAACTCGTCCTCGGACGGGCTCCTGTCGCCCTCGCGCTTCTCGTCCGTGTCGCTCGAGTCTGAGTCCCGGGCCTCGGCCGGTGCCGCCGCGGCCGCCACCACGGGCTCCTTGAGCTCCTCGTGCAGCTGGTCCATCAGGCAGCGCAGGAACTCCTGGGTGTCCTGGAAGGAGCGGCCGCGTCAACGGGGCCGTCCCCCCGGTGGAGGCACCCCCGCCGCCCCTGCGGCCGAGGACACCAGCAGGCCCCTCTCGTGGGTCCCGGCGGTACCCCGTGCAGACGCGTCGAGCGGCCCTCACGGGGGCCTCCGTGGCGGTTCCGTCCCAACCCCCGCTCTACCAGGAGCGCCGGGGCCAGAGAGGCCGAGCCACCCCTCCCCAGTCACACAGCTGTCAAGTGGCAGAGCTGAGGTCCCCACCGGGGCCGTGGGACTCCCCAGCTCGTGCCCATAAGCACCTGTAGCCTGGCCTCTACCTCAGTGTGGGACAGTGAAGGAGCCACGTTTGGCCCCAAAAGTCACCTTGCTGCCTGCAGGCGGGGCCCCTGGGGCGGGCAGGGAGACTGAGGAGGGATGAAGGTGACAGAGAAGATGCGTGTCCACGTGACGACCCAGCTGACTTGGGCGGGGGTGATGACGGCCAGCAGGCCCGGCCGCCCGCATCCTCTACCCTTCCTCTGGTTTCCCCCTGCCCTCCCAGCCTTGCTGCCAGCTCCCATGCCCACCCCTCGCCTCGCCAGTGTGGCCGTGGCCCCGGAGGGAGGATGGCACCTTCCCAGAGACGATATATCTAAGCTGTCCCTCCGGGCCGCTTGGGCCTCAAATCACAGCAGTGGCACTTTTATTCTGACCTCTGACTAGATCGCCAAACCGAGCAGGAAGCCCGGGCAGCGAGGCTTCCAGCACCCGCCCACAGAGCCCTGCCGAGAGCGGCGCACGCAAAGAAGGTGCCAGAACGTGGTGGCGGCGGCTGGGCTCCAACAGCCGGGGGCACGTGGTGCCACGCTGCCCCTCACAGTGCCCGGCGTCAGAAGCAGTGCCCCCGGCCCAACTCCTGACCAACACGAGGCTGGATCACTCAGCGGCCAGAACCAGCCAAGCCTCCTCAGCCTCACGTCACAGACGCGGAGACCGGGCCTCGTTCTCTCGGTTCCAGGAGAGGGAAGGGAGGACTCTGGAAGGGTTTCCTCGGGCAAAGTGTCAAACTCGAAGACCAGAGAAAGTAACCACTAGCTTATCTCGCATTAGGGAGTGGAGAGGATTCATGGGTCCCGTTATCAGGGGCGCGGAAAGGTTCTTTTAAGAAACGGGCCTTTGACACGCCATCTCCTTTCCTTTCTGGCTTCTCGTTGTCACAAGAGTACTGTGCTTGGGTTGCTAAAATCTCAAGCCATGTGTGGAAGCAGGACAGCATCCTCTGGCTGTTAACAGAGGCCCACGCCTGCATCTATGTTTCGGACTCAGAAATGATCCGTGTGCCGTGTCTAAGAAGCAGACGAAGAGGTGTTTCTGGAGTCTGAGTACGTGCTGGCAGCAGCCGGGCAGCCCTTCTCTTCACAGAGCGCCTGAGGAATGGCTCAGCTCGGCCTCAGTCCCACCCTGCCCCTAGGTGCTGTGTGACCTGAGCGAGCTGTAGAACCTGAGCCTCAGCTCCTTACCTAGAGCCTGGGGGTGATGACAGGGCTCACTCAGGAGAGCTCTGTCAGGAGAAACAGGGCTGTACTTGCGTGGCAGGGAGTGACAACTTAATAAATGGTAGATGGTGAGCTGTGATCGTGGAGGATGTTATCGCTTTCCAAAAAGGGTGGTGTTCAGGCAGCGCTGGGCTTCTCGCTCAGGAGCCTGGCGATCCTCCAACAGAGGGTGTGAGCAGAGGAAGCCCAGCAGCCCTCAGCCAGGGAAGGGATGGCAGGCTGGGTGGTGGGGGCCGAGGGAGAGGGCGGAAGGCATTCCCCGCCCGACCGCGGCTCTGTTCCCGGGCCCCGCATTCAGGCTGCAGGAATGGCGACCCAGACAGGGCCAGCTCCCCCCGCAAGCCCAGCAGTGAAACCCCGGGCCGCCGGGCAGTCTGGGGCAGGGACCCGGACATGTGAACGATCAGCTCGGCTTGGGACTGGGGCATACAGGTGGCTGCATTCAACTGCATCTTGGTCCCCCGAGGTCACGCCACGGGAAGGATCACTGATTTCTAGAGGGTTCTCTAGACGTACAAAAACTTGTAATGAAACGCTTAGCAGAAGTGAAATGCCGCCTGTGATCTGGAGAATGAAAAAGCATGTTCTGAACGCAGTGCTGAGGCGCCCGGAGTCTGCAGCCTGCCTGAGGTCAAATCTCCCCTCCGCCATGCACCAGCTGTGTGACCTGAGCCAGTGACTCTCCCGGCTGAGACCCAGCCTCCAGCCTCCTGACCTGCCGAGTGAGGAGAACATCCGCAGGCCCCGGGGGGGGGGGGCTCCAGTGTCCTCACACACACCGAGGGCTCAGGCAGCGAGAGGACCCGCCCCGTAACGCCGAGCCGCTGCTGGTGTTTTCCATGCCGGTCTGGGCTTCAGAGCCAGGCCTGGTAACGGCCCTGGGTGTCCCCGGCACAGCTCGGATGGCCTACCTGCTGGGCATAGCCTCGGAACATCGGGTTGACCAACTTGATCCCGTGAGACAGGCTGGTGGGAACCACGTAGCTTGGGCTGTGGGAAGACCAGACCCATTAGCGCAGGTGGCCCGGCCCGTTCAGGGCTGTGCGGTCCCTCGAGGGTCGGTAGGGCAGGCAGCTGGGGTGGCTGGATGGGACTCAGTGAGGTGTCTGCTGTAACTCTGGGAACGGCTGACTTGGCCAGGAGTCCCTGCGGGCTCGCACCTCCCCACACTCAGGGAAGAAGATGTCAAGTCACGGCTCAGCCGGGCAAAGAACTCCCGACTGGGACGGCATCATTTCCCGTTAGTCCACAACAAGCCGACCTGAAAACTGGTTTCTTTCTGAAATACTTCTTGTGGTTTTTCTAATTTCAAAAGCAATCCATGTCCATTTTTGAAAAACCCCGAATTTTAGAGAAGCCCGACAAGGAGACATCACCACTAACAGCACCACCCAGAGGTAACTGCCGCTGAGATTTCTAGATTTTTCCATGGAAATAGATACACCCAGCAAACAAACTTGGCTCCTGACAGAACCGGAATTATACTGCATCGCGCTGTTTTATGATCTGCTCTTACACTTTGTATATTTCTACGCGCTCCTTTTAAATCATTCCCAAGTTTCCCAGAGAAACGGGTCTAATCCAAACTGCCGGCCTTTAAATTTGTTTCGCGCTGCGCTAAACCCCTGCCCTGTCGGCACCGGCCACCACTTATGAGACTCTCTCCCACGTGGACGGGGTGGCTGGGGCTTCGGAGGAGTCATGGTGAGTGTCTCGGCCTCAGCACACGTCTCAGAAGTGGTCGCTGGCTCAGGGCAACACCAGGTTCGAACGCTAGCTCTACCCTTCCCAAGCTGAGTGACCTTGAGCAGGACACGGAAATCTCTCTGAACCTCAGGTTCCCGTTTATAAAACAGCACTGCCATGAGAATCACACGGGTGAGGCGTGGCAGGTGCACAGCAAACAGCCGAAGGCAGAGGTGGTACCCAGTCGAAGGGCTGAGAGGAAAGTCCCCAGCCCCATGCACCTGCCCAGGGTCAGGGGCTCAGTCACTCACCGTTTCCTGTGCCAGACCTCAGAGACCAGCTTCTGGTAACTTTTGCACAGGGCTGGCTTCTTGTCTGTGCGCACCAGGCCTCCACACTCCAAGAAGAACTGGGTGAGCGGAGGGCTAGGGGCAGGGGAGGGAGCCGGGTCAGAAAAGGAGGGGCGCGTGGCATCGGTTAGAAAGAGCTGGGTAGAGAAGAAAAGCTCACGCGGGGGGCATCCTGTAGCCCCCGGAGCCAGAAATGCCTGCGGATGACTAGAAGGATCCCACCTGTCGTGACTGAATCGTGTCTCCCCAAATTTACGAGTTGAACGCTTCAGAATACGACTGCATTTGGACACAGGGCCCCGAAACAAGGCAATTAGGTTAAAATGAGGTCCTCAGGGCGGGCCTTAGTCCGATATGACTGGTGTCCTCATACAAGGAGGAGATTTGGACACAAACATGCCCAGAGGGAAGATGACACAGGAAGAAGGTGGCCATCTAGAAGGCAAGGAGAGAGGCCTCGGAAGCAGCCACCCCTGTCTGCACCATGATCTCAGACTTCTGGCCCCCAGAACAGACAGAGAATACATCTCTGCTGTTTAAAGTATTCTGCCAGGGGTGCCTGGGTGGCTCAGTCCGTGAAACATCAGGCTCTTGGTTTCGACTCAGGTCATGATCTCAGGGTTTGTGAGTTTGAGCCCCATGTCAGGCTCTGTGCTGACAGCTCGGAGCCTGCTTGGGATTCTTTCTCTCTCCCTGTCTGTCCCTCCCTTGTGTGAGCCCGCTCTCTCTCACAAAAATGAATAAAAAACAAATTAAAATAATAATAATAATAGTAATAATAATAAAATAAAGTCCCCTGACTGTCATGCTTTGTTATGGACGCCCCCGACAGAGAAACAGCGCCCTTCCCTCTCCCAGGGCTGCCGAGCTTCCCGCTTCAGGGCCCCTGGGGTCAGGGCGCGGCTGTCGCTGCACCAACAAGAGAGGACCCAGAACCTGCTGCTCCCACCAGCCCGTTCTGTGGAACCTTCCCGAACCTGAAGGCATCTTCCTTTTCCCTCGTGTTTTAAAAACTTATCTCATTACTTAAGAAATACGTATTCATCGTAGAAAGACTAGATGAGCAAACACTAATAAAGGGCTTTAATCCTACCACGTGAAGACAGCTACCCCGAACATTTAGGTGCATAATGTTCCAGACTTTCCTGCAGACGCCCCCTCCCTCCTTCACACATATGCGCACCGAGTCCCCACCAGGTGGGACATCTGTGTACCGGGCACAGGAAATGCCCTGGCCTCACGGACTTAACAGCCTACCCAAGGTAGAAATGACTAATTTTTTCCCCCAATGGGATTGCACCGCACAAAACTTGTAACTTCCTTCCTCCCCCTTGCCATAGTCTGACCCCTTCCCACTCAGGAAAATACTGTCCTACACTTACTGCAAAGTTGGCCTTTATTCTTTTTTAAGTTTTTTATTTATTTTGAGAACGGGAGAGAGAGCATGAGCAAGGGAGGGGAAGGGAGGGGCAGAGAGAGAGAGAGAGAGAGAGAGAGAGAGAGAGAATCCCAAGCAGGCACTGAGCTGTCAGCGCAGAGCCTGACACGGGGCTCGAACTCACGAACCGTGAGATCATGACCTGAGCCGAAACCAAGGGTTAGACGCTTAACCGACAGAGCCCCCCAGGGTTCCCTAAAGCTGGCCTTTAAATTCGGGCCTTCAGATCGTTCCCTACAAACACAGAACATGAACATGGTACAGGTACCACACGCCACGTCTCAGGTCGCCTTCCCGGGACTAACTCTGACGGAAGGGGGGCTGCTGGGTCAAAGGGCACATGTGCTCCAAGAGGGGCTGATACACGTCTAAATACATGCATCTGTGGGCAACATACACAGCACAGCGTGGGGGCTGCTGCCGCTACTTCCGGGGCATCTGGGGACAGGTCCTGGCCTCCCGGCTCCCAGACGAGGTGACAACCTACCAGTTGGACAGGGCCTGCAAGGCGGCGTTCATGTAGCAGGAGTTGCCGAGGTTCTTCATACCCGTGAGGCCTAGGGAGCCAATGCACAGCGGGGAGGGAGGGTGAGGGTGCCACCGCTCACGGATGAGCCGCCAGGACCCAACCAGAGGAGGACGTGGGTGGCTGGTGTCCCGCCCCAGAAGTCTGCCGGGTTAGGTTACTGTGCCTCCTGCTCACGGTAGCTGTGGGTGCCCGAGCATTTCAGACGGACCGCTCTGCCCTCCACCCAGCCCGGCCCACTGTCCGCGTCGCGCAGGCAAGGAGGCCGGGTGTGGAGGGGCCGGCCTGCCCGGGGTCACACGCCGAGACCGGGGATGAGGACCGGCAGGCCACGAGGACTCGGCTGGATGGCCAGCACCCCAAGGGAAGAAGCCACCACACTCTACGGCCCGTCGGCCACGCCGCCCTCGCCCGCCCACACGGCCCAATGTGCCGCAGAACTCCCCAACCTGCGTGGAGGCCCCCGGCCCGGCCTGACAGCTCCCCCAGCTCTGGGGTCGGCTACCTCGAGGTTTCAGGTCGTCATCCTCGGACTCGGACTCTCCTTCGTCGGCCACGGCAATAGGGACAGCTTTCAGAGGGTGCGAGGGCAGCGGAGGGTCCTGCGGGAGAGACCGAGTGAGGAAACTGGGGAGGCGAGGAAGACGGGGTGGGGGGCAGAGGCCCGCAGGCTCCCCAGGGGGAAAGGAAGCCCAGTCGCCCAGCCCCCGCCCCCAGCCCACACCGGATTGGCCCATCTGAGCCGAGGACACCCCGGAAAGAGATGGCTCTGGCATCTTGTATCTTACTGATGGGAAACTTGTATTTTACTGACGCTGATAAAAACGCAGTTATAATAAATTTGCAAAAAAATAGAAACAACGAATCACGACCTACAATCCAACTTGCCTCAGCCGACCACTGTCAAGTCTGTACACGGTTGCGTAAGTTTTTCACCGTTCGTATACACGCGCCCCCAACACAAGATACTGCACGCACACTGTTGCATAGCCTTTTTTGTAAATAACCGTAAACAGCTGCCACGCTTGCAAACGTGTTCCGTAAACATTTACTGAGCGCCTACTACGCGATGGTCGCTGTGTAAATGCGGAAGAGACACGCTCAGGCCTCCCCGAGCTCCGACCCCAGCCGGCCAACCCCGCGACCTGTGTACTGGCCGGAGCCTGAGGCGACCCTCCGTGCGTGCGTCTGCCAGGCCTACCACCTTTAGGTGCCCCACGGTGCCCTGCTCGGTGCCTCGTTAGGGGGGTTTCTGGTGTTTTCCACAGAGAAGAGAACCGCAGGTCACCGTTCGGCATTCCCCGGGGGGCAGGGTTCGTCTTAGGGTTGGGGGGTGCGGGGGGCTCGCCACAGGCCCGGAAGCATCTGCACTGGCCCCAGGCCCAGGCTCGGTCAAGCCCTGCCCTTGCGCGCGGCCCGCCCACGGCCTGTGAACGAACTCCCTTCCCGGAGGACTTTTGTGTCCTCAACCCCCACCCCGTGTGGGCCTTGGCACGCAGCCGGGGCTCAGCAAGGGTTCGCTGGCACTTGAGAACATGGGCCAGGCACAGATGCCATCTGGGACCCACCAATCCCCGCTCCCCCGACGCTTGGGTCACAAGGCCCTGCCTGCCCCCAACACGTCACTACCGACTGCGCTGCCGCCCCTGCACCCCCTTACCTGCTCCGAGAACTTGGGCGAGGGGCCCGCCAGGGGTGCTGCCAGCCTCTGCTTCAGGAACACTTCCTTCTCACAGGCGTAACACCACACCCGGAACGTGGTCAGGTTCACGGTCAGGTTGTGCTTTTTTGCCTAGAGGGCAAGGTCCGAAGTGAGGCTGAGGACACACTGGCCTAACGGGTGCCCTGAGGCTGCATCCAGCGGCCTCAGTAAAAGGCCTGGAAGCAGAGAACATGCTCACCCTCCAGCCAGGAAGGCCATGGGCGGCCATTGACCATTCACGTGTTTGTGATATGGGTGCACCTGCATTAGCTCTGGTCTCTGTTGCAACCCCGCTAGGCCTGTTCCTATTTTATAGACAGAGCCACCGAGGCCCAGAGCGGGCGGCTGGAGCTGGGAGGCGGCTGGAGCCGGGGTCTGAATTCTGGGCCATCTGCCCGCAGGGCCCACACTCCCGGCCACGGCGCTCACCTGAGCGTGAATGGTGCTATGGTCAGCGAAGGATTCTCCGCAGCCAACATAGGAGCAGGAGACCTGGGGAGAGAGGGAAGGAGAGAGGATGGGGGCTGGACCATCTCCGCCACCAAGACCAGGCCTGAGGCCCTGCCGCCCCACAGGAACACGTATGTATGTACCTGAAGCTCCCGCTGGAAAGGACGGCTGCCCTAAAAGCCGCCCCTGCCCGCCGAGGAAGGTGGACAGGGTGCCCTGGGCTACTGGCCTCCTACAAAAAAGCCCAGGTAGGGGCCCAGCAAGACGTGGGCCAAGCTGTGTGGCGCCCAGACCCTCTCCCCTACTTCCTTATGGTCTGGTAATTGAGACCCACTCGGGACCCGCAGGGGGCCTGCAGGTCTCTGATGGCCTTGCCTTTGGCCTTGCACTTCCCTGTCCCAAATCTAGCCACCCACCAGGCCCAGCAAGTGCCTCCACTGCAGGCCTGCAGCCCAACGATCAGCCTGCTTCTCCACAAGAGATCAGCACCGCACGGGCTTGTGAGGGCCTTCCGGTCACAAAGGACACATCCCTTCCTGCTGGGGGGGCTCCCAGGACACAGGACCATGCCACACGTTTCTTGCTGTCCCCCAAGGGCCCAGACGGTATTCTGCAATCTGCTTTAGAACTGGGTGACGGGCCCTGAAGGCCGAGGCCGGAAGAGTCCCCTGGTGGCCCATGTGTCCTTTTTTCTTCTTTTCTACTTGGATTTGTTTTCAAAGAAATTTTTAGTAGCCATTTTCAACGTGACTTTAAATGTAATAAACATATACTTGTAGCAAATTGTGGAAAATGCTGTAAGAATTCCAGAGAAAAAAATGAAAACCATCCCAAATCGTGCTCCTCATAGAAAGTGGCCACGCTGTGATACAGCTCTCTTTAAGAAGCAATGACAATGAACCATGACTGGATTTTCCTGGATCCCGTCCACAGACCGTGCACCTTGCTAAACCCATTGCAGGGGTCATCTTGTCAAACCCACCGCAGCCCCGCAACGAGGGGACAGCTGCCCAGCGACAGTGACCTCTCCTTTACAGGTGGGGTGACGAGGCCCAGGCTGGCCCAGGGACAGGCCACTAGGCAGAAGAGCCAGGGCTCAGAGCCAAGATGCCTGCATCAAGTCTCACAGCCACATGCACGTACAGACCTTTGCCTTTCGTGCAGATGGGATCATTTGGTCCGGAGTCCTGCACAACCTGCTGTTTTCTCTCAACATTCCTGGTGGCTGCCCAGGCAGGCAGGCGGCCAGCAGGGGGACTTGCTGACTCTGGCGCCCTCTTGGCTCAGGCCGTGCACCTGAGACCTCCATGCCCCGTGTCCCCGCCCAACGATCCCAGCAGCGCCGGCCAGAGACGGACATCCCCAGCCCAGAGTCTAGACCAAGCTCCAGGCCCCCAACAGCGGCAAGGGTACTTTACCTGGAGACAGGCCCACAGGTTCGGTCCAGTAACACCACACGACTGACAGGCTCCCTGGGCAAGGGGAGGGGGGAGGGAAAGAGCCAAGCGTGAGCGGTCGGGGAGCCGCTCCAGCCAGAGGCATCACACACAGACCCCACTGGACGCCGACGGCTGTACCCCAGAGCTTTCCACCGAAAGGTTTTTCTGCCTCGGAAAGGCCTTCACCAGCCTGTCGATCTAAACGTCCTTCCTCACAGGGCACTTTACGCTTTACTGTTTGTATTTTGCTTCCCCAGGTGCTACAAAAACATTTTTAGTAAAATCCTTTGAAACGTAAATAAACAGACCTGTTAATATGCATTTTATCGCACCCTCGACTCTTCCTTTGATGACTGTGTAAGCCTTTCTTCCCACCTAGACTCTGGGCTCCGTGAAAGAGGGACGGTCTGTTTTGTCTACCTCTGTGACTTCACAGAGCCTAGTACAAATGGGACATCAATACGCTTTTTTTTAAAGAAATTTATTTATGTCTTTATAAAGTATATTTTTGAGAGAGGGAGTGACTGCAAGTGGGGAGGGGCAGAGAGAGAGGGAGAGAGAGAGAATCCCAAGCAGGCTCTGCACTGTCAGCACAGAACCCAACGCGGGGCTCGAACTCACGAACCATGAAATCGTGACCTGAGCCGAAAACAAGAGTTGGACGCTTAACCGACTGGGCCACCCAGGCGCCCCAAGGGACACCAATACATTTGAGGAACACAGAAAACACCCAGGTTTCTGGCGTTCTGGTGACAGAGCCTGCTTCTTGTCTACCAGTGTCCCCCTTTCCTGCTTTAGCAACAGGATGCTCGGATGTGGGCCGAGCCCACGGCCAGCCAGCTGCAGACTGGTTCTCGGCTCCTCTGTGGTCTTGGGGCTCGGTTCTAGTCAATGAGATGACAGCGAAAGTGACGCGTGCCATTTCCGGGCTGTGCATCCCCCCCCCGCCCCGCTCCTCCTCCTCCTTCCCCTGGAACACAGATGGGACGGCAGGAGCGGGGGCAAGCACCTTGGACTCAGAAATGAAAGCCACGTATTGGGAAGGGAGGGGCTGCCCTGCCATCGTACGTATGCCCGGACTGTCCTATGACAGAAAAGGAAGCGTCGCTCTCATTTAAGGTGCTGTATTTCAGGGTCTCTTCGTTACAACTTAAATCGTGCCTTAAATAATCTTGTCTGCTGCACGTGTCTAAAACAACAATTCCAACTGAGGCTCCACAATGCCCAAGGTGACCCCCTCAGCGGTGAGGCGGATTCTAAGTGCCCGCTCTGACGGCAGTTACGACACGGGGCTCAGTCAGAGCCAGAGCGCCACCTGCCAGGGATGACCACGGCTAAGTTCTTCATACCTCGCTCCTGCAATCCCTGCCAGTGTGCACAGCAGCTCTTTTGGACAGATGAGGAACCGAGGCTCAGAGGGCAGGCTCTGCTACAGAGCAGGTCAAGAGGGGAAGCAGAGGAGCCTGGGTCACAGGGCGCCCCCCCCCCCCCAACAGGAAAGTGGGCTTCCCCCCCCCCCCCCCCCACTCACGTCTCGGCGGGGATTTTGCGTTCTCACCGAGCCCAGTTTCTAGCTGTATCGGTAAAGGGCCCGAACCTGGAGGTCCCCGTAGGGTTGTGGTCAAGAAGGTGGGACTTGAGATCCGCGATCTGCCTCAGGGTCTCCCGCTGAGGACGCTGGGGGCAGCAGCCCCCGACCTTCCCGCGCTTGCAATCTCTTTTCTGATTTTCTGATTTCACAATTCACTTCCCTCTTCCAGGGCTTCCTTTTTGTTTCAGTCTTTTGAATGACGACGGTACCCTATGCTTGTTTGGTTTTTTTCTGTAAGCGGGCTCACCGCCAACGCGGGGCTCAAACTCAAGACCCCGAGATCGAGAGTCACATGCTCTACTGGCTGAGCCAGCCAGGGGCCCTGGAGGTTTGTTTTAACAGTTCAAACGACACATACATGCTGTATACGATCTCAGGGAGAGTATATAACGTGTAATAAATACATACGCTGGAATAACGTGAGGCATATCCCTCCGTGTTTTCACATACAACGTATATGCATACACTTGGGGGAGGGGGTGTGATTTTTAGGAAAAACAAGATCATACTATACACGTTTCTCTGACACGTTTCTGTCACCTTTTTATGGTCATCTTTCCAAGTCTGCACACAGACACTGCATCTTCCCGTCTGCCGTAATGACACGGTGCCCCACGCTACGGGCACACCGTAATTCACCCATTCCCTTCTTTTAAAAAAAAAATTTTTTTTTTTTCTTAACATTTATTTATTTTTGAGAGACAGAGCATGAGCAGGGGAGGGGCAGAGAGAGAGGGAGACACAGAATCCGAAACAGGCTCCGGGCTCCGAGCCGTCAGCACAGAGCCCGACGCGGGGCTCGGACTCACGAACTGCGAGATCGTGACCTGAGCTGAAGTTGGATGCTTAACTGACTGGGCCACCCAGGCGCCCCTCACCCACTCCCTTCTTGATGAGTATTCAGACTGCCACCAGTTTTCTCCTTTGACAAATAAGCCTCAATAAATACTGCTGTCTTTGTGTCTTTATCACTGGTACTCGCACCTCTACGGGATAAACTCCCACACGGGGAGTTGTGTCCCTGAAGTGACAGGAATGCCCACCTCGCCCCACCACGCGTGCGGTCTCCTCCCCTCCATCACCAACAGCCCGGGTCGGATCGGCCTGTGGTTTGTCCGGCAGAGGAAAAATGCCATCATCTCGTGATCCGCGGCAATGTCCCCGGTCACTGGTGAAGTTGAGCACTTTCTTTCAGAAGTTTCTTGGCCATTTCCATCCCCTGCACTGTGCCTGACCTGTTCACCTCCCTGCCCCTTCTGGTATTTTAAAACAATCTTCGTTTCATTCTGCAGATTTCTGGGTGCTCAGAGAAGGGCGGGACACATGCTCTCTGAATTACAGGCCTGAGACGTTCCAGACGTTCTCGGTCCTTCTGCTCCAGAAGGACCTACCACTTCCGAAAGGCTGCCGTGGCCCGGCCCGGATCGCGCCTCCTCGCTCTCCTCTTTGCCCTCGGATCCCCCTATCCCTGCCTCCTCTGGAGGCAAACCCCCTCGGTCTGTCTCATTCATTCCTTGGTGCAGACTCAGAACCCAGCGTGAGTGCGAATGCATCACAGCCTCGCTCTGCCCTCCTCCAGACCACACGAGAAGCGAAAGTGCTTCGAAAGAAGCCACAGGCACTCTGAAGGCCTGATCCCTCCCGCAGGCCCAGGCTGAACCAGCTCAGGCCGAAGGCCACCCAGGACCTGCTGGGACAGGGAGGCTGAGTGAGCCGGCAATTTGTCTAGGAACGCGACTCTAGACCCCGCTGCCCGGAGTGTGCCCCCCACACGCTCGGCCCCCACGTGCGACAACACTTTCAGGAGGCCGTTTATCACGGCACCACATTCACCACATGCAGAGAGCCTGGGTGTCTACCCGCAGAGGCTCAGTTACGGGGTCCACACGACGAGATGCCGTGCAACTCCAGGGCAAACTAGGACAAAGCGGTCTTCACGGACCAGGGTTGAAAGAGCTCCAGAAAGATGTACTGTCCTGTGAAGGAAGCAAGTTGCCAAAGTGTCTAGGGGCATCTGGGTGGCTCAGTTGGTTAAGCACCCGGCTCTTAATTTCAGCTCAGGTCATGATCTCACGGTTAGTGGGTTCGAGCCCTGCATCAGGCTCTGCGCTGACAGTGCTGAGCCTGCTGGGGGTTCTCTGTCTCCCTCTCCCTCTGTCCCTCCCTCCCTCATGCCCTCCCTCCCTCCCTCTCTCTCAAAAATAAATAAATTAAAAACAAGAAAACAAACAAAAAAAAGCATCTATAGTATAGTATGTTACCTTTTATATAATGAAGGGGGAAATGAAAAATAAGCATATTTGCATGTATTTGCATAAAGAAACTCAGAAAAAGTATAAAAGAGACCAATATAAAAGGCTCCCTAAAGGTGGAATTGGAGGGTGGGAGGAGGATGTCTTGACAATGATTTTTTTTCATTTTATTTTTTCATTTTCTCATGTTTATTGTTGAGAGAGAGAGACAGAGCACGAGCAGGGGAGGGGCGGAGAGAGAGGGAGACACGGAATCCGAAGCAGGCTCCGGGCTCCGAGCCGTCAGCACAGAGCCCAATGTGGGGCTCGAACTCGCAAACTGGAAGATCATGACCTGAGCCAAAGTTGGACATTTAACCGACTGAGGCATCCAAGCACCCCTGAATTTTTTTTTAAAAAATTTTATTTTAAGTAGGCTCCACACCCAACGTGGGGCTCGAACCCTGAGACTAAGAGTCCCATGCTCTAGCAGCCGAGCTAGCTGTGCACCCCCCTACTTTAAAAATTTTTTTTATTGACATCGATACTTTTATATTGCTCGATTCTGAACCAGAGAAAAGTATCACCCGTTCGAAACACTTTAACAAAAAAAGACACATTTTTTTACTCCCCACTCAGAGAAGCCCACCTTCTGGCTCTGGGCCTCCCCAGACCCTCCTCGGGTCACGCTCGTCAAAATGCCGGTGGGCTCTCAGAGCATGATTCGTTCCCTGCCTCGGAAAGGCTCCACGGCTAATGCACAGGGCATTAGTGGCTCCCAGATGGACTGATCTAAGTGCTAATTAATGGCTGTTAGGACGCAGCCCCGGAAAGCTTCCCCCACGGACGCCAGCCCTTCCATTTACACAAAACGCTAAGCAGAGAGTGTCGGGAAGCCGGTTCCTCAACTCTTTCAAACCTTCCTTTGGAAACACCTGTACCTTAGGAACGCAGCGGCCCTGGGTGTGGGCCCCAGCTCTGTAAGGTCTGACCCTTTACCTTAGATTTGAACAGCAAGTCCTCTTTGGTCACCTCCCCTATGGAGTCAAGGTGAGGGCAAAGGTCCCTGGAGTCCCCCATGCTGGCCTGGGCTCACCTACAAGAGAACACAGGGAGCCTGGGTTAACGGCAGCCACCGCTGGAGCGAGGCGGGGGCTGCTGGTGCAGTGCACAACTTTGGTCTCAGGTCCTGGCTCTGCCGCATATCCGCCGGTGAGTCGAGGAAGCCACTTAACTTCTCCGAGCCTCACTGTCCTCCTCTGGGAATTGGGTGTGACGGTAACGCTCGGGGGACTCACAAATGGGTACGTGTCAAACTGGCGACACGTGAACAGGCCCTGTGGATTGTCCCAACAGTCCCTTTAGCGGTTGTAACGTCGTACTACGGATATGCCAAAGATGTGGCACCCCTGGGGGAAACTGAGTGAAGGGTACGTAGGCCCTCCCTGGGACATCCGTGGCGACTTCCTGTGAATTAACAATTATTCCCGAAGAAAATGTATAAAAACAAGTAACTGGATTGGCTTCAGCCGCCTCATATTTTAGCAGAAATCACACCTAGGAACCTGACGGCTGATTCTAGCTCCAAACCGTTGCCAAGAAAGTTCCGGGCCAACCGAAGATTTAGTGGAGCCAAGGTGGTTTAACCAAAGGCAGGGGCGGTGTGTCCACTGAAGGAAGTGGACCCCCACCGTCTCCCCGACATGGTCAGCCAGGGGGTCCACTGGCCCAGGCCCCCCACCAGATCAGGTGTTACAGGTGCTGATCAAGTTCCGGGTGGCAGACTAAATGGTTTCCGTGCGTTATTTCTTGGAAAACGTCCCCAGGCAGCTGTGATCAGCCCCGTCTTACAGATTCGGAAACAGGGGTTCCTTCTTGTCTCAGGTCTCACAGCGAGGAATGCTAGAGCCAAGGCGGAAGCTCGAGCTGCTCAGACTCTTAAGGCCTCACGTGTATTCTCTCTCTTTTTAACTTAGGGCAGTGGAAACACGCAGAAGCAGACAGCTCGCTCCCACGTGCCGGCACCCAGCTCCAACAGGGAGCCGTTCACAGCACCCTTGCTTCGGCTCAAACTCCCACTTCCTCTTTTTGGTGGCAGACCCAGATACCGCCTCATTGCATCTGTGTGTGCTCTTAAAAGATAAGGACTTGAAAAAAGGAAAAAAACAAAACAAAACCCATAACCACAATTCCGTTATTTCACCTGAGAGAATTTCCTCTTGGGTCCGTGCTTACGGGCTACGCCTGAAACGGGGAGGCTGTGGGCCTACCTCTGTGCACAGCGACACCCCCAGGGAGCGGCCAGCATCTGTATTCTCCGCGGACAGCCGATGGTGGTGGGGCGCGAGGGCCGGAGTGAGCGCAGGCCTCTGGCAGGGAACCTGCGGGGAACAAACCAGCTCACTTCCTGCAGCTCCATGATTTTAAGCTCACTCCTAGCGCTGACCGGCGGCTACGAAGAGGTCAGAATTCCTCCTGGGAAGGGCAAGTGAAATTTTGGACATCTGGGGCAGCCACGGGCTGGACAGGCTCCCAGTCCATCCACGGGGACCATAGAAACACACTGCTCCGGGGTAGCTAACGAAGGCTGGTGTGGAGCTGGCATAGGTAGGGGCAGCCCCTCCTCGGGGGTCGTGATCCCCGAGAGCAGAGACCCGCAAGGGTCTGCACGAGAGGGCCGCGGGCCTCTCTAGTTATTGCCTTGGCTGCCACAGCCCGTTAACCTCCTGGACGGAAGGCTCAGCCCGTTCCGTGCACGCCCCTGGGACCCTCAGATCATCCTCGGATCCTGTGCTGCTCAGAACCTCTGACCCCCTCTGCACACCCCTGGGACCCTCAGATCATCCTCGGATCCCCTGCTGCTCAGAACCTCTGACCCCCGAGTCTTGAGCAACCCCAGGCCAGAGGCACAACTGAGTCCATTCATGTGTCATCACCGACTGCACCCCCCCAACCCTGCTGGGCCACAGTCTCCCAGACATGGGTCGTTCAAAGAGGGAGAGGCAGTTAGAAGCTAACATTTAAAACGGTCACATGCAATGATGGGTTCAAGGTTCTAAACTCCAAGCCTCTTCACCTGAAGCCAGATTTTTTAGGTTTTGTTTTTTGTTTTGTTCTCACTGAGGTCAAGTGCACCAGGTTGGCAAGCTGCAGTATGGGGGCAGGAGGGGGGCAGGGGAGGGAGTGGCTTTGGTGTGTGTGCCCCCCGTCTCTCCAGCAAGATGGCAGAGCCCGCTTGTGAGCTTGACACCCAGGGCCACAAATGGAGCCCGGGACAAGGACACTGGTGACAAGCCTGTCTTGATTCACACGTGCAGAGAGACCATTCAAGCTCCTCCGTCTTCAGACAGGGGAGGGAAAAAAAAGCAAAGCCCAGTGGATAACGACCCTCCACGTACCCTCGCTGCCCCCGTGCTACAGAAGAAACAGAACAGAGAGCTTAAGGAAGCAAGAGACTTGGCCAGAGTCAGTCCTCAGCTAGTAAGTCGTGGGTGGGGACTCAATCAGATTGTCTGGTGCAGGGCTGTGCTCTAAATCGGGGGTTGGCAAATCATGTCTATAAAGTACCAGGCAGTAAATCATTTAGGCTTTGTGGGCCCTGTGGATCTTTATCACATATTCTTTGTTTTTGTTTTTGTTTTTTTACAATGTGTTAAAGATTTTTTTTTTTTTAATTTTTAGCTTGAGGGCCTTGCAAAAACAATGCTAGCCCGCTGCCACAGTTTGCTGCATCATGCCCTAACTCGCTGTGCTGTTGGGGCCTCATAAAAACAAGCCCGGATCACCAGGATTCCATGTTTCACCGAACACAAAGCACTAGTTTAAATAAGGCAGGTAGCAAAGAAGAGCCAAGAGGGTTCACCTGGCCCCAGGTTTTTTTCTAAGTAAGTATTCAGGATGCATGCAAAGACGGACTGACAAAGATATGCACTATTTATAATGGGGGAACTGGATACAATGTAAACAACAGGCGGTTAGATAAACATGGACACAACCATACTCTGTCTACTGCGCAGCCATTAAAAATGATACATATTGAATCTTCCTATCCATGAACTTAAGTTAGATCTAAGTACATGGAGAGATATACCATGTTCATGGACTGGTACACTCAACACTAAGACATCCACTGTGCCCAAACTGGTCCATAAATTCAATGTAATCTTCATCAAAATCCCAGGAAGCTTTCTTGTAGAAATCGTCAAGCCAACTTGAAAGTTTATATAGAAAAGGAGACCTAGAGGGGCGCCTGGGTGGCTCAGTCAGTTAAGTGTCCAACTTCGGCTCAGGTCATGATCTCACAGTCCGTGAGTTCAAGCCCTGCGTCGGGCTCTGTGCTGACAGCTCAGAGCCTGGAGCCCGTTTCAGATTCTGCGTCTCCCTCTCTCTCTGCCCCTCCCCTGTTCATGCTCTGTCTCTCTCTGTCTCAAAAATAAATAAACATTAAAAAAAAATTAAAAAAAAAAAAAGAAGACCTAGAAGAGCCAAAACAATTTGGAAGAATCACAAAGTTGGAAGACTGAGACCCTCTGGCCTAAGAATTTCTATAAAGGTTCAGCAAACAAGTCAGTGTGGTGTTGGCTCAAACACAGACATACAGCTCAAGGGAAAAGAAGTGAGAGTCTAGAATTAGACCTGCGCATATGTGGTCAACTGATTTCCAAAAAAGGTACTGACAGAATTCAACCAGCAAAAGACAGTCTTTTCAACAGAGGCTCTCCATATAGGGAAATAAATGACCTTTAACCCCTATTGCATATCATCCACAAAACTTATTTAGAAATGGATCACAGCCTTCCTGTAATTGGTGGCCAACAGAAAGCTTAAAAAGAGCTTCCCTTTCCTCTTGTTCTTTCCCAGGGTTCTGGAAGAGTCAGGTTACTCTAAAATGTGTTGTTGATGGACTCCCAGTGTGCGTTCTCATGTTCAAACCGACGACATCCCCCCCTAATTCTTTCTCCTCTAGTCTTTCATTTGCTCGTGGCACTGCTGGAACTCAGCTTCAGAGTCCTTCGGTTTTCGACCTTTTTCTCCGGCTTTCATCTCAAACACCTGCTGCACCTGCAGCTCCTTCACCTTTAGCCACACACTCTCCCTCCTTCCACTCATGCCCCGAGAGCCCTGGGTACGCTGCCCTTTGCTCTTCTTGCCCACTCCACTAACAGACACAGCTGCCGTTTCCTGCTTCTGCACATGTGTGGGCATACGTGATCAGTGACATCTTTCAAGCCTTGCACACGTGTTGTCAACCTACTTCTTAGAACTGCAAAACCTCAAACATCACCATTCTCAGCTCCGGCAGCACGCAAGGATGCCGCCTTCCTCTGACCCTTCTGCAGTTAACTCCTCTCACGTCATCACGCCCTGCCATAGCGAGAGGTAAACAGTCCTTTGGGTTGTTAACAAAGCTTTCCTTCTTCTTCACCTTCTGCTTCTGGGAATTCGTAGGTTTTCTTTTTATGTGCTTGGATTTATCTGTTTTTTAAACCCTTGGCACACCTCTGGTGTGAGCATGTCTGCTCTTGGCAATAAGTGGGATGACGTTCACTTTTTCATAAACCCGGTGTCCGATGGTTTAAGTCCGTCTCCTCAAGGGGCAACACCGCACCCTGTTATCAGGCTTCCGATGTCTGTGGACTAGACACTCTGTGCTTAGGTAGACTTCCCATTTACTATCGACATAGTCAATAATGGACTACCAGCAACGACCTCATCGGCTACATCTCCAAACCCTGGGGTATCAGCTATTGTGGGCAGCAACTGAACGCCACCTTCTTTGATTAAAACTCTGGACTGTTCCAGTCTTTTTTATTTTATTTATTTAAAAAAAATTTTTTTTAACGTTTATTTTTGAGACAGAGAGAGACAGAGCATGAACGGGGGAGAGTCAGAGAGAAGGAGACACAGAATCTGACACAGGATCCACGCTCTGAGCTGTCAGCACAGAGCCTGACGCGGGGCTCGAACTCACGGACTGCGAGATCATGACCTGAGCCGAAGTTGGCTGCTTAACCTACTGAGCCACCCAGTCGCCCCATGTTCCAGTCTTTTTTATTCTGTGGGAAGGACCTGGATGCTCTGGAGAATACAAATACGTGAGGAAAAGGAGTTGATGAACGTCTGCATTCCCAATCGAGACTCGCCTACAGCCACAATGTGAGTTCAAGCCCTCTGTCCACTGATTTTTGGTATGCTTGGTTTGGGAGCTTTGCAAACCTTGCAGAGCCTTCAAGGTCCATCTGTGGAACCACCACGGTGCCCCTGTGGACGTGCCTCCCTCTGCAGGGGTGGGACCGTGCTGACCTACATCCCTGACCCTGCGGCAAGCAGCCCGGTGCGGCCCAGGCCGACGGTTCTCCTGATCTCAGACTTTAAACAACAACTAAAACTCTCAAACTTGTAGAGGAAAACGGGAGAGCATCTTTGCAACTCTGGAGGCCACAAAGATCTTAGGACACAAAGGGTGTTAATTATAACAAGATACGTTGAAAAATTGGACTTTTCAAAATTAAATGCTTTTCTTTTCCAAAGATGATCCTAAGGAAAATGAAAAGGCAAAAGCTACAGACTGGGAGAAAATGTTCACAACACATGTAGGACAAGGAGGCAAGGAGCTATTGATTGACAAAAGTCTTCATAAAGGTGCATTTCTGGGGCACCTGGGTGGCTCAATCAGTTAAGCGTCTGACTCTTGATTTTGGCTTAGGTCATGATCTCATGGTTTGTGAGATCGAGCCCTGCATCAGGCTCACTTGCTGAAGCGTGGAGCCTGCTTGGGATTCTCTCTCTCCCTCTCTCTGTCCCTCCCCTGCTCACATGCGCGCGCTCTCTCTCTCTCTCTCTCTCTCTCTCTCTCTCTCTCAAAAAGAAGAGTCATTTATTGGATATAAATTATACCTCAATAAGACTGATTTTAAACCCTGAATAAAAAAAACCCACACTTTGACTTAAGACCTCTATTATCAACATGGCTAAATCTCAGAGAATGTTGAGTAATGAGAACAAGCTGCACCACCCACACCCATTGGCAGGGCTGCTATCAAAACACAAAAAAACCCAACCAGAAAAAAACAAAACAAAACAATGCTGTCGAGGACGTGGAGAAACTGGAACCTGTGCGCTCCCAGCGAGCCATAAAATGGTGCCGCTGCTCTGGAAAACAGTATGGCGCCTCCTCAAAAATTAAACACGGAGTTACCATGTGGTCCAGCAGCTGCCCTTCTTTTTTTTTTTTTTTTTAAATTTTTTTTTAATGTTTATTTATCATTGAGAGACAGAGAGAGACAGAGCATGAGCAGGGGAGGGGCAGAGAGAGGAGGAGACACAGAATCCGAAGCAGGCTCCAGGCTCTGGGCCGTCAGCACGGAGCCCGACGCGGGGCTCGAACTCACAAACCGCGAGATCATGACCTGAGCCGAAGTCAGACGCTCAACTGACTGAGCCACCTAGGCGCCCCGCAACTGCCCTTCTTGATAGACACCCCAAAGCACTGAAAGCAGGGACTTGAACGGACATTTGTACGCCCGTGTTCGTAACAGCACCGTTCACAGGAACCAAAGGGGGAAAGCAGCGGAAGGGGGCCATCAAAAGATGAATGGATAGACAAAATGTGCTCTATCCATACAACAGATTATTGCTCAGCCTTAAAAAGGAAGAAAATTCTGACTCGTGCTACAGTAAGATGAACAAGGTTCAAAGACGGGCTTTGAGGGCATTACGCTATGTAAAATAAGTCAGACACAAAAAGATAAATGCCGTAGGAGTCCGCTTACATGAACTACCTGAAGGAATCAAATCCATAGAGATGGAAAGCGGAACGGTGGTTGCAGGGAGAGGGAGGGGTTAATGGTCAATGGGGATACGGTCTCAGTTTGGGAAGACGGGGACGTTCTGGAGCCAGATGGGGGTGATGGCGATACAACGGTGTGAACGTACTTAATGCCACTGGACTGCACCCCCAAAATGATGAAGATTTATACGTATTTTACTGAAATTCAAAAAAATGCAATTTTCAGAAATGCAAAATGAAATTCTCAAAACTAAAAGATAAAAATTTCAAAAGTTGCATATACACACACGCACATACTATGACACCATTAAAAAGAAAGTTTAAAATGGGGGGAGGGGCAGACAACGATGATGATGATGAAGCAAAACAGTCCATGACCAGGAAGCACACCAGTCTCCATCAGGCCCCACCATGTGCTGTCCACTGTCTCTGTCCTCTCTCGGCTGCATTGTCCCCTGACCAAGAAAGGCATCTGCGCGCTACCCTGCCGCACCCTGTCCCGTCCCGCCCCGCCCCACCCCACCCCACCTCACCATCCTCTCCTCCAGGGAAGGCCTCTACTTTGCATGCTCGGTAACCATTTTGGTCGTTCGCCCATTTTTCGATCTAATGCCTGTCCCCTCTCAAGAATGTGAGCTCCCCGAAGGACCTGTCTGTTTTGTGCACTGTTGTATCCCAAATACCTATAATGGCACCTGGAGCACAGCAACTTCTCAGTAAATACTTGCTGAACGGATCAAAAGTACAAAAAGCTGTAAAACATGATCACAGTAAAATGCCATTTTGGTAAACCAATCTTGCTTTGTGCCTGCAACAATGATGCTATTGTCATCATTTCTGGGAGGACAAGGATCGAGTTGATTTTTGTTTCCTCCTCTTTTGCCTGTCTGCATTTTCTACAGTGAATTGATGTTGCTTTGGTAACATACAACCTGATAGGTTCCTTCTAATTCTCTTTAAAGTTCCCAGGGGCGTCTGGGTAGCTCAGTTAAAGCACCTGACTCTTGACTTTGGCTCAGGACACGATCTCCTGGTTTGTGGGTTTGCACTGACAGGACAGAGCCTGCTTGGGATTCTCTCTCTCCCGCTCTCTCTGCTCCTCCCCTGCTCACATGCTCGCGCTCTCTCTCTCTCTCTCTCTCTCAAAATAAACACTTAAAAAGTAAAGTTTCCAAAATAAAAAGAACTATGCATCTGTCCTCTTTGGTATGTGCGGTGTCCCTCCTGGGACCTTGCTTTTCCCCAGACCTCAGAGAGAACACTGGGGGAGCATGACCTCCATCCCCTGGGGACTCTCGGGGCCCACAGAGTGTGAACAGGACACCTGAGGTCCATTTAAGAGAGGGTGCAGCCGCTCCAGAGTAGGTTCCAGAAGCCCTGACGGAGAAATGCCTCAGCTGCTAGCTGGGTGGTTTGAAAGTATAACCTTTCACCCTGTGGCTCATTGGTTTGAAGATCTGCCCTTAACGCCTTTGTTTTGTTTTGTTTTGTTTTCCTCATTAACTTCCATGTTAGATGAAAAATTTTCATCTCCTCCTTCCTACCCTGAAAGTAGAAAAAGGTTTTTTTGTGTGGTTTCAATAAAATTAATATTCACCTCTGTAGAAGCTGGAGGGTGTCTTCACTAAAAACTGGAAAAAAAGATGGTTACTGCAGTCTTCTTCATAGGCACCAATGTGTAATTCAAGAAAGGAAACTCAAAACTCCAATATAACAGATACAACATGTATACAAGGTTTTTATGTTCATATCATGTACATTTCTCATGACACTAAACTTCAACAACTTTTTTTTTCCCTAAGGCAGGCTTCACGCCCAGCATGGAGCCCAACACGGGTCTTGAACTCATGGCCCTGAGATCAAGACCTGAGCTGACATGGAGTGGGATGCTTAACTGACTGAGCCACCCAGACACCCCAACAACTTCCTTCCTAATGGCTAAATAATATCCCACATACAACATCAGCTACACCTTACTTAGCCGCTTTCCTATTCTTGGACCCTTAGGGTATGTGTGTGTGTGTTGCCAATATAAATAAGGCAGCGCGAGAAGTATTTTGGAGTATAAACCTTTGGCCACATCTTTGCCCAAGGAAAAACGACTAGGTCAAAATGTATGTTTTGAAGGCTCTGGATATGTATCGACAAACTTCCCTCTAGGTCCATATTCTACAAGTGTATCTGTCTACCCGCACTGTATGAGCACACCCAACATAGAAGGCTTGAGGTTTACTAACATTTTTTTCCCCCAAAGTTAATGGTTAAAAAATCAGTTTGTGTCAAGGGAAAAGCTGAGGGGGTAGTGCCGGGAGCTGTGGGTGTTTACGACTGCGCACACAGGAGCCGAACCATCGGAAGTGCCTGGTCTGCAAGGGCTGTAGTTCGTTTATCTCAGTTCCCTAGGAGTTTGCACGTCGTTTTATCTCGGTACCCAACTGGCTTGGCTTGGGGCAACGGAAAACGTGCCGGGCGTGGGCCCTGTCCTCATGGGGTACAGAGGCCCGTATCTCAACACCAGGGTACCCGCATGCAGCCTCCGGGAGGTGATCACTACTACGTCATCCACCCTTTCCTGGGCTCCCACCCCGTGTCCGTTGCACCATACATCAGCCCCGGAGTTGACTGTAATTACAGAAGGCAAGAAGAGACACCAGCAGCCCGCCTTCAGCTCCTCGCTCGGCGCTTGCTAGGCTCTGTGTCGGTAGATAAGTCGGTCGCCCCTCAGTTCCCCCATCCATGAGATGGGGACAAAGACAGCGAGGAGGGTTACGAAGAGAGTGCAGGGAGACAATGCACAGGGCCGATTTCACCTAATGGCTTCCGATCACGGGTCTGTATTGGCCCGCACAGCAAGAACGCTCAGAAACGTTCTGTACCGTAATTTGGGTTACTGGCCGTGTTTTTTAGATCGGGGAACTGAGACAGGCGGGACTGCGAGTCACACGCCCAAGGGTACCCTCCATCAGCTTTTCAGCCAGGGCTCCGCTGCCCAGGACAGCACTGCCTCCGAGCAGTCGCTATGTCCGGTGCTTCGTCTACACTCTTCACGGAAGGACTGCTGTTTCTCGTCTTAGGAAGAATGGAGCCCCTGGCACAGGGAGCCATTTGTCCAAGACCCTACAGCGAGGACACAGCCAGGAAGGAGCCGGGTCGTATCTGCCTTCACAGCGCTCCCTGCTCTTGCTTCTGTGCAAGTAAATGGAGTGCACGCAGCAGGCACTTGATAAAGACTGAAAGAGACCTGTGCGGCCGAGGGAGCTAGATCCCAGGAACAGGCCCTCCAGGAGCAGCCGGGCTGCTGGGAGTCAGCAAGGCACCTGCCACAGCCAGGGAGCCAGGGCACCTCCCCTTCCCGGCCAGCCAGGCCAGCCTCCTCTCCTGGGGCAGAAAAAGCAGGGGGAGGGAGGCCCTGGCAGGCCTGGCACAGGGCCCACCCAGCTCAGGCCCTGGCGAGGCTTCTGAGACTGTTCAGCCTGAAGGAGGGCAGGCACTCCCCGCCCCCCCCCCCCCCGACCCCGGGGCCTACAGCAAGGAAGGGGGAAAGTGCCCCCTGCCCGGGGGCAGGCAGGCAGCATCTCTGGGCCTGGCACCAGCTGCTCAGACCGGGCCTCGAGTGCCCATTACTCATCATTTTCCTGGCCGTTCTGGCTACGCCCTCCTCCCGGCTAGGAGCCTAGCTCCTTAGGATGGGAGGGGGGTCCTGCCAAGCCCCCGCCAACTTAGGGAGACACCCACCTGCCCCGATCCTTGCCACACTAGCCATCCCACACCCTTGCCCACATCCCTCCACACCCCTCTGACCCTCAGAACGTGTCCCCTTTCCCTCCCTCCTGCCCTCTTCTCTCCATCCTACCTCCAAGCAACTCCATTTTTCTTAAAACCCAAATACATCCCTTCTGTCAACCCAGTCTTAATTCCCTAAGAGCCCGCCATCCTCCTGACTCCCAAAGCAGAGCCCCACAGCCTACTCCTGCCTTGAAAAGTCTTGCTTCCCCCGCACCTCTATTTCTCCTCATTGGCCTTACCCACCTAGTGTCTGCCCGGAATGGCCCGGTGTAATGGAGCTGATATGAACAGACTTCACCGAATCCTTACCACCATCCTGGAGGCCAGGCAACAATGGGAGTTAAACCCATCTCCACCTACGTCACGAAAGGAGGAGAGGATGAGGCCCAGAGAGGTGCAGTAAGTGGCTGGAGGTCACACAGCTGCTGAGCTGCTGATCCAGGGTTTGAACCAAGGACTGCTGGCCCTGAAGTCAGTGCTCTCAACTGTCTGCTCCGCAGTCTCCCCAAACAGCCCCGGCCAGCCTGGAGTGGGGGATGATCTTTACCTCCTCCAGCCCAAACACCCACATTCCGAGGGCAGCTTCCTCTGGCCTCCTTCACAAGAGCCACCTCTGAGGCATGCTTCACACAGAGCATTTTTCTGCTCTGCTTAAACTCCTCAAGTCTAGGATAACACCTCTGAAGCCTAGCACTGCAATTTGTTCCAGGCTCTGGGAGAGTCAGTTAACTGGAAAGGGCATGGGTTCGGGGCCACCCCAGGCTGGCAGTTCTTGGGGGTGAGCAGGCTGGAAGGAGTAAGTGGCCCAGGTCTCCGAGAAGCCATAACTCCTGGAGTAAGTAAATAGAAGCAGAAACTCAGACTAAGACCCCTAACCCCAAAGCAGGAGAGGGTCAGAGAGGGTCACACCAAAGGTCACACAGCCAACAGACGGCAGAACGGGAACTTCAGGGGGGGAGTCACGTGCTAAGTTGGCACAACTGGGGCTTGAACTGAGGGTCAGGACCTATACTTCAGTCCCCTGTTTTATAACGTTACCGACCAAATCACAAATGAGAATACACCAATTTAAATGTGCAACTCAATCCCCCCGCCCACTCGTGATTCCTTTGCCTTGCTCTGTTTCCCTAACCCTCATCACCTTCTAAGACACTTGACATACTTGTGTTATTAGAACCTGACGTCCACCGGATCAGGGACCTTTGTCTCTTTTGCACTCTGGCATACTTCAAGCACCTAGAACAGTGCCTGCTCCATATAGTAAATGCTCAGTAAATATCTGAGTAAGTAAATCAGCCCAGCAAACTTTTATCGAACACTTATTACGGCCCAGCTGTGAACTGCAATCACTTTGCCGGGTCCCAAACTGACCTAGACACGAATGTTCCCTACACCCTGTAGCAAGCCTGGTTCCAGAAAGGAGCTAGCAAACCAACCCCACTTTGAGCCAAATCCATCCATGTCCTTAAACAACCGAACTCTCAAACAAAACGAAAACATGACACATCTCCGAACTGAAGAGAACCCACATTTCCTGGAGGCTCCCTCTGAGAAGCAACTTCACCTCACCCCCCAAAAGGCCCAGCAAGACTTAGAGAGTCCGCAGCCCCTCGGCCCAGCCACCCAGATTCACAGCTGCCGCTTTTCCAGCATTACTTTGGCGAAACAGGTCTCAGATCTGTCATGGCCCAGCTGGTGAGTGGCACTGGGCCAACTCATTTGTAGCGGACGCTCCTCCCCGGGATGTCAGAGGAGAAGAAGGGTCCAGAAATGTCCTTGGCCTTCTGGCCTTCTCTCTAGTGCTGTCCAGTACCTCCTAGTGGGAGGGTCGCTGCAGGGGCGGGGGTGGGCAAAATCAGAGCCACCTCTGAAAGTGTGACACCTGCAGATGTGGACCCCCTGGGTTCCTGCAGCAATTCCCAAGGATCCTCCCCTTCAGTCAGCAGGGACGGGAGGGCCAGTGATTCCCAGGCGCCTCTGGGGTTGGCTGAACCAGACTGCAGAAGGCAAGACTTGGAGATTTTCATATACAGCTTTTGACCAAAGCCAAAAAGCTGTTCCAAGAAGTCCTGGGTCCGTTTGTCTCAGTCCAGGGAAGAGAACAGCAATTATCAGGAAAGACTGTTCCAGAGAGCTGTAGGGCATTCCAGAAGGGCTGCCCTGCTTCTGAATGGTCTTCCAGAAGAGGAAACCAGTCTCCATCAGCACCCCGCCCCCCCGCCCCCCCCCCCCCCCCCCCAGCCAATGGGCTACAACAGCAGCTGCAGCAAACATTTAAGGAGCTTCTGTGCCAGGCACTCTGCGTAACCTGCAGCAGAGTGGGGCCTGCCACTGATCCCCGCCCCACTTTCCAGCTGTGCAACCTTAGGCATCTACTGCCTCTCTGAACCAAAGTCTTCTCATCTGCAAAATGAGAGACCGCCGTCTACTTCGTGGGATTGCTGTGGGAGTTCGCTGAGATAACGCTTAGGTGAGCCCCGAGCCTGCCACACGGTAGCGCTTAAAAAGGCGCAGTGCTTTCAAAGAAAAGGATGGGCCTATATGGAGAAAAGGGAAATTAAGAGGTCCCTAAAAGTCCTGTAAACCATTATTTACACATTTAGTTATTTCCTAAGCGTTCGTTGATGCCTGTTTGTTTTGTTTTGTTTTGTTTTTCAAATAAACTTAACCCTCGCAGCATCCTGGGGGGTGTAAACGGCAGAGGGCAGAGTAACAGTCCTAATGACAGAGGACGAAAACAAGGCCCCTTGAAGGTCCGGGGAGGCGGCCGGCAAGCACCCGAGGAGGGGCCCTCCGCCCTCAAACCCTCCGGAGTGGGTTCAAAACGTCGGACGCGGGGATAAACTGGCTGGAGGCCATCATCAGCGGGGCAGTCGGCGCCAGGACTTTAATTCCCCACTGCTAAGAAGTCGTCATCTTTCATCCCTAAAGGAAAAAACGCATGCCGGGGCCCAGACCCTGGGGAAATAAGTCAGCGCCCCGAGACGCCACACTCGTGCTTTCAACGCTGGGTCAGGCCCCGCAGAAATAAAGGAGATGGCGGCCCCCGTTCCGGAGAAACAACGAGCCCCCAGGGCTCCAAGTGGGGCACCGGGGCCCCAGAGGACACCCCCTGAGCGCCGGCCGGAGGAGGGGAGAGGACGGCGGCGGCCGCTCACCTGGCAGCGGCGTTCTGCGCTCCTGGCAGGGCCAGACCCCAGCCCGCCCGGAGCCAGGCTGGGGTCGCCCCTGCTCGGAGAGGCCCGGCCCCCCGAAGCAGCCGGCGGCAGCCCGGAACTCACCTGCCGTCGCAACCGCGCCGCCGCCGCCTGTCAGTCAAGCGCACCCACCGCTGCACCGCGCAGGGCCGTGGGGCCCGCTGGCTGCGTCCCGCCTCCTCCTCCTCAGCCGCCCAATCGGAAGAGGCGAACGCCACGAATGGGGGCGGGGCCAGGCGGGCGGTGCGAGCCGGGGGCGGGGCCAGAAGGGTTTGGGGCGGGGCAGGGCGGTGCCGGCGCTCTGCGCTCTGCGCTCTGACCTCACTGCTGCGCGCCGGAAGCAACCCGGGCCACGGCACAGGGGCGCGGCGGCCGGACCGCGGGGCCGGCAAGACCATGCCGGTCACCGGGAAGAGTTTCCGCCGGCGCCGGGCCGATTCGGAGTCGGAGGAAGATGAGCAGGACTCAGAGGAGGTTCGGTGCGTTTGGGGTGGGGCTTCCAAGGGGCCAGAAGAGACAGCGGTTTGTGATACTCATCACCGGCCAGGCTCCTCGTTGACTGTGAGCCGAGGTTGTTGTCCCTTTCTGCAGAACAAAAACCTGAGGCTCCTAGGGCTGCGGCCGCCGCCGCAAGGCCGCACAGTAGCGAGAGATTTCCCCCAGGATGCGCGGTGGGTCTGATTGCAATGGGTCTAAGCGCAGGGTTGCCTTCTGGATCATTGTGCCTGCGGCTCAGCAGTTGGACAGGGATGCCGGTCGAAGTTGCCTTTTGAGTCTGAGTTCCGCGGAGGGTGTCTCAGACTGTGCGTTGCCTCTTTGCAGATTAAAACTGGAAGAGACCCGCGAGGTGCAGAACTTGAGGAAGAGGCCCAACGGGGTGAGGTGGGTATCGCAGGGGCCCCGCGGGAAGAGCAGGCGGAGATGACAGACACATGCCCCCGCCTGAGTCGCCACCACAACTATCTCTTCAGACATAGCCCCTTCTCTTGACACACTGTACACCTAACATTGCCCTGAAAGGAGTCCAGTGTTCTTTGCAGACGTTTACCCAGGAGATGGCCCGTGCCGTGTGGTCTTGAGGTTTGCTCCAGAGGTGCAAAAACAGGTTATCAATTCGTGTTTTTATTGCACCTGATTGCGAAATGCACACGAATTGTTAAGTTTGGAAAAAAATTTTGAAGTATAATCGAAAAAGTAAGCAGCACCCGTAATTCTCCCATCCACAGGTAACCAGCGTTAACGTGTAATGTTCTGTCCAGTGTCTCTCTTTTTTGGAGATTGCAAGTGCTCTTATTCCGTTCTGTTTTCAGCTCATCACGTTTTGGGCATTGACATTATGGATTATTTTTCCCAAAAACCTTTTTAGTGGGCTGCATAGTATTCCACTGCGTGTATATGCCATAATTTAACTAATCCCTTACTTAGGGGCTGTTGGTCATTTGTAAATTTTCACCACCAAATATGGGTGCAATAGGTATTTTTCTACATTTGTCTTTAGCTTCCTTTTCCCGGAAGTCAAAATCTTAGAAATGAGATTTCCAAGCCCAGATAATGCCAAATGGCTTTGTAGGAAAGCTTACCACTTCACCCTACCCCCTGACCCAGCATCTAGAGTGCTTTATTTTTAAACTGTTTTATCCTTGTAGGCTTTGCCAGGTGGCTTTGGTGCCCGCTCCTCAGATCTCGCCTTTGCTCTAATGTTGCAACCTACAGACTTTCTAAGTGTTCTGCCTCGTGTCTGAATTGTGCCATTTCTCACTGTCTCTGTCTCTGTCTCACTCTGCCTTTTCTTTCTGCTCAGTGCTGTGGCCCTGCTGGTAGGAGAGAAGGTACAAGAAGAGACCACCCTCGTGGTGAGTTGTGGGGTCCTCCTTGGGAATGGAAAGCTGTGGCTGCTCTCCAGTAGGTGACTGTGTTTTCTTTTTTAAAAAAGGGGGGGGGGTGTGCCCGGGTGGCTCAGTTGGTTAAGTGTCCAGCGTCGGCTCAGGTCATGATCTCACGGTTCATGGGTTCAAGCCCCACGTCAGGCTCTGTGCTGACAGCTCAGAGCCTGGAGCCTGCTTCAGATTCTGAGTCTCCCTCTCTCTCTAATCCTCCCCCACTCACACTCTGTCTATGTCTCTCTCAAAAATAAATAAAGTTTTTTTTTTAAATAAACATTAAAAAAATTTTTTTTAATTAAAAGAAATTACAAAAAAAAAAAACCAAAAAAGACCACTGCCAATTATACAGATGCTTCCTCACAGCTGTGTTTGCTTTCTGCAGGATGACCCCTTTCAGATGAAGACAGGCGGTATGGTGGACATGAAAAAACTGAAGGAAAGGGGCAAAGATAAGTAAGTGGGGGACTCACTGAGATACAAAGTAACCTATAGCCCCTGCCTGGGTCTATGTGCCTCCAAGAGAGCTGGGGCCCACAACAGCAGCTCTAGTGGGGCATTCTGAAGTATCCTTCATGCTTTGTAGTTTAAAAACAAATGAAAGCAATGGGGCGCCTGGGTGGCTCAGTAGGTGAAGCCTCTAACTTGCAGTTCGTGAGTTCGAGCCCCGCATCGGGCTCTGTACTGATGGCTCAGAGCCTGGAGCCTGGTTCAAGTTCTGTTTCTCTCTCCCTCTGCCCCTCCCTTGCTCACGCTTTGTCTCTCTGTCTCTCTCTCACTCTCAAAGATAAACAAACATTAAAAAAATATATTTAAAAAAAATGAAAGCCAGAACTCTTTAAAAGAGTCCTTTAACTCTTCCGCTTAGAGTGCTGTGGGTACTCTCCTTCGGAAAAGGTGCATTGTGTAGTGTGTTTCAGACCCAAGTGGAAATGTTGTTTTTGTTTTTTAAGAAACACATGCTCTGTCTCTCTCAAAAATAAATGGTAAACATAAAAAAAAAAAAAAAAAAAACACATAAGAACACAATTATAAAATAATACATTTGAATAGTGTAAAAGTATCTAGTCATTCCCCAGAGGAATCTGCAACATTTTGCTTGCTTATATTCCTTCTGTTTACATACCACGTGTGTTTTTTTCCACAACCACAAGCAGGATGGGCTTGGGTGTGTGGGTTTTACTTGTATGATATCAGACTTGGCCTCACCGACGTGTGACTCAAAGGTTCCGCTTCTTTGCCCCTCCCTCCAGGATCAGCGAGGAGGAAGATCTCCACCTGGGGACATCGTTCTCCGCGGAAACCAACCGAAGGGACGAGGATGCCGACATGTGGGTATCAGCCTGGCTGTGATCGATGAGGCGCTGGATCCAGCCAGATACAGTCCCGAGATAGCTAGTCACAGATGACATTTCTAGAATCATCCAAAGGCCAAGGCAGAGTTGGCCCCTGTCACTCCACCTCCCAGGCTCGTGAACTTTGAGGGAAAAAAAATCCTAAAAATTCTCTGAAATGATGGTTCTTGGGATTTTAGATGCCCCGACTAGTAATAGTTTTCCCCTAAATATTGTAGGAATAAAACACTGCACTTGCCCACCTTTTCACTGATGAGACTGTTAACCAAATAAATGACCACCGTTGACCGTTGCATTCTGTTTTCAGCGAACCTTAACATCTATTAACAGCAATAGATTGGGAGGACACAATCTCACCACAGAGGTTGGTGCTTTAAAGTCAAAAAAAAGTTCTGCGTGGTGAAAAAAACTCGAATTAATTTTCACGTTTCTCATTTTTGCACGGACTGATGAACACTCCTGGGCCATCACTGCTCTGTGGGCCAGTGTTGGGGACCACTCATTTTAAAGAGAGGTTTTGTGAGCTTCCCGCCTCTCCCTGAGGCCTGTGGGTTTCTCATTTCAGGATGAAGTACATTGAGACAGAGCTCAAGAAGAGGAAAGGGATCGTGGAACACGAGGAACAGAAAGTCAAGCCAAAGAATGCAGAGGACTGTCTTTACGAACTTCCGGAAAACATCCGTGTCTCCTCAGCCAAGAAGACCGAAGAGATGCTTTCCAACCAGATGCTGAGCGGCATCCCCGAGGTGGACCTAGGCATCGAGTACGTTTCAGACCCCGATCTAGCCTCTCTCCTGCCCTGGGCCCACGGAAGAGCGCTCTGCTTTCCGGCTAAGGGGACTGTTTCTTACCCGTCTCCTTGGAAACCCACAAATAACTCTATTTTCTCGGGTAGGCGGAGATGCTTGTGCCCAGAGCGTCCGAAGGATAGGTCAGCGTTGCTAGGGAGATGGCTAGAGAAGGTCTCCTGAAAGCAAAAGCGTGGTGTTTTGTTTGTTGAGATATAAGAAACACATAACGTCATGCTGGTTTCAGGTATACAACGTAAGGATTATTTGTATGCAAGCGTTTATTTTTACGTGGTCTTTGTTCACAGCTCTTCGGCTGTTCTGCTCAGGCCCTTGTAGTCCTCTGTTTTCTTACCCATCCCATGAGCCTCCTTTTCATTTTTGCAAAACACCTGCTCTAAAACAGGATTGTCATGGAAGAAATATGACAGTCAGAATCCTCTTTGGGCGTAAGAGAAAGTTGGGAGGCTTCTGGATCCTCGCCTCTTTTCTGGAACTAGCTTCGAGCCTTAGGTAGTTTTCTTTCCTTCTCTGGGGCTCAGTTTCCCCTTGATCAGAAGAGGACAGTAAGGGGCGCCTGGGTGGCTCAGTCGGTTAAGCATCCCAACTCTTGATTTTAGCTCAGGTCCTAATCCCAATCCCAGGGTCGTAGGATCGAGCCCCATGTCGGCTCTGCTGACAGGGTGGAGCCCGCTTGGGAGTGTCTGTCTCTCCCCCCACCCCCACTCACATGCACTCTCTCTCCCTCAAAATAAGCATTAAAAAAAAAAAAAAGACAATAGATAGATAATGCATCTTCGACAGCCGTGAGAACACACGAGCTGGGAAACTGCGGAGCCCTGTGCTCCAGAGGGTGATTTCCTCATGCGCCGGTGCGTTTCCAGCCTGACTGGCAGTTCTGTCTGAGAACCGAAGGCGGGAGGACTGAATACATGGCGTGACTCCCTTCTCCCCACAGCGCAAAAATAAAAAATATCATTTCCACGGAGGATGCCAAGGCCCGTCTGCTGGCAGAGCAGCAGAACAAGAAGAAAGACAGCGAGACGTCTTTCGTGCCCACCAACATGGCCGTGAATTACGTGCAGCACAACCGATGTAAGCTGCTCTGGGCAAGCAGCCCTGTCCTGTTGGCTTGCCACCCCCCCCCCCCCCCCCGCCCCCCAAGTTCCTGTATTTTGTCTGACGCATCCCCTGGTCTCTTTCGATCCAGTTTATCACGAGGAGCTCAATGCCCCCATTCGGAGAAACAAAGAAGAGCCCAAAGCGCGACCCTTGAGAGTGGGTGACACGGAGAAGCCAGAGCCTGAGCGTAAGTACAGCGGAGGCCCCAGAGCTGCCCGGAGCAGTCATCAAGCCCCTGGAGGCGGGGTGGACTCTGCAGGGGTGGGGCTTGGGCTCTGGGGCCGGGCATCTGGGCTCCACTCCACGTTCGTTTCCCTTCCCCTTGCCCAGCCTCGGTTTGCTCATTTGGAAATGGGGATAGTAACAAAACCTACCGTTAGGGCTTGCTCTGACGATTCACTGGGCTATTAAATATCAAATATAATAGAAACTCGAAAACTTAGCATATTTCAATAAGCAAAACTAAACTCAGAGTTACTCATAATTTTGCCAAAGGTGAGCGCCGTTAACATTTTTATGGGTCGCCTTCCAGACTTTAAAAAAATATTGACGTAGGGGGGCCTGGGTGGTTCCGTCGGTTAGGCATCCGACTTCAGCCTAGGTCATGATCTCGCTGTTTGTGAGTTCAAGCCCCACATCGGGCTCTGTGCTGACAGCTCGGGGCCTGGAGCCTGCTGCGGATTCTGTGTCTCTTTCTCTGTCTGCCCCTTCCCCACTCACACTCTCTCTGAAAAATAGAAATAAACGTAAAAACTATATCGATGCATACAGAAACATATGCCGTACACATACTTCATAGGGTCTCCTCGTTTTTCACTCAGTAGTGTGCCCTGCACGGCTCTCTGGGACAGTAAATATGTATTTTCCCTTTCAGTCACCTCGTGTTCCGCGGCATGGAGCTACTCCGGTTCCCTCTAGTCGGACGCTTACGTGGTTTCTCATTTTCCCCCATTTAATCACTGTCGGGCTGACCCTTTTTGCCTACATCATGTCCTTCGGCTACATGCCAAGAAGTCGCCAACGCTCCTCTAGAAGTGGGGTGCTGATTTGTCCCTCCCCCTCCACTAGCAACATCCAGCTGTGCCCCTTTCCCTCCAAGGGTCTTCTTTTTCGTACCAATGGGGTGAGCCTAAGGAAATGCTAAATTTGCTGAGGCTTCTGAAAATCCAGACTGTTTGCTTTTTCTTCCTTCCTTCCTTTTTTTTTTTTTTTTTTTAATATTTTTATTTATTTTTGAGACAGAGACAGAGCGTGAGTGGGGGAGGGGCAGAGAGAGAGGGGGACACAGACTCCGAAGCAGGCTCCAGGCTTTGAGCCGTCAGCACAGAGCCCGACACGGGGGCTCGAACTCACGGACGGTGAGATCATGACCTGAGCCGAAGTCAGGCGCTTCACCGACTGAGCCACCCAGGCGCCCCCCTCTTTTTTTTTTTTTTTTTTTTTTTTGTAAGATTTTAAGTAATCTCTACACTCACCACAGGGCTTGAACTCACAACCAGATCAAGAGTCACTCATTCCACTGATGGAGCCAACCAGGCGCCCCGCTTTTTCTTTCTTCTTACTTGAGAAATTATTTTCTATACCGTCTTGGGTGCACAGTCATTAATTCCCAAAGAGTTTTGTGTTATTCCCACATAGTAAGCAAGGACTTTGGAGTCACCAGACTTGGGTTCAACTCTCAACCTACCTTCACTTTCCGAGTGACCTTGAGGAAGACCATCTAAGCTCTCTGAACAGTGATGGCAATATGTCCCCGTTTGAATTGCCGCGAGGGTTAAAAAAAGGCATATCTAGGGGCACCTGGGTGGCTCAGCTGGTTAAGCGTCTGACTTTGGCTCAGGTCATGATCTCGCGGTTTGTGGGTTCGAGCCCCGCGTCGGGCTCTGTACTGACAGCTCAGAGCCTGGAGCCTGCTTCAGATTCTGTGTGTCCCTCTCTCTCTGCCCCTCCCCTGCTCACGCTCTGTCTCTCTCTGTCTCAAAAATAAATAAACGTTAAAAAAATAAATAAGCCGTATCTAAAAGTATTTAGCACCAGGCCTTGTACCTAATCAAACTCTCCCTGAAATAGAACACCTGTTGTCACCTGGTCCCATGCTGATGTCAGCATACCCCACCGTACCGTCATCTGACTCTACCCTGTGTTTATTTCACTCACTCAGTAACCAGTCTTTACTGTGGCCCTACTATGTTCCTATTCACCAGGGTAGGCCCTGGGGCTTCTGTGGGGAATAAGGCAGGCGTGGTCCTAGCCTAAGCAGAGCTAAAAACCTGTCGGTTGATTCCAGCACGGCCAACAGCTTCTGCTCTTTTCCTTCTCAGGGTCCCCTCCTAACCGCAAGCGTCCTGCTAACGAGAAGGCTACCGATGACTATCACTATGAGAAGTTCAAGAAGATGAACAGACGCTACTAAGGGTAGCAAAAGGGAGAAGTGCAGGATGGACGTAAACAGCACTGTCCCCTCCCTAACCCCTTGACAGACGGCTTCCCAGACAGAGGTGGACAGAAGTTTATTTGCTACCAGACAGTTCCCCAAACTGATCTCCACTGGTCCTGCCACTTAGCTGCTGGATTTTCTGGGCACTGCGTTTGTGACCTTTGAAACAAGACAATGTGGAGTTTTCCTGTTTGGGGGCAAACTCCGTTCTTGTGTGAGCATTATAAAATCTTGTTCGTAAATCTATCGACTTTCTCTGAATATTTGCCCTGGGTCGGGAAGAAACAGCGGTGTTCGAAGCAAGAGAACACCCTTTCGCTCGTGCTCCTATTACAATATATACGCAATCGTGTCTTGTACTTTCAAATTCCTGGAGGTCGGGAATGCGCCCTCCACAGAAAAGTCTAGGATGGGATCAAAGGGACACTGGTATTTTCTGACTTTTACAAAGTTACCGGTTTCTTTTCATCAAGAAAGAAAAAAAATTTCTATCACTTTCAGCACTTAAGCATTAAATATGAAATGAACCCAACCATACTATCTGTACTGTGTCTCCTTATACCAACCCCAGGTAATGTGTTGAGAGCCTGTGGGTTGGGCAGCGCAAATGCAAAACTCAAGTTACTAAGAGAGACTGTCTCATTTAGTTTAAAGATGTAGGGGCGCCTGGGCGGCCCAGTCGGTTTGGCACCCGACTCTTGGTTTCAGCTCGGGTTGTGATCCCAAGGTCATGGGATCGAGCCCTGTGTCGGGCTCGGCACTGAACGTGGAGCCTGCTTGGGACTGACTCCCTCTCTCTCTCAAAAAAAAAACACAAAAGTAGGCTCCAACCTGCCAGCTCTCGGGTACAGTGCCCCCATGCTGTCATTTTCCTGAGGCACTGACACATGTTGAGATGAGAAAAGGGCAGGTGGGTTGACTTCTGGGCTGACTCATTGTAGGTGTTGCAGCTAGAGGAGTTTGCCTTTGGAGTCCAAGCTCAGCCCTGCTTATATCCTTCAGGCCCCGAGCCTGTTATATCCTTCGACAATCTCTCTCGGAGCCTGTTTTCTCATCTGTAAAATGGAGATCGTTTTTCATTTTTATTTTTTTCCCTCCACTAAAATGCATGGTAGTGAAGGCAGGAATCACCTATGCCTTGTTTTTGTTTTTGTTTTCCCTTGAATTCCCAGGGTCTAGTCCATAACCCAACACATTGGCAATCCTCAACCCTACGAATGAATGAGTGAATGAGTGGAACAATCCTTAGTCATCATGTTGATAGTATGTATCCTTCATATGATGCCATAAAAGTAGCACTCTACCCATGTAACGTTTCCTCCTCGACGCTCATAACCACAGTCTAATCAAAAGAAAAACATCAAATTCCAATAGTGGGCCATCCTCTGAAAGATTTGACCAAGTACTCCCCAAAACTGTCAAGGTCGTCAAAACCAAGGAGAGCTTGAGAAACAGTCTTAGCCAAGAGGAGCCTAAGGAGACATGAAAACTAAATATAACGTGGTATCTTGGGACAGGATCCTAGATCAGATACAGGCCATTAGGTAAAAACTAAGGAAACGCTTTAGTTCTAGCAATATAGGTTCGCTAATCTTAACAAATGTCAACACATTAATATGTTAATACGGGAAGTTATGTGGGAGGATCTATATAGGACCTCTCTGTACTATCTTCTCAATTTTTCTGTAGATCTAAAATTATTCCCCACCGCCCCCCCAATTTTTTTTTTCGTGGACTCCAGCGGCCTCCGTCTTTCACCTCCCGGAAGCAATGAAGCGCCCCGCCCCTCACAAAGATGGTGGCCACAGCGGCGCGAGGAGACCCGCCCCGCACAAAGATGGCGGCCGCGCCCGGGAGGAACCGGAAGCGCGGTCTGGCAGCGGCGCGGGTCCGGGGCAAGCGCGAGAACGCGCGGGCGGCGCGGGTCCGGGCATGAAGCTGGGCCGGGCCGCGCTGGGCCTGCTGCTGCTGGCGCCTTTGGCGGTGCGGGCGGTGGAGCCCATCAGCCTGGGACTGGCCCTGGCCGGCGTCCTCACCGGCTACATTTACCCGCGCCTCTATTGCCTCTTCGCGGAGTGCTGCGGCCAGAAGCGGAGCCTCAGCAGGGAGGGTAGGACGGGGGGCGGGGGCGGGGGCGGGCCCGGGACCCGAAGCCGGAGCGGCCCGGGCGGGGTGGCGCCGGGCTCCCGGCCACGACCACGACCACGACCACGACCACGACGGACCGGGGTTGGTCGGAGACGCGAGCAGGCGAGCTGCGGCCCGGGCCGCTTCCTCCGCCGAGAGTTTCGCTCCTTCCTGGAGGGGCGGTGGGAGCTCGGCCTGCCGATCCGCAGCCCTTTCCGGCCGGGCGGTGCCCGGGGAGGGGCAGAGCTGGGGCGAGGGGCGCAGGGAATGGGCAGGGCTAGCAGGGGGAGGGCCTCGAGCCCTCCCGCCCTCCCCCTCCCCGCCCCGGCCACCCCCGGGGGCCCGGTGCTGACGTACCTCCGCGTTTCACAAGGTGCTCCGAGAGCTGAGCTGGCCTTGCTGGCTTTCACGGGCGCCTGTAACCCTGGGCTAGATTTCGCCAGACACACGGACACCCCGTCCCTGACCGGCTTTGTTTTTCCCAGCGCTGCAGAAGGATCTGGACAGCAAGCTCTTTGGACAGCATCTTGCAAAGAAGGTCATCCTAAATGCTGTGTCTGGCTTCATAAGCAACCCGAAGCCGAAGAAACCTCTCACGCTCTCTCTGCACGGGTGGACGGGCACCGGGAAAAATTTCGTTAGCAAGATCATCGCGGAGAATATTTACGAGGGTGGTCTGAACAGTGACTATGTCCACCTGTTTGTGGCCACACTGCACTTCCCACACGCCTCCAACATCACCCTGTATAAGGCAAGAGCGGAATTTTGGAATCCTTCCTGGATGATGCTGGGTTTCCGGGGTTTCCTTGCTGTGGGGTGGAACGCGGGAATTGCGTGTTGGAATGAATGAGCCGGGAAGACGGCTGCCTGCGCCTGTTCCCCTCTGAAAGGTGTGGAAGTTCGGGGGAGTTTGAGGTGGAGCGGTTAATACCGTCAGAGCTTTGTGACGGTTGCTGGTGAAAACAGGCTCAGTATGCTACTTATTTTAATAAGGGGAGTCTTGGGATTTTGAGATGGACGTGATCAAATCCAAGCTAAAGATCATCGCGCCTAACTCGGGTCATAAAAGAGGAAATGTTTCCAGAAAGGCCTAAGGTGGTTTAGCTAAAGTGTCGCAAACTGCTTTTACGGTTTAACTCGCTGGTAAACAGCCTGGACTTTGGCAACAGACACGCCTAGATGTGAGTCCTAATTCTCCCACCTGCCAGCTGTGTAGTCTCGGGACTGTCCCCTGAGCTGAGACCCAGGTTTTTCTCTGTAAGGCGTGGTTGTGAGAAATCCCTGAGCTCTGTCGAGCTTGTAACATGCCACCTGCCACACGAGCCTTCAGATACATGTCCACTCTTTTTTTTTTTTTTTTTAATTTTTTAAATGTGTATTTATTTTTGAGACAGAGAGAGACAGAGCATGAACAGGGGAGGAGCAGAGAGAGAGGGAGACACAGAATCCGAAGCAGGCTCCAGGCTCCGAGCTGTCAGCACAGAGCCCGACACGGGGCTCGAACTCACGGACCGTGAGATCGTGACCTGAGCTGAAGTCAGATGCTCAGCCAACTGAGCCACCCAGGCGCCCCTCTGCCTTCTTCAAGAAGGCTGGTGTAGGGGCGCCTGGGTGGCTCGGTCGGTTAAGCGTCCAACTTCAGCTCAGGTCACGATCTCACGGTCCGTGGGTTCGAGCCCCGTGTCGGGCTCTGTGCTGACAGCTCGGAGCCTGGAGCCTATTTCAGATTCTGTGTCTCCCTCTCTCTCTGCTCCTCCCCTGTTCATGCTCTGTCTCTCTCTGTCTCAAAAATAAATAAACGTTAAAAAAAAAAAAAAAATTAAAAAAAAAAAAAGGCTGGTGTACAGAGGATACGTGTTAACATCACCATTTTTTTTTTTTAGGTTTATTTATTTATTTTGAGAGAGAGCAAGCAAGAGTGGGGGAAGGGCAGAGAGAGGGGGAGAGAATCCCAAGCAGGTTCCGTGCTACCGGCGCAGAGCCCGACACGGGACTCGATCTCACGACCTGGTCCAAACTCGAGAGTCAGGCGCCTAGCCGACTGAGCCACCCAGGCGCCCCTAACACCGCCATTTTAATGACAGGGACCAGCAACTCAATGACACAGCATCATCATGATCTCTCACAGCACAGGAGTTCTAACCAACCTGGGGCTTCGGAACGAGGCAGGGCACAGCTCAGATCCCAGCTGTCCCACATCCTAATTTTATAATCTTGGGCGAGATGACGAAGCTGTATGCCTCAGTTTCCCGATCTGTGAAACGGGCATGATCGTGCCCCCTGCACGGAGGTGTGGGGAGGAAGCAAAGAGCTTGTGTGTGTAAAGTTCTGAGCACAGTGCCGAGCACACAGTAAACGCTCTGTGAGTGCGGCCGTTGTAGCACTAAGGCTCGTGCCGGTTGTTTTCCGTTGCACCTGCTGAGAACTTCGCCTTGGCTTCTCCCCTCTGTAATTCAGGATCAGTTACAGTTGTGGATTCGTGGCAACGTGAGCACCTGTGCAAGGTCCATCTTCATATTCGATGAAATGGATAAGATGCACGCTGGCCTCATAGATGCCATCAAGCCTTTCCTCGACTATTATGACCACGTGGATGGGGTCTCCTACCAGAAAGCCATCTTCATATTTCTCAGGTAAGGCCAGGGCTGGGACACGATTGAAGCACCCCGGCCGCGAGTCCGTGGGCTCCGGGATAGAAGCCGGTCCTCACTCACGGGAATTCTGTTGCAGCAACGCGGGGGCAGAAAGGATCACAGACGTGGCTTTAGATTTCTGGAGAAGCGGAAAGCAGAGGGAAGAGATCAAGCTCAAAGACATGGAACCGGCCTTGTCTGTGTCGGCCTTCAACAACAAGAACAGTAAGTGCGGCCAGGCCAGCCGGTACTGACCCCTCCCGTGCGTGATCCTGCGTCCCGAAGTCTTAGATTGTCAGCCTCACCGTCGCCTGGGAGCTGGCTCGAAATGCAAATTCTCAGTCCCTTCCCCAGACCTTCCGAGTCAGGATTTCTGAGCGGAGGCCGTGTGAAACTCCAGGTGACTCATACACTCTCCGGTTTGCCGAGTGCTCTTTTAAAGAGAGAGGGACATTCTTGATCTTCGAGGTCTTCAAGATTGGTTCCCTGTTTTCTTTAGTTTAATCATTTTCCTTGGTAGAAGAAAAGCAGGTGGTTGAGCAGGGAAGGCCGCTGTGGGCGCCTCCGAAAGAGAGGACTGGTCCGGTCCCTCTTTCTGTGTGTTGCTCCAGAACTGGGAGGTTCTGTGCACGAGCATAAGGGCCGAATAGCGGGTGGGCCCGCGTTCTGCACTCCACCTGCCCATTTCCTTTATCTTCACGGTGACCTCGTGGGGTAGAAACTGTCATCCTCCTCATTTTATAGATGACGAAACAGGCTCAAAAGAGAGCCGCTTGCCCAAGGCGCATAGCCTGCTCGGTGGCTCTGATTGCAGAGCCTGATCTTTTCGCTACCAAGTTCACGGCTTTTCCAGTGACCCCACACACCTTTGACCTTGAACCCTCAGAGGTGGGAAGTCCCCATGATGCAGAATGACTCACCGGGTAACCTGTGAGCCATGCGGGTGGACTATTGCCATTTGAGCCTGCTCTGTTCGGGTTCCTTCTTGAGCTTAGGGAGCAGAAGTTCTTTGAAACAAGAAGTCGATATTGCTGCAGAGATACTTGGACAGTATGGGGTGTTCATGTCCATTTGTGTAGCTGGAATATTACTGATGGAAGACAGGATATTTTGTAACACGTTCACTGGTTCTCTGGCGAGCCAAACAGTATGAGCACTCGCAGCAGATGCCTTCGCCTAAATGCTTCAGCAAGATGAGGCCAGTTGCCTAGAACCCACATTGCGGGAGGTTACAAAGGGTCCCAGAGTATAAGCTTCAGGATGAGGCGGACCTAGCTCAGCCATTTACTGACTGTGGCCTCAGGCAGATGGCTGAACTCATTCATTCATTCATTCATTCATTCAGCAAATACTGAGCTCCTACTAGGTGGCAGGCACGGGTCCCAGAACTGGGGACGCAACAGCGAACAAAGACAAATCCTTATCCTCATGGAGTTTTATATCCTAGTGATAATACACCAGGAAATGTGTCAGATGATGGGATATCTGTTATCTGTATAGAGGCAGAGATGTATCTTCCTTTCCATCCCCAATAGGTAAAAAGTTAAGTCCATAAAGAGGGCTTGGGGGTGCTGGAATGAGGATGGGTGGTGGTTTTACTAGAGTGGTCAAGGACGGCTCACTGTGAGGGTGACATTTGAGCTGACCCGAGGACTGCGGGAGTGAGCCATGTGGGCACCACAGGGAACAGCATTCCATCAGAGGGAACAGCACACGCAAGGGCACTGAGGTGGGGGTGTGCCCAGGGTCACTGTGGCAGTCCAGGATGAATAAGGGAGAAAAGGGGGTCGGATAAGAGGCAAGTCTTGGCACTGGGGGTGCTGGTCACAAAAGGCCAGGGTCGGGGGGGGGGGGCCTCGGGCAGGCCTTGGGTTTGACTCCCAGTGGAGGAGGGAGCTGCTGGAGTGTTTTGAGCAGTGACGTGACCAGACTTAGTTTATCAGGACCACGCTGGCCACTGGGTGGAGCATAGTCTAAAGGCAGTGGGGGCAGGGACCCCAGGCGGGAGCTGTGGCCTGGACCCGCGTGCTAGCAGTGAGCCGAGTGGGGTGACATGCTGTGATTAGGATGCGTGTTGAAGGTCGAAATCCTCAGAAGGTGGAATAAGATTTCCTAAAGGATTGGTGTGGGAATGAGAGAGCCCCAAGTCAAGGGTCCGGCTTGAGCCATGAGACGGGTGGTCGTGCCCCTTAGGGGGACAGGCCGTGGAGTCGCAGGTTTGTGGGGCCGGGTAGGAGACGGGCGTGGACAGTGAGCAGGGCGCCCCTGCGGAGATGCGGAGCCGATGGCTGGCCGGTCCAGTGGGGTTCCAGCGGGGCGCTCAGGCTGAGGGGACCCACTGGGGAGTGGTCTGTAGATGGTTTTGAAAGAGACTGAGATCATTGTTCCGCCAGAATGCTCTGGCTGTGGTCAGGTTCTAGTCCGGGCTCCGCCCAGACGTCACCTCCTCAGCCCGGCCTCGTTGGCCCACAATGGCAGAGTAGCCTGTCCTCCGTGCTCACTCGCCCCATCTCGGTGCTCACAGCACCACCCCCCCGGCACTATCTGAAATCGTCCGGTTGCTGGCTTGTGGGGCCGTGAACCCCTGAGGGCACTGGCCCTGTCTGCTGGCTCTGGGCTCTCCCGGGGACCCAGAGCTTGCCTGGCCGCAGAGAGGGCCTTCAGGAAATGAGCTGTCCCACGCTGCTCGGCCATTGGTTTTGTTCTTTCCCACGGCCAGACTCCCCCATCCAGGCACTGAGGTCTTTCCTGAGCACCAGTCGTGTGCAAAGCACTGCTGGGAAAGGAAAGCATACAGTCCGGTTGTGGCACTGGGCGTTACGATGAGAAACACGTATTTGGCCTTTGTCTCTGCTTCTGGCCCAGATCTCCTGAAAACACTTGGAACTTCCTAAGTAATAAAGGTGTCTTGATATTCATAACAAACCCCGGTCAACCACATCTGAGTTTGCGTTAATGAGGGGACTTTTGGGAAGCATCTAAAGGGCACGGGGCTGGCTTCCAGGGGAACCAACCGTGTGACTGGAGGGTTGGAACTTTCAGTCCCACCCCCTGATGCCAGGGAACCAGAGGGGGCAGGGGCTGGAGGTGGAATCCGTTGCCAGCAGCCAGTGAATTAATCAGTTGTGCCCATGTAACGAAGCCTCCATAAAAACCTGGCAGGTTGGGGTTCGGAGAGCTTCCAGGGTGAACACATGGAGATCTGGGAGGGGCCTTCTGCCCCTCCTGTCCCTTCTGCCTCTTCCTGTCCCTCCCTGTCTCTCCTGTCATCTGGCTGTTCGGGAGTTAGGTTCCTGTATTGAGCTGAAATTGTAGCTCACCCAGCCCGTGTTGGAGAATTGCTTGGGGGTGTGGGAAAAAAGCCCACACGTTGGAATTGGTGTCACAGACCAGGATTGAGGCACCAGAGTTCAGCGGCAAAGCGGAAGGGAAACTTGGAGGAGTTTCACAACTTGGGGTGTGACCCAGCGGGTGCCGCATGGTCAGGAGGGGGTGCGTGTGTGCTGGGCCCTCCCGGGAGTCCAGGAGGGGACGTGCGTGGGTCACAGGGCGGGTGCAGGCCCCGCACTCGCCCTGGGTGAAAACACACAGCAAAGTCTGTGCCCTGCGGCCGCAACAGGGCACCGTCTTCACACTGTATCGCTCTGAGGGTTCCAGTTCTCGGTCCCCAGATGCGCCGTGTGGTCTGGACGTGCGGGCAGTGGTGGTAGGTTTCTGTCCTGTTGTCGATCCAGCCGCTGAAAGTCCAGTGAATCCCAAGTTCCCCAAGTAGGGGAGTGGCTGGTCCTCTCCTGGGACTCCTCTCCCCTTGTGCTTTCTCTGAAACCCTGCCAGCCTGGGAACCATGTCCCTCCGCGCTCCGCTCTGCCTCTCAGCTTGTTGCCAGCACCCTGGGCTGGCGGGCCTCTCTCCCGCTTCAGATCTGTCAGCCCATCGGAGAGGCCTCCCCTGAGCCCGAGGCTAAGGTGCCCCGTCACCCCTGCTTTGCTTTCGTGGAGGCATCACCACTCAGTCTCGCCCGTGGGCACACCCCCGGGTTACATCTGCCCCCGTGGACCACAGGCTCCACCTCCGGGTGCGGCACCCCTTGGACGCCCGGCGGATGTGTGTCGGATGGCTGGGTGGGCAGGGGGACGATGGATGAACAGCACCTTTTTCTTTTTCCCAGGTGGCTTCTGGCATAGCAGCTTAATTGACCGAAATCTCATTGATTATTTTGTTCCCTTCCTCCCCCTGGAATACAAACACCTAAAAATGTGCATCAGAGTTGAAATGCAGTCCCGAGGCTTTGAAATCGATGAGGACATTGTAACCAAAGTGGCTGAGGAGATGACATTTTTCCCCAAAGAGGAGAGAGTTTTCTCCGACAAAGGCTGCAAAACTGTGTTCACCAAGTTAGATTACTACTACGACGACTGACTGCTTCGAGTTGGAGGAGAAGGAACTCGGCACTTGGCTCCGTGCCCTGGAGGAGGACAGAGCAGATGCTTCCTGCTGGACCGAACGGGAACCTTCCTGAGCAGTTTTCATCCACCGGGGCCTCCAGGCGTCACACCCCCTACAGATCACGGACCTCGGAACAGCCCCAGAGCCTTCCGAGGCGGTGGCAGCGGCCAGCTCCCCGTCCACTCGTACGAGGGCTCATGATTTTTAAAAAAATCATGTTTTAATTTCAAGTGTTTGTTTCAAGGAAGGATGTCTAAGTTTTACTGAAAATGTGGTAACTTTATTTAAAATGTTTTTAACCTCATGAGAAACTTTTCAGACTCTATGTTACTGGCCTTACGTGTTTTTCGAAGTTCCCGTCACCATATCCTAGACACCGATGTCTTTACTGAAAAGAAGCCCAAGGCTGGGTCCTTGGCACACGGTCCCTAGGATGGCAGAACCGGGGACCAAGGCTGGAGCCGTGATCAGACCTGTCACAGGATGACCATCGCAAGGGGGCAATGATGTGTTTGGATACAGGGAAAGTATGTAAGAGGACACACGTGGGGGGGGGGGGGGGCGCCTGGGTGCCTCAGTTAAGCGGCCGACTCTCGACTTTAGCTCAGGTCGTGATCTCGCAGTTCGTGAGTTCGAGCCCCGTGTCGGGCTCCTCGCCGACAGTGCGGAGCCTGCTTGGGATTCTCTCTCCCCGTCTCTGCCTGTCCCCTGCCCATGCTCTCTCTCAAAAATAAATTTAAAAAAAATTTTAAAAATTTAAAAAAAGGAGGACCCACTGAGGCCCCTCACAGATAAGCCTTAAGTACCCTTTCCAAGGGTTTTGATCTCGGTAACATTGTGAACATTCGCGAGAGACAGAGTTTCCTTGCAATAAAAATGTTTCCAGCTTGTCGGTTGCCATTCAGCTTTACAAAGGAAGACCCCTCCCTGTTTTCCATTCCTGAATGAGCCATATGTCGTCTGGCAAGTTTTGCCATATTTTTAAAAGCCATCCTCGTTACAGGTTTTGGTTGTTCAATGAGAATTCCCAAAACCTGTTAGGAAAGCGTAGCTGCCCCCTCCCCCACCCACCCCGATCCTGAGAACGGTATTTTTACTTATAACTACAAAGAGCTACCATTTTACAATAAAATGGGTGTGTAATTTGCGAGTGCATCTTTAAAGGAGACAAA